>NW_022103907.1:6540574-6551806 GCF_000313985.2 Echinops telfairi | reverse complement strand
TGGCCTGGGTGAAATAAGTCCATCGTGAAAGAGCAAACATTGTATGAGATACATTTATGTATCTCACTTACATGAAATAGAGAAATTATCGCACCAGTCAAGGTTTTTAGGGGTGTACTGCCATCAAGTCAATCCTAGCATACAGTGACCCTATATGACAGAGCAGGGATGCTCCCGAAGACATTGTGAGACCACTAATCTGTACAGATAGTCTCATCTTTCCCTAAATTGTCTTAATGTAGGGGCTTTAACTTAGTGTCTTAACTTAGCCTTAACTGAGGCCCCTTAACGGAGTGTCAGTGTATGGTAGAAGGATAGTTTGAAAGTGATGACCCTGGAGCCCTGGCAGTGTGGTGGTTATGCGTTAGGCTGCTAACCACAAGGTCAGCAGTTCAAAACCATAAGCCTCTCATTTGGGAGAAAGATGAGGCTTTCTACTCCCTTAAGAGTGATAGTCTCAGAAACCCACAGGGGCAATGCTATCCTGTCTTTCAGGGTCTCCCTGAGTTGGAATTGATTCGATGGCAGTGAGAGACCAACGGTTGCACATCCTCATGACTGTAATTCATGCTGCTGAATCGTACTCGTAAAAAAAAAGTCTCATTGGCACGTTTTGTCATATGTAATTTTACAAATACAACTTGGTTGTTCAATGAGCTAATGGAAATTATTTTCAAAAGCTTAAGGCCACATGTCACAGAGTGGTCTGTGGGATTTTAGGGCTCATGAGAGCTGTGCTCAGGGGCCGGGAGGGAGTGAACACGGAAAGCAGCACTCAACCTGCAGAGCACCTGGGGTGCACTGCTGCCCCCTTTGGTGTGCTTAGAAGCTGGGTCAGCTAGCTGCGTCTGTGCTCACCACAAAGGTAACAAATCATCCGGGGAGTTGGCTGATGTCACACTGCCCCATCCCTCCCTCTCTGGGGAAAGCCCCCTGGGTGTCAGACTTCTTGCTAAATGGAGGCTCGCCCTTCTTCTCAACCTCAGTGTCTGAGCTAAGCCCTTTGGGGAGAGGGGAGATATGGCAGATCATTGGCTCATTTGGCAAAGTTAACAAAATGGTTAACCACCGCCCGGCCACCCCACTCCCTACCTGCCTCCCCCCACCCAGAGACATGCATAATAAGCCTGTTAAAGTGTGAACCTTGATGTTTAATAAGTGAGGTCTTGCTCAAGAGAGGAGCTCGTGTGGGAAATCTTTCACATCTGGGTTTTGTTTCATAATTATTAACAAGGACAATCAAGCCAGAAGTTCCACTCCATAACAAGATAGATTGTTTTGTTTTGTTTTTCCCAGAATAACAGAAAGAAAGAAAAAACACCAGGTTTACCAAATTTCAGGGGATTATTTGTTACCCCTTTGTGAAACCCCAAATGGAAACATTTCGCAAAAAGCATCAGAATGTCTCCCTTCCTCGAGGTTCCATGATTGTGGTAGAACTCCATCACAGATAGCAAGTGCCAACAGGCAGGCCACCATGATGGACATTTTTGCATTTGGGTTGATGTGACAGTCTTCAATCAGAACAGAAAAGGAGGTCAGCTGAGGATTGGAAATTATGTTTTGCTATATTTTCACTTTCTATTTATAGTAACACATGTTGGCGATCTCATGGCATCTACGACTACATTTGCGGCTGCTTATTATTCTGATGACCCAGCGCATGGCACATAGTTAGAGGCCAGAGCATAGCCATATTACTTGCCATTGGACTCCTGGTGGCTCCCATGTGTCAGAGGAGAACTGGGCTTTACAGGCTGGTTTGGGGGATGGGGATCACCAGGCCTTTCTTCTGACATGTCTTCGAGTGGACTCGCACCTCCAACCTTTCAGATAGCAGCTGAGCCCATGAACCATGTGTACCACCCAAGCCACACCAATGGTGCGTCCATTCCAACTTCCAGCGACCCTGTCGGGCAGAGAAGAAGTGCTCCCTCGGGTTTCTGAGGCTGTCAAGCTTTACAGCAGCAGGCTGCCTCATCTCTTACATGCAGACATTGGTCGGTTTGGATCTCGTGGGTAGCAGTCCAGCGCTTAACCCTCCGCACCATCAGAGCTCATTTTGCCCCAGCTGGGAACTCCAACTGGGTACACAAATTCTCCCAGTGGTGGAGAGCCAATCTGACCAAGAGAGAAAGCCTCAGGAAAAATAGGCATAGAGATTCTTCTCTTATTAGATTGGCCCGGAGGAAGCGATGGGTCCTACGTTAGACCTTTAAAGCCATCCACCAACTTAGAAACCAAGACTCTGGGTCCTTCCAGCCAGTGTGCAAGAATATGCGAAATGCTCCTTTCAGCCTTATAAACAAATGGACGCTCTCACCTCTCTGCCCACACTGCCTGCAGCCACCAGTCACTTCCTGTGGAGACCACCTCCTTCCTAGGCTTTGTGTCACCCACCCCCTCTTCGCCTCTGCTCGGGCCCATCGCACACCCAAAAGCATGCCTTCTTTTCAGCTCACCCACCTCCCAGCTGTTTGTTTGGGTCCTCAAAGCAATCTTTCTGGTCATCTGGCTGCCCTAAC
The DNA here is from genome assembly GCF_000313985.2 of Echinops telfairi. Taxonomy (NCBI): domain Eukaryota; kingdom Metazoa; phylum Chordata; class Mammalia; order Afrosoricida; family Tenrecidae; genus Echinops; species Echinops telfairi. The sequence continues at coordinate 6,549,281 of NW_022103907.1, read as the reverse complement.
GCTCACATTGCTGCCATCGGTAAGCTTGAGAAACGCTTTGCTTCCTCATGGCCCAGCCCACTCAAGTGTCCACCTGCTGATGGTCAGCTTCTTCCCTGCACTTCACTGAGACTATGTCCCCCAAGTCACCAATGACCTTGACCAATGGACACGATTTTGCTGTTACCTTGCTTGACCTTTTGGCTGCATTTGACCAATTCTGTTCTCCCGTCCTAGCTTCTAAAAACTTTTTCTTCTACCTTCCTCGGCCTCCTCCGTACATGTCTCTTCTTCACATGACCCTTATGCATGGAAAAAATGCCCTTTGTTCTTCCTGTTCACGCATAGTTTCAAAATATTTATGGGGAAATTCCATTATTTTTAATATCATTTGTCCATGAATTTGTCGAAGCACCTGTGTATGTGGTCATCTTATTACTGGGTAACAACAGTGGTTTCCCCACTCATCTGTGTCTCCATAAGTCCGCCTCTGCCCTCGCTTCATCTTTGAAATTTCAGAATGAAAGCTGCTCAGGGGCCACGGTGAGGTCTATCAACTCTGACTTCCCAGAACCTGAGACACGCCCCAGCTCCCGCTCTCAGCCGCCTTGTCTTTTTGCACAGCCTTCTGTGGCTGTATTTCTTATTTTGCATTCTCATTAGAGCTTCGAGTCCCCATGTTCCTTTCGAAGGATGCTAGTCTTAGAACGAAGCAAATGTCTTATTTATTTTTACATCCTCTGATGCCTACTACACTACTTGACATGTAGGAGACACACTACTGAAACAGCGCTGGATCAATAAATAAATGGCTAAAGAGAAAGGTCTGTGAGTTTCCTTAAGAAAGCCTGAGGGGGGCTTCAAAAATTTTGTGGAAAAACTATATTATCCTATCGTTCCATTGCTCCACAACTTTTCAATGACTCTCATGCATAAAGAAAGCTCACAGACATTGATTGCTTCTCTGGTAAACTTCCAATGTCTTCCCACAAGGAAATCATCCAAGACAGTCTATTACCACACTGTGATAAAATTAAAAATTAATTACAAAAGCTTATGTTAAAAAGTCCAAGTTCTTGAGAAAAAATATTTAGTTCTTCTTTAAAATATCAGTTGTAGAAGAAGAAATCAAGAAAGCCATTAAAAATGCTTCCAAAGTGTCCATTACAGGACCAGTACACCTCAAATATTGTGGAGCACAAAGTAGAATTAGATGGAAACTACCAACAAAGAAACTGAAAAATATCAACAGTCATGAAAATATTATCAAAGACCCCAAAACGTACTATAAAACACCCTGGTAGTAGTAAAAACAACCTGGTCATGGTACGATGAGAGACAAATAAACAAAAATAGAAAAGAATTGAGAACTGAGAAGCAATTCCATACACCTAGAGGCGGCTGATAAAGGACCACAATCCATTACCTTATTTTTAAACAAGTAACGCACACACATCATAGGATTTTTAATTTATTTTTCAAAACTCATAGCCTGCTCACGCATTAGATTTCTATGCACATCATGTCCGTTCTGTGTATGTGCACACTATGCGAATGTGTTATGTGTGAAAATCATGTCAATGGTGAAGAGGTCATCTGTCTAGCAAATGTGCTGACCATTTGTTATATATATTTGCAGAAAAATGAAATGGAACCATACCTTACATCATACACAAAAACAAATGCAAATGGGATCAAGCACCTATAGAAATAGAAAACCTAAAGCTATAAAGATCATCAAAGAAAAAACAGGGGCAGACTTAAGAAATCTAGTTTATGGCTTACGTAGCCTATCAACATAACTAAAACTTCAAAATCATCATAAGATAAACTAGACTACATAAACCTCCTGAAAATAAAATGCTTGTATGCATCAAAAGACTTGTTCAGGGAAGTTAAAACAGACAAACAAACAAAAAAACTTACTCACTGGGGGAAGAAATTTGGTAACAATATATCAGAGAGTGTCTAACCTCTAAAACATATAGAAAATGTCAACACCTCAACAGTAAAAAGACAAGCTATCCAATTTTAAAATTAGGCAGAGTCCATAAACAGATACTCGACAAAGACATTCGTGTAACCAACTCTGAAGAAATCTTAAGATCACCGGCCATTAGAGAGCTGCAAATCAGAGCAACAATGAGCTATCATCTCACCCGCGCAAGAACAGCAAAGTTAAAGAGAAAACAACAATGCTGGTGAAGATGTAGAAAGACTGGAATTCTCTTACACTGCTCATGGGATTGTAAAATAGTACAGCCACTATGAAAAATTAAAAATTCTGCTCTTCCTCAAAACATTGAAACTAGAAATGCTAAATGATCCAGCAATCCTACTACTAAGTATAGACCCCAGAGAAATAAACGCCATGACATGAATAAACATATGCTATATGTATTCATCATAGCAGTAGTCAGAATAGCAAAAAAGCTAGAAACAATGTATGTATCTTTCATTAGATGAATGGATGAATAAGCTATGGTACATACACACAATTAATTACAGCACAGCATTAAAGAATAAGAGTTTGTCTTATGATCTTGTATGGCTAATTTTTCTGAGAGAGACAGGCTTCCCTGGTGGTGGTGTTCACATTATGGGTGTGTTAGTCTGGGTACTTTAGAGAAACAAATCCACAGAAACTCATGTATAGAGAGAGTTTTATGTACAGGTTAAATGTGCATCAAGAAAACATCCCAACCCAGTACTGCCCAAGCCCACAAATCCAACATTAACCCATTAACCTATATGTCCAACACCAATCCGCAAAGTCCTCCTCCATCTCACAAAACAGATGCAATGATGCCAACTGCAGGAAGAAAGCTGAGTCAGTGAATGTGTAAACATCTCAGTGCTGGCAGGGATTTCCACACAGGTGCTCCAGCACTCAGGGCTGCACTGGGGTAGGTTCATGTGGCTTCTCCTCAGGGATGTCTTGCAGGAGGTGAGCCTTGCCAGCTAAAGCAGGGAACTGGCTAAGGCAGCTACACACGTGGTCCGACCATCAGAAAGCAAGAGACCGGAGAACTTGAAGGGTGAGGCTCACTGAGGCATTTATCCCTCCACCCTTCAATTAACCCCACATGTGTTTATCAGCCAGGTTGGCAAAGACCTCAATGGGCCTGTCTGTCATTTGGCTGAAAGTGGAGCCACGGGGTGGGTTCTGATCCAGGCTTAAAGGATGACTAACAGCATCAACCCAGGGATTTCACCAGTTCCACCTGTCCAGTACTCCTGGTCTTTGTGTTGATTTTGCATGCTATTCCATATTTTCTCTCACTCTATCTAGAACCATCAGCTACGGGCCCTTTAAGAATAGTCTGCCGTGGTTACCATCTAGCTCTGTTGGTCTCAGGGTCGTGGAAGCTGAGGCTTAACTGGGTTATTAGTTCCTCACACTAATTGTTTCCACGTGTCCTTGACTTTCTTCACTTTTCTTAGCTCCCCAGGAAAAGATCAATGATTGCACCTTAGATGGCCACTCACATGCGTTTAAGACCCCAGGTGTTACTCACCAAAGTAGGGCATAGAACATTGTGGACACTTTTGTGAATTATTTTTCTGCTCCTTGATGTTAATGCTCTCTGAGACTGTGGCCCTGACCCTCCAGGCCCCAGGAATCATTCTCTCAAGGTGTATGGTTATGGAGAAGAATTTTTCATACCTTCACCCTCCACATGCTATATTATATTCATAGTAGCCCAATTAAAATACGCATGTAGAAATATCCACTGTCGGATCTAAGTATATGTGTGGTTTTAGGCCCATTCCCCCATGATGTTTCTGTCTGTGCAAAATTTTTGAAACACTTTGTGTAGTAATGACCTCTTTAGTATTTGTCCCTTTGTGATTCACAAATTTCACTCCACATAATATCCTCCAGGCTCACCCATGTTCTGAAAGAAGCATTATTTGATTGATACCAGGTATGGAGAAGAAGGTATGGGAAGTTGCTAAGAAGAGAGTAGACATGTATTGACTTGGGGGACAGGAAAGGCAATACACAATAGGAGGGGGCAACACACTATGACTAATGGATGGTCAAGGAAGACACTTGTTTTGTTAGGTGCCACCAAGTTGGTTCTGACTCACAGGAAGACATTAAGAGGTGCATAAATATCAACAAAGGTAAATACCAATATGTTCAATTATCTTGCAAAAAGAGTAATAACAAACAGTAGCTGTGAGTAGATACGTAGGTAGATGTGCAAGGTGAAAAGATGTGGGAAGGCAAGTGTATACGTAGGTTTGGCAGGGGATAGGTCTACACATGGATTTGTATGTGCTACAAATATATCTGACGATCTTGTAAAACATATAATGTTCTGGAAACGCCTTAGCCATAACCATACATCTTGAAGGAATGAGTCAACGGGGACATGGAACCACAGTCTTGGGGGAATCTGTCAATTGGCGGAACATAGTACACAAAGACAGTGTTCCGCATTCTCGTTTAGTCCGTAGCGATTAGAGTCCTTAAAGCTTATGAGCAGCCATCTAAGATGCAATTTTAAAATATTTATTTATTGTTTTGTGATAGTTCAATCACTCAAACGTATCAAGAACTGTACAATCATTGCCACATCAATTTTAGAGCATGCCCCCAACCCCATGGTTAAATCACCTTTAAAATGAGTTGTGTAATCACAATCAGTTCTAGTGTTCCATGCCCTCTCCCCCGCTTCATTATTTATTCCCCAAATCCCCATCCCCTCCCTATCCACCATCCCCAACCCCTGCATTCCCTATAACCCCCTTATATCAGATATTATCACTATGTAAGATGCACATCTTGATCTCTCATTATCCAGCACAAATAAAAGTGAAGAAAATCAAACAGTCTGGTAAAAAATTAGTTCAAAGCACTACTGGATCATGTAAACCAAAACCGTCACTACCCAGAAGAATTAGATGGAGCCCAGTTACCATTACAGTCTACTTGCTTCATAATCACAATGGAAGTTCCTAGCAAGAGGGGAATGGGGGGGAAGTAGAACAAAATTCAAAGTAAGTTTTAAAGGTCCCCTTACTGGTCCAGCAGCGACTGGCTGGACACCAGAGACTACAGCCCCCGAGTGCCCTGGAGGCCTGGAACTGAACCCGCTGCCAGGGATCGGCTTTCACCTCGATGAACACAGGCCCATAAGGTGAAGACTACCACCAAGAAGGCACGTGGTCTTCAATACAATCAACCACAAAAGGCCGGACGGGCAGCACTGGTCCAACAACAAGGCCAGAAGGCAGGACAGGACCAGGCAGGAAAGAACCAGAGGCAAATAGAATCCGGGAGCCCAGCGAGGAAGCGGGAGGGGCACTGTCCCACTGCAGGGATGGCAAGCAGGCCGTGAGACAAAATGCGTGCAATGTGTTGAAGGAAAGGTGAATTTGCTCTGTAGACTTTCACCCCAAGAGCAGAACCAAGATGTTTTAGCTCACAATAGCTACACAATCAAGTTACCTCTTGACCCTCAAACTGTATCAAGGCACAAAAGTGAGAGAAAACTAAAATGGCATTCCTCACCTGAAAAACAAACGAGATAGCAACTCACACTCCCTCAAGACGAGGCTGTCCACCCTGGTAAAGACGGACCGTGTCAGAAGCCCGCGGGAGCAGTTCTGCTTGGCCCAGTAGGATCACTACAAGTGAGACCGGACTCCACAGCCGTGGCTGAGAGCCTGCAGACCCAAAGCAAAACCTGCTGCTACAGGCCAGTCTTACACCCGGGGCCCTACACAGGGTTTCGATGGCTCTAAACCTTTATGGGAGCAGACAGCCATCTTTTCCCTCAGAGCAGCTGATGGGTTGAATCACCAACCCTGCAGTTAACAGTTCAATGCCTAATCCAAAAAAAAAAGGCCAAAAAGGAAAGAAATTATGAAATGTATTTATTCTTATTGTTAAATACTGTTATTGGGGGCTCTTACATCTCATCACAATCCATATATTCATCCAGTGTGTTAAGCCCATTTGCACATGTGCTGCCATCATTGTTTTCAAAGCATTCTCTTCCCACTTGAACCCCTGATATCAGCTCCCCATTTCTTCCCCCTCCCTCGTCCGCCCTCCCTCCCTCACGAACCCTTGATGAGTTATAGATTATTATTTTCATACCTTTCATCGTCCTCCATTGCCCGTCAACCCACTTTTCCATTGTTCGCCCCCCTGGGAGGGGGCTCTAGGTTGATCCTTGTGATCAATTCCCCTTCCTCCCCTCCCCCTCCCCTAATACTCCTGGTGTCTCTACTCTCAGTGTTGGCCCTGAGGGGTTTATTTATCCTGGACTTCCTGTGTGTGGGCTCTTATCTGTAGCAGTGTGCATGTTCTGGTCTAATTAGATTTGTAAGGTAAAATTGAAGTCATGATAGTGGGGGGAAGGAAGCACCAAAGAACTAGAGGAAAGTTGTGTGTTTCATCGGTGCTATGCTGCACCCTGACTGGCTCATCTCTCCCTTGTGAACCCTCTGTGAGGGAGGTCCAACTGTCTACAGATGGGCATGGGGTCTCCACTCCATCCCCCCCGACCCCCAATTCACATTGGGTATGATTTTGTTTTGGGTCTTAGATGCCTGATACCTGATCCCATTGACACCTCATGATCACACAGACTGGTGTGCTTCTTCCATATGGGCTTTGTTGCTTCTGAGCTAGATGGGCACTTGTGGATCTTCAAGCCTTTAAGACCCCAGAACCTATATCTTTTGATAGTCGGGCACCATCAGCTTTCTTCACCACATTTGCTTTTGCACCCATTTTGTCTTCAGCGATCGTATTGGCAAGGTGAGCATCACAGAATGCCAGATTATTAGAACAAAGTGTTCTTGTGTTGAGGGAGTACTTGAGTTGAGGCCCAATGTCTATCTGCAACCTTAATTCTTAACATGTAGATATGAGTACATAGCTCTATTCCTCTCTCATTATATATATATATATATATATATATATATATATATTTATATATGTACATGCCTGTATTTAGGCCTCTATAAATGTCCTTTGCCTCCTTGTTCTTTCCTCTGTTTCCTTTTACTTTCCTCTTGTCGCACCATCATGGTTGGCCTTCATTCAGGTTTAGGAATTCCTCGCTGCCACATTGCCCTTGATTAAGCCCCACTAGGCAACCTATGCCCTTCTCTTCATGGATTTTAGTCTACTTGTTGTTCTCTTGTCCCTGGGTTGGTCCTCCCCCTTTTCTTTCTCTCACCTCCCCTTCTCCCGTTTCCCGCTGGAACCAGTGATCCCATTCTTTTCATCTCTGAATGATTTATCCCACCTGTCTCATCTAGATAGAGATGCAGATACATTCATAAGCACAAAAACCAGGCAAAGCCAAACAAAACAACAAAGGAAGTCAAGACCAACAAAACAATAACAACAACGACAACCAAAAAAACCCCAACAACGAAAAGAAAGCCACTGACAAAAATGGAAAAGCCTATACATAGTTCAAGGTGTTTGTTGGCCTTTACAAGTGTTTTCCAGTCGAATCTGATGGGGTGCCACACTCTCTCTCCAAAGTCTATTTTTGGTATTCCCCGGGGATTTCATCACTTTGCTCCCCTTGCTGCTCTGTGGCATGCCCTTGGTGTTTTGCCCCAGCATGATGGGGTCAGATTGTGCACAATTCCCACACTTGTTTCCAGTGTTGGCCCCCGCAGCACTAGGGATGTCGTGTCTCCTAGTGGTGCTGGTCCCATGGTCCGCTCTGTGCGTTGTCCGCTCCGAGCGTGAATATCATCCTCGGGGCTTGGTGGGCAAAATTTATTTTAAAGGATAACCAACTAAAAATAGGAAAGCTAATTTTATTTCCATTTATTAATGGAAGACTAATTAAGTCCAGTATCGATCACAACTCAGTGTAAAGCAAACAAAGACCCTTCGAACTGGGCTTAGAAAACACCATGATAAACAGAGAAAAGCTTGAAACTGTCAAGGATTTCAATTTGCTTGACCTCACACTCAATGTTCACAGAAGCAGCAGTCCAGAAGCCGAACCATTTATTATGGCATTAGGCAAACCTGCTGCCCAAGGCCTCTCTAAAGCATTGAGGAGCAAGGGTGTCCCTTTAAGGATTAAGGTGCCCTGGTATTGTCAGTCATCATCTCAGATGCTTGTGAAAGCAGGAAATGGAATAAGGAAGACCCAAGCAGGAGTGATACACTTGAATTATGGTGCCGGCAAAGAATGGTGAAAGTACTATGAAGTCAAAAATACCAGAAGAAAAACCCAAATCTGTCATGGAAGACGTACAGCCAGACCCTCCTTACAATCAATTAGGCTGCACTTTGAACACACTGTCAGGAGAGACCAGTCCCTGATAGAAAATGACATCAGTCCCAGAAGAACAAGACCCTCAGGGAAACTGATTGATACAGTGGCCACAACTCAAACACAACCGACATTGGCCGTTGATCCAAATGCAAGGCCTGTATGTACGCACCAGAATCAGTTAGTAATTGTACAAGTCTCCAGAGACTTCCTCACCCTCCTCTAAGTAAAGCTGCTTCTCGTACAGGCCAGGGTTCCATGCTCAGCCGCTAACTGATAGAGCAGTGGATGGAACCCATCAGCAGTTCGGAGGCAGACAGATGAGGCAGCCTGCCTTGGGAACTCTGTGAGGCAATTCTGTTTTGTCCCACAGGGTCACTAGGTATTGCAATCCGCTCGGTGACAATAAGGTTTGGGAGCCCTTCAGGTATAATCAGCCAAGTCAATCATGTTGTCTT
>NW_022103907.1:6537660-6539748 GCF_000313985.2 Echinops telfairi | reverse complement strand
ATTAATCCTGACATAGAGGCAGCTTTCAGTAGTGTTTGGGGATCTTACCCCGATAAACCCCAGACTGGTGATAAAGTTAATCTGAAACCACATCTTATCAATGTTGATGCTGTCTCCAGAATTCTTTTAGTTCTTGAAAAGAATTCCTTAGAGTTTTCAAAAGCAACAATTCTCTGGCCTCCCCTATGCATTTTTCTGGGAGGCGTTTGGAGGGGAAAGAAAAATGAATAACACAGGGCAATCTTCAGATTTATGATTCCTTTCTATTCAAGGTTAGCCCAGTTGCATTTCAAAGAAGAAAATGTAAAGCTGGTTTCGGGATAAAGGAGGCAAAGTACATTCTTTTCAAAATGTGTCATAGCAAAATGTATGCGTTAAGCACAGGGTGCTTGAGATTGGTTAATCTTGGGGAAAGCAGATTTAAAAATTGCAATGCTTTTATTCTCATTTTATTCTCATCTCTCACGTTCTGAATCCCTCTCTTGTTTCATCCTCACTAGACATGGCCCCTTTCTGAGTGGGCGGAGACCTCCTGGGTCCAGACTCCACCCACTGGCCTCAGTTGGAAGATGGTACCCAGTGTATATTTTCTGAATGAATGAATGAGATTTTTATACCTTGTTTGTAGTTACAAAATGACCATCCTAATTTGATACTCAATCATCTTCTCAAACTTGGGCTTAATCCTAAACAATGTCCATGTTTGAGTTCGTTGCTTTTCTTCTTTGATTTAATCGGATCCTCCAAACCCAGTCAACCAACTCCAAGACATATTTTCTAGTCCTTACTGCCAAACTACTGACTCAAGTGGGAACTCCACCGTCACAGCACCTAGGTGGGAAATCTAGGGCGCCTCGGGTTTGTTCTTGTTTCTTCCTTGTTTCCAAACCCTTTTCTACAGTGAGCGTCACGTGGTGGCATCATTCCTGACTTGTCAGGAGCTTGGTTCTGCAGTGGTTAAGCACTTAGCAGCCCAACAGAACGTCAGCTGTTTGAATCCACCAGCAGGCCCATGGGGGAAGGAAATGGCCTTCAATTCTGTAAAGACGACCGACCGCCTTGGAAACCCTGGGGGCCAGTCTGTTAGGTCCTCTGGAGTCTCCGGAGTGAAACAGATAACAACGAGCGTGTGTAGTTTTCTCTCTGCTTGCTGTTGTGAGGCGTGATGGAGCCGATTCTGACTGAGAGCGGCGCTATGCACAACATCATGAAACACTGCCTGGTCCTGCCCATCCTCACAACTGTTCTTAAACTGGAACCTGTTGTTGCAGCCACGGGGTCAATCCATCTCATGGAGGGTCTTCCTCTCCCCGTCCACTCCCCCACCCCCCAGGGACTGCTCCCTTTATCAGATACTTCATTAAACATCACCGTGGTCGGCTTGCACGATATGTGAATAGCAAGACCCAGTGCGACTTCTACTCAGGTGTAATACAAAGCCTTTGAAGGAGATGTTGTTTCTGACTTCCTGGGAGCATCCTCGTGCAAGCCCGAGTAGAGTAAGACGCTGTGAAAGAATGAGTTCTACTGTTTATCGTAATAGGACATTTTATTTATAAATCATAGGGGTTAAAAGAAGAAAGCACTTTTAGAAGCACCTAGAAAAAGTGGCAGGGAATTGTCAGTTTCCCTTAATGCCTTAGTTAAACATGGAGAATTCTCACAATAATGTAATGTAAAATTACATTATTGTCAAAGTTCTCAAACTGGGGAGTATGTGAAGGGGTATCATCAGCACTGAGGGGTGGAGGCTGTTTCCCTGAGGAAATAAACAAGCTCACCAAAGATTCTGTGCTTGTGGAGATAAGCACACAGCAGTGAGAATTCAGTGTGGCGGCGGTGGGGGGGCGGGGGGTCCAGGGAGGCGCTCAGACAGCTGAAAAATACCACCCTAAAGGGCGAGATTCTCACGAATATTTGAAGTCCTAGGCATTCTCTCAAGATTTATATTCTAGTGGTCAGAATAAGTGCATTGTCATGCTGAAAAACAGCCTGGTTTCCTTTGACACAATAAGAAAAGCAAGCTGTGTGTGTTTACATTATATGATATTTAAAGTTAAAAAACAATGCCTGCTCATTGTAGCCAGT
>NW_022103907.1:6533134-6536925 GCF_000313985.2 Echinops telfairi | reverse complement strand
CTCGGCTTTTCCAGGTTATTCTCCTAAAACTACACGACAAGCACAGATTCAGACACGGCAATGTACAGGATCCGAGAAGCACTAACATTTCATTTCAGAAGTATATCCTTCCAGGGATATGAACTAAATCACGGACATCAAAGAGGTTTTCTTGCTTTTCATTCCCAATAATAAGTTAAAAAACAGAAACAAAGTATCTGAGGCCCAATTGACTAAAATCTGTCAAAATTAAGTGATGGGGTCTATTGCTCCCCACCTAGCCTATCATCAGCTTACACCAAAAACCTGATGCATGCGAAAGACTACTCCAAGCGTGGAATCCAATTGCTGATTGGCTACAAAACATTGTGTGAGTAAACTTGAACTGATATGTTATGAAGAAAAACGCTGTTAGACTGGACACATTTGCCATATTTGTAAAGCATGCAGTGCTGCAGAGGGGACAAAGGATTCGTTGCTCTGTTTCTCATTCCTGTCTTCGTTTTGGACTCTGGCTTTTGTAACTCCGCAGCCATCTGACGGAGGCAAGAGTGGGGCTCGTGAACATAGGAATGAAGAGTGCCTAGCATCTGCAGCTATGCTCCTCCAAGCACGGAACCACCTCTCCTGAATTCTACAGCTTCACCATGGAGCTTGTTTAGGACTTTGGAGTGAGAAACACAATATGTTATGGGATATAACATATTAATAGCACAAATAGCCCGTTACCATCATTAACTGCTATGGCTTCATCAGCCAACACACTTTAAGACAAATACAACAGCCCAGAGTTCTCTGCTTTCGAAAAGAAAAAATATATATACTGAACATACATTAAGGGATATTTTTCATATTAGAAAAGCATTCTTTGTTTTTAGAAAGCCACCCCCTGCAGTATTACAAGAAATGTGCACACACTTGGTGCATTAAAAATGGCATTCAACCAACCAAAATTTAACTCATATTTTTCAAGAACATATCACCTTAGTAAAATAAACAAATGTCCAATTTTGGACCCAACTTACTGGCCCAGATGATCTGTGTCCTTTCCTTCAAAAACAAACTAACAAACAAAGCAAAAATGTGGCAGGCAAGTCCTAGCCGCCCTTGATAGACAGGCTATTTCTCAACCTCCTCCTTAGGATGCCTAAAAGTAACGTGCTATAAATAGCCCCGCAGCTCTAACATCAGCTTCCTCAGCTCAAGGACCAGGGGAAACAGAAATTGCTTGAAATATGTCCCCCGGATTCTAATTCCATAGGACTACTTGAAAATCCCCAGTGACCCTCCTGACAATCTCCCCAGGAATCATTTCCCATGACCATTTTCCAAACTGGGAGGAGAGAGGGTGTGGTGAATGGTGAGAATACCAGGGCATTCGAAATGGGAGAAGCCAGGATCCTCATTCCTCTTCAGCTTCTTAGTAGTTGAGTAGCTGTGGCCAAGTCACCCACCCCTCTAAGTGCACACTTTCTCCTTTAGAAAAACGAAGGCACCGTACCCAATTAAAAAGGTTGCTCCCAGAATTGAGGATAAGGATTTTGTCTTGTAGAGATCTTCAATAAGTAGTCAAAGATCTATGAGGGGGTACAACAACAAATGATGGAAATAACTCTTCCTTTTTAAATTTACTATCATAACATAAATATTTCCCCAATCTTCTTTAGTGGACCTGGTTTTCTACTAACATTAATGAACAAAATGCATAGGGTTTATCTTTCATGCATATTCTGGCACAAATGGGTTAAGCCTGTGGCTCCTAACCGGAAGGTTAGCAGTTCAAATCCACTTAGAGGCAACTTCAGAAAAAAAGGCTTAGCCATATATTTCAAAAGGTCACAGCCGTTGAAAACCCAAGGAAGCACAGTTCTACTCAGATGCACACAAGGTCACCACGCAGAACTGCCTGCTCAGATGCACACAAGGTCACCGTGGAAAACGGACTTCATACCAACTTGCTTAGTTTTTGGTTTGGGGCACCTAGCCCTGCACGTGGCACTTCCTAGATGCTATACCAGTATTTATTTGTTCCTTGTACACTGTTCTTTTTCTGTATTGGTAATTGTTAATGCTTTAAACTTATTGTTTCTACTGTTACTCATTGAAAGTGTATGAGCCCCTAATAAAATGATAAATAAATAAAATAAAAATGCCAAAAAAAAGAAAAAAAGAAAGTGTATGGTATTTTAGGTATATAGTCACCAAAAAACCCAACTCACTGCCATCAAGCCAATGCCGACTCATAGTGACACGATAGAATAGGGGAGACTGCCCCTGTGGGTTTCTGAGACTGTAACGCTTTATGGAGATAGAAAGCTCCATTTGACTCCTGTAGAGCAGCTGGTCGTTTTGAACTGCCAACCTTGAGGTTAGCAGTCCAACACGTAACCACTATGCCATCGGGGCTTCTTTAGGTCCATATAGCCAGTCACTATTTATAAATTTGTTTCTTTAGGGAAAATGAAAACAATTGATTCAGATGGCCAAGAGAATTTTTAAGTAACACACTTTTGGAGCATTGCCAATTTATAAATCACGCATTTAATGGTCATTCTTCATATTTCAAATGCCTTTGATTTTTATTTTAAAATTTTATGATTGCTTTAAATCTAGCTTCATACTCATGCCCTTTAGGAATAAGAAACGAATGCTAAATATAATCATTCCTGTTGGGTGCAACTCATGGCCCGGCCTACAGAGACCCGTCTCCAGGTCTCTGCCATTGGTGAGGCCACAGGGACCTCCAGTGTCTTCCAGTTTTATCCATTGCCATCAGCTCTATTTTTGTATTTCCACATTTAGCACACCGAGCTATCTTTATCACCCAGCTGACCAGCATGAGAGTCCCCAGGGCTTGGTAGTTACGTGAGATTATCAAAGTGTACTTCCTTACTGTTGGAATAACACAATGCAGAATGAAGAAAAGACATCATCAGAAAGCGGTCACAGGGCTAGGAGGGGTTTTTCTTGATCCCCCACCGCCCCACCCCTCTATATTGCTAAAGATTTCTTTCTCTGTGCTAAGCTGGGTGAGCTATTAAGAGCATAATGGCTATGATGCTTTCTGAAAGGTAATTTTACACTATGTAACAGTTATGCCTAAATTCACTTGAAGACAAAAAAAAAAATCATCCCTACAACCAGATCATTCAGATTTCAATATTTTTTCAAATGCCCAGTTCTTTTTTAAATGGAAGAATCCGTACTATCATACTTGCCCAAACAGCTGGTTTCTTCTAAAAGGCCAGATCTCACCCGTGTAGTCTCAACTTTCTCCCACGGCGGCAATTCCTGAGCCAATCCTTTGCTCATTTTTCAACTCTTCAATTTGAGTCAATGCCTTTAAGACTCGCCAGCGTAATGTTTGTGAAAAGAGAAGACGGTGAGTCCTAGACCAAGGCCCGATCTTCAAATATTATTTATGTAACTGGGCGGCTCTTCTTGTGTCTCACTACACCTTCCAACACAGTAGCCAAAAGACACCTTAGCCTATTGCACACTTACATTCATTGAAAACACTTACATTAATGACACGCCTGTGGCAGGTATAAAATATACCCTCGGTTTAGTGACAACAGCAACACCCGAGCCAGCACAGCACTAACAACTGACAGACAAGTGCTGGGACACAAGGAAAGAACGTGACCTATCTCGTGACTGTGGGAAATAATATGGTGCTTCGTTAAAAAGTTAGAAATGGAAATAGCATAGGATTCAGCAATTCAACTACTAGGCAACTATCCCAGAGAAATAAGAACCATGTCTTGAATAGACATTTACACGCTGTGTTCATTGCAGCACAATTCATGATA
>NW_022103907.1:6526736-6533034 GCF_000313985.2 Echinops telfairi | reverse complement strand
TGGGTGAGCTATTAAGAGCATAATGGCTATGATGCTTTCTGAAAGGTAATTTTACACTATGTAACAGTTATGCCTAAATTCACTTGAAGACAAAAAAAAAAATCATCCCTACAACCAGATCATTCAGATTTCAATATTTTTTCAAATGCCCAGTTCTTTTTTAAATGGAAGAATCCGTACTATCATACTTGCCCAAACAGCTGGTTTCTTCTAAAAGGCCAGATCTCACCCGTGTAGTCTCAACTTTCTCCCACGGCGGCAATTCCTGAGCCAATCCTTTGCTCATTTTTCAACTCTTCAATTTGAGTCAATGCCTTTAAGACTCGCCAGCGTAATGTTTGTGAAAAGAGAAGACGGTGAGTCCTAGACCAAGGCCCGATCTTCAAATATTATTTATGTAACTGGGCGGCTCTTCTTGTGTCTCACTACACCTTCCAACACAGTAGCCAAAAGACACCTTAGCCTATTGCACACTTACATTCATTGAAAACACTTACATTAATGACACGCCTGTGGCAGGTATAAAATATACCCTCGGTTTAGTGACAACAGCAACACCCGAGCCAGCACAGCACTAACAACTGACAGACAAGTGCTGGGACACAAGGAAAGAACGTGACCTATCTCGTGACTGTGGGAAATAATATGGTGCTTCGTTAAAAAGTTAGAAATGGAAATAGCATAGGATTCAGCAATTCAACTACTAGGCAACTATCCCAGAGAAATAAGAACCATGTCTTGAATAGACATTTACACGCTGTGTTCATTGCAGCACAATTCATGATATGCAAACATGGAAACAATCTAAGCGCCTATCAATCAATCAATCAATGGATAAGCAGACTATAGTATATACTAAGGAATTCCAAGTTGGACATTTTACCGGGAGAGGCTGGTCCCTGGAGAAGGATGTCATGCTTGGCAGAGCAGAGGGGCAGCGAGAAAGAGGAAGACCCTTGACCAGACAGACTGACACGGTGGCTGCAACTATGGATTGAAGCAGAGGAACAATTGTGAGGATGGCACGGTAACCTGAGTTGCAATATTGAAAGATTCTATGGGACAAGTACTGAATGATGGAGGAAGCATCAAAGGACCAAGGAAAGAACAGACAAAGTCACTGTGCCATAAAGAACTGGTTGCCACGATGCGCCTGGATGTGTTGGCATGAGAGAAGAACTCCAATACACAAGTGTCAGGAACTAACAGACATTTCTTGCTGCTTGGCTGAGCTTTGTGTAATCCGTCCAAAGAGAGCCTGAGACCTCAAAAAGTCCACTGGCGTTCCTTCTAAACGCCAGTTGTGCAAGACAGGAAATACACAGCAGGATTCCTACAATCATCTACAGAAATCGCAACTACATTCCTGCCCTAGTATGAAAGCTTAAATACTGAGCAGCCGGTGTGTGGGAGGCTCACAATTGGACCAATAAGTGGCATCATGATAGATGGAGAAGAGATTCAAGTTGTCAAGGTTTTCATTCACTTGCATCCACAGTCAATGCTCAAGGAAGCAGCAGGCAGGAAATCAAAGGACAAATCTGCAGTGGGCCACCTGCTGCCGAAGGTCTCTCTTAAGTATTAAAGAGTAGACGCCACTCGGAGGACTCAGGTATGCCTAACGCAAACCAGGTTATTTTTCATTGCATTCTATGCATGCGAAAACTGGCCAATGACAAAGGAAGGCCACATAAAATTTGATGCATTTGAATTGTGGTGCTGGCAACGAATATTCAAAGTACTAGGGGCTGCCAGAAGAGCACACACATCTGTCTTGGAGGAAGTAAGACAAGAATGCTCCACAGAAGCAAGGATGGTGAGAGTCTGTCTCATGTGCTCTGGACAACTTATCAGGAGGGACCAGTCCCTGGAGAAGGACGCTGTACTTGCTACAATAGAAGCTTATCAAAAAGACAAGAGCCTGGAGGCGATGGATTCATCCAGTGCTTACACCAATAGGTTCACACACCCCAGCAGTTGTGAGCATTGTGTAGGCACAGGCGTGGTTTCCTTCTGCTGTATCGATGGTCACTTTAAACAGCACCCAACACCAGCAGATGACAATGGAAGCTTTATATCCACTCTGAATCGCCATACAGATTCAGCCTCCTTTGAGCTCTTTCTGGCCATTGACTGGCAATGTGAAAAGGCTGTCATTAGACAGAGGATTTTGTGACTCTCCTGGCCAGCCTGAGAGGAGACGGTCTTGTCCTCAGGAAGCTGCCTGGGCATGCCCATGAGGGAAAGTGAAGCCATCAGGCAGCCTGATGACGAGTCACGCCCAGACCAAGATGCTCCAAGGGCCTCAGAGCCAAGCTGGGAAACGTTTTTGATCGTTGATAGTGCATGTATCTTACTCGTGGTCCCTTTCCCACTTCTGTTGTACCTCGTTCACCTACTACGATGAATTGATGGGCCACCAGTCATGATTTCTTGATAATGTCCTATCTAAAACAGGAAGAAAGAACTGGTTGATAATCAACCATTGCAAGAGGTAGCATATCATCAAGCTACTGAAGGAAGATGTCCAAGCTGCACTGACAGCATTAGCAAAAAAGGAAAATAAAGGGCTCTCAGAATTGATGGAATACGTATCTTTGGAATGAATGCAGGAGGATCACAGACCAGTAGGTGGGAAGTCTTGTGGATCCAGTGGCGTTGTAAGCATCTCAGCGCTGGCAGGGATCTGTGTGTCTTCTCCAGCTGTGAGGCTCTAGCATAGTTCCATGTGTCTTGTCAGTAGAGCATCTTTCAGGGAGTCAGCATAGAGAGAGTGTCTCCCACCTCCAAAGAGGAAAATACAGGAGTTCTCAGAATCTTCAGGAGAAGGCCATGCTCAACAGAGGCCTCATTGGCTATATCCTGATTGACAGTCTATACTCCACCCCTACACTCTTAATCCTCAAATGGACACTGAGTTAGTTAATTGTGCCAGCCTGGCCGATAATCACATGTGGTGCTGGTTGAAAGGCGGAGGGATAAATGGGTGGTGAAGCCTCGCCTTTCGAGTTCTCGGGTCTCTTGTTTTGTGATGGTTGCATCGGGTGCAGCTGCCTTAGCAGTTCCCTGCTTCAGCTTGCAAGATTGACTCCCTTTAAGACATCCCCAAGGAGAAGCCGCATGGACCTATCCCGATGCAGCCCTGGGTGCTGGAGCAGCCGTGTGGAGACCCCTGCCAGTGCTGAGATGCTTACACGTTCACTGACTCAGCTTTCCTCCTGCAGTCGGCATTATTGCCTCCGTTTTGTGAGGTGAAGGACTTTGTGGACTGGTGTTGGGTATGGGTTAATGTTGGACTTGTGGACTTGGGCAGTATTGGGTTGGGATGTTTTCGTGATGCACATTTTCTTGCATAAAACTCTCTCTTATACATGAGTTGCTGTGGATTTGTTTCTCCAAAGTACCCAGAGTAATACAGACACCAGATTACATAACTACCACAGAACCCTAGTAGCAACACAGTTTATTTATTCTGGTGCACACAACAGAACGCTATGCAACACTGCAGACGAATGATGAATCTGAAACATGGGTGAACCTGGAGGACATTATGCTGAGTGAGATTAGCAAATCACACAAGGAAAAATATCGGATGAGATCACTACTGGAAAAAGTCATGGAAAATTTTGACCTGGAAAGAATCATTCTTTCATTACCATGGCGAGGGGAGGAGATAGGAAGGTACAACTCAAACTATAGGACAGATACGAACTCATCTGCCGGTGGAAAAGGCAATAGACACTAGGGGGCGGTCGGCAGAAAATGGTCAAGACAAAGGAAAGCACTTGGAGCCGCGCAAGAACTAAAGGCAATAAAGGCAAATGCAATTAAATACACAATTCCCCAGAGCAAAATTCTATGAGAGGATACCTAGATAGGCCCATAAGCCGAACACGAGTGGGAAGGCAGATGGGAATGTATAGGTTTGTATGTGTAAGAATTGCATAAGTTTGATAGAGGATCTATCTACGTGTGTATTTATCTGTGCTATAAATGTATCCATGAATCTGGTGGCACATACAGGGGGCAAAAATATAAAAATTTCCTCTCCATATAATACCTTGCAAGAATGAGTCACAGAACCTGGAGGCTCAGGACCACGGTTTCGAGGACACCAAGGTCAAATGGCATACCATAGTCTACAAAGACAATGCTCTGCATCCTACTTTGTCCTGTAGCAACCCGCGTCTCAAAGCCATCTAAGATGCCACTACTGGTCTCATTCACTGGCTATCAGAGCGAAGGAAGGAAGAGAAGCGTGAAGACAATTCATCCAAAGGTCTAATGGCTCCCTCGGTCCGCAGCCTCCAGGACTAGATACCCGAAGAACTAAATGGTGTCTGGTGACCACTGCCAACCACTCTGGAAGGGAGCACATTAGAAAGTCCAGGATAGCGTGGGAAACACGCTGGGACAAATTCAGAATCATCAAGGAAAAGATCAGGCTTGGGAGGGGAGAGGGGCAAAAATGAGGAGTTGATACCAAGGGCTCAAGTAGAAAGCACATGTTTTGAGAATGATGATGGCAACAGATGTACAAATGTGCCTGGCGCAATGGATGGATGTATGGATTGTGATAAGAGTTGTACGAGCCCCCAATAAAGTGGTTTCTTTTAAAAAGAAAGGAAAAGATCAGGTTGACGGTCTGACAGAGATAGGTGAAAGTTCCAAGATTATGGCTCTCAGACACCCTACAAGCCTGACCTTGAACTCATCCTGCTGGCTCTACTTTCAGCCAAATGGTAGGCAGGCCTTTAAGGTGAACAGTAACAATAACCCATTCCTTACAACAATCAACCAAAGGACATCAAAGGGCTCAAGGACAAAGTTCCAAAGGCAGGAAGGGATAGGATAGAATGAATGGAAACTATCCACACCTCTGTTCTTTTTTAAACATGGCCACCAGAATCATGTACAACGACACGTATGTCTCACATTTTCCACTTACATTCTGCATCTGTGAGCAGTGCTGGCCATGCCCCCTGCCCAATAAACCCCATGTCCCGAGAATGTCTTTATGGCTGGAGGTGCTGGACAATGTTACTCCAAACCAGACTAGATTGACAATGAGGCACAGAGTCACAGTTCTAGCACGCTTCATGCCGCCACCCAAGGAATTCTCACAGTGCCCTGCAGGACAGCTCCGTGCTGTCCAGGGACACGGCCAGTGGGTGGGATCAGTGTTACCAAATGATACTGGGAACAATGCTGGGGAAAAACCCAAGTGCGTCTTAGTCCCCCGTTGCCGGGGGATGTAGTGTAACGCCCGCCTGGCCTTGCGCTTCCCCGTTTTATAGCAAGTGCTTCACTTCCGTCTTGGGGATTGTTCATCCAGCCCATTTCTCACCTTGGAAACCAGGTAACAAATTGCGAACTCACTTGTTTTGAGGGGTTTGGGGTGACTTTTGTTCCCTCTTCCCCAGCCAGCACCCTTTCCTCATTGCTGCTAATAGGAGGACTGGAAATCATTTTGTGGAAATCTGAATTTGGTATTTTAAAGTTTACTAATTAAAACAACAACAAACAAACAGGCAGTTAGAGGCATGAAGAGTTAGGGCGAGATAGTGAAGCATGATCGCAGGCCCTGCGCATGAGAGAAACAGCTCACACTGACCTCGAATACTACTGAAAGCATAAAAAGCCCAGCACTGAATCCTGATGTGGGATGGATGGATGACTGACTTTAAAACGTCCTGGGAGCTCGGGGTGCCAGCAGAGCATTGTGTCACTGCTGGGCCAAACAGCCACGATTGTACCGGTGGCTGCGAGCCAAACAATAGTACCTTTGTCAGGTCTGAACTCTTCGCATGAACAGCACTGGGACCGCATCCATTGCATTCCCCAGTCTGATGTGCGGACCGTCTTTCTGCCCATCATTGTTTTCTGCCATTCATTTCCTCCAATTGTCCATTATTACCCAAACAATTCTGGAAAAAAACAAAAGTGTGTGTCTTTGTTTCCTGTTGCTGCTGAAGGCAGTGAGGTCATAGAGCAAGCGAGCGCATCGCAATCTTTTCCACGACCGTGAGTTGTGCTGTCACAAACAGGATGGGGCGCTTTCCGGGGCACAGGGGCTGCCCAGACAGCTGAATTAGCAGAGGACGATTGCCGGCCGTGACAACAAAGCGTTAGAACACTGCCTATTAGCTCTCCACTTGTTACAACATTGGTTTTCATTCCTGATTGGGGGGAAAATGCCCTGATCCCGGAGGACTTGATGAATATGTGGATTAAAAGAAAACAAACAAACGCAAATCCTCACGACCCCACCACGCAGAGAATCCTATTAGCACTTGGG
>NW_022103907.1:6524122-6526377 GCF_000313985.2 Echinops telfairi | reverse complement strand
ACTTAGTGCCATCAAATGAATTCTGACTCATAGCAGCCCTAGCAGACAGTGTAGAACGGCCGCTGTGCATTTCTGAAACCGTAATTCTTTGCAGGAGCAGAAAAATCTCATCTTTCTCCTTCATTGCAACTGGTGATTTTGAACTTCCAGCCTTGCTGTTAGCAGCCCAATGAGTACCCCACGACACCACTGGGATTCGGCCACATCCCCTCTCACCGGCAGAGAATCAGTGCTCACTCACAGAGACCCTCGTGGGTTTCTGAGACTATTAACTGTTTACGGGAGTAGAAAGCCCAGTCTTAGCTATATTCTCTAGGTTATTAGATTTATCATAACTACATATAGCTTTACTATATTTATAATAGCTATACACATAACTATATATAGTATATAGTTATTTTTTACTTTAAAATATAGTGTCTATTTTGAAGTAAATATTTAGAATCAAAATTCTAGGACACGTTCTTAACAATAAAGGAATCTATTTTTTTAAATCATTTTATTGGGGGTCCTTACAACTCTTGTTACAAACCATACATCAATTATATCCAACATATTCATATATATTCCATCGTTCTTTTTAAAGGAATCTACTATGTACATGAAAGTTGTCATAACCAGCTATGGTCGACATGCCTTCTTCAAAGGGTAAAGAAGTGAAATGCTTAGAATGATTAGAAACTTGAAAATAAATCCCAAACTGTCCTGGTCGGGGAGCCAATTGGGCCAGTGAACTATGCGGGTACAAGAAATTCCACGGAGTTATTTTCCAGAACCTTTTAGTACAACCAGTCTCTAAACCATTGAAGAATCCACCAGGAACTGCAGTGAACTACTCCAGAGTTGTTTGCGCTATTTGAAGACTGCTCTGGTCACACACCAGGCTGGGATCTGTGTGGTCAGCAGTTCAAAACCACCAGAAGCTCCTCAGGAGGAAGACTGGGCTTTCTACTACACAGTCCCAGAAACCCACAGTCAGCATTGACTCAATGGTTTTGGTTTGGGAAGGAGATGGTGGTGCCGTGATTAAAAACACTCCACTGCCGACCAGAAGTCAGAGGTAGAGCAGTTTGCGTCCCTAAAGAGTTACAGCCTTGGTCACCCTTTGGGATATCTCTACGGTATCCTACAGGGCTGTTGTGAGTCAGAATCGATTGGCCTGCAGCGGGTCAAGTGCTTGCTTCTAACGTTGCCTGAAGAGAGCGTTGTTCTTGGGACTGCCACTAGAGGGAAGTCGGGGACAGGGAGAGGAAGAGAACACCACCCTGGGTCGTCGGTCCTCTTCAGCATCATCTTTATTGTTACCAGTTTATGGAAGGAAAATTAAAAAATGAGGCCCTGCGAGGAAAATTAATTTAGATAATGAATAAGCAAATCTTTGTGTATAAATGATTCCTGTTTCCTTAGGGTAATTAACCCCCAGGTGCAGAATTCTGTGATATTTAGAATCTATGGAGAATACGCGATCATAGTTAAGAACCACGGAAGATTGAGAAGCTAGCTCCTCGCTGGGTTATGGCATGAGTGCTTGTATCTTGGCAGACGGAGAAACTGCATTCAAAGCAGATACCCAATGTTCTCAATGGGAATTAGCAAGTACATGGCCTTCGGCTTCATATACACCTGGTTCATTTTCTGTCTGTCTCTCCACAGCTGTGTAATCTCGAACAAGTCACTTAACCTTCCAGAGCTTCGGTTAGGAAAGCGTGGCTGTCAGTGGAACTTGCTGCTAGGCTGTCGTGAGCATTTAATAAGAAAATGAATGTAAAACACTAACCCACTGCCATAGTCGATTTCAACTCGCAGGGACCCTTTGAGGGCAGGGGGGCACTATCGCTGTCAGTTTCCAAGACTGCAAATTTTTACAGGAGAAAAAAAAAAGTCTCCCAAAATGAATGTGAAAGACTTTTACAAAAATTCATAAACTCACTGCCACGGAGTCAATTCCAACTCACAGAGACCATACCACAAACAAACAAAATCTGTCTTGGAAGAAGTACAGCCCTGAACGCTCCTTCAAAGTTTGGGCAGTGAGACTCGGTCTCACATATTTTGAACATGTTATCAGGAGGGACTGGCCCCTGGAAAAGTACACCAGCTTTCGTAAAGTAGAGGATTGAACGTTGTAAATGCTATAAATCTTGGTTGTTAATATTTCCAGTTTTTTTCCCTCTGCATTTTCAGTTGTCTACTTCCTATTTGCCCCTGATTGCCCCTCATCGCCTCACACTTGGCATGCTTAAAACCATCGTGGT
>NW_022103907.1:6516515-6522648 GCF_000313985.2 Echinops telfairi | reverse complement strand
GAAAGTTCATAGTTCAGAGTTAGCAAGCACATCTTGGAGGCAAAGCCTGAAGACATGTTTCCAAATGTCACAGTGCTGAGAACCCTGTATACCATTCACTCTGTTTTGAGTTGGAACACGCTTAGGAACAACTGGTTTGGGTGTTTGGGTTAATAACTCAAAAGGCTCGCAGGATCCTGAAAATGCATTAAGAATCCCATGAAACTGCTAAGCAACCCCCCAGATAACCTATTTTAACCGATTTAACCTATTTCAAAAGACTTCCACGAGTGAAAAAGTGCATATTTGAATACAATTATATAACTCACAAGTTATCTATTATTTAAATCATCATTGTTACAACGTTCTTATTTTCAACAACAGAAAGATGAATCCACCAATGAGAACGTCTGAAACTAAGAGGAATGAGCTCAACGCCAAGAGAAATCAGAAGACTGTAAACACCATCTTTCTTGCTAAAGCCACGCTGAGCAGCAATGGTATTGCCGTGGAATGCACCGCCCGCCCGGGAATGAAACGGATGCAGAACGGATTGCGCAGCACCGGTGTGTCCTGACAGTGAGTGCTGGGTTTCCTTCACATGTGTCTTCAGGCCCATTGGCTTGGACGTGATTAATTTTATATCCGCCTTTCTTACAAAGCTGAACTAAGGAATCTGCTCTCTCTCTTCCAACATCTGATGCAACATATATATCTTTCAACAGACATCATTTTCAAATCGACAATAACCCTCAAATTCTCCTGGGAACGAGGACAACCAAGGACATCCACACTGAGGTAGCACCACACTAAGCCCTGACCTCCGCTGTGGGTTGCAATCTGTCTGGCCCAGCTTTTTTGGCTTTCAGCTCTGCTATCTTCTTCCAAAGGGTTCTAAGGACAACAACCTCAGACGGGAACTGCCATAACCAAAATAACAGCCATCCATCGCCTCCTCTTCTTCAATAACCCCCAAAGCTTATTCCACTGTTAGTCACCGGGGGAATGTTCATCAAGTTACTCCAAGACCCTATTGTGGATGTTATCAAGGTGGATGCAAACCCGGTGCATCACGTCACCAAACAAATGCACTTATTTCAAGGTGAAGGACGTTAAAAGCATTTGGAATGCCCAGAGGCACTTTCCAAGTTCGGGTGGGCATCAACTGCTCTTCAACTGGATCCATTTCCTTTCAAGCTTTCTATTTCCAAAGCCAGTGACAATTATTCAAGAAATAATATTTTGAACTAATAACTTAAATGTAAATAGTTAACTGTTAATACTCTCTAGTGCTGAGAACTGTTCAATGTGTTTTGTTTCCTTTGTCTCCCTAGTCCTTCTAGAAGCTTCTTCCTGTGTCTGAAAATTAATGTCTAGTATTGGAATATTTATCTTCAAAAATAATCTTTATCATCATGTAACTTGCCCCGAAGCTTAAATTGTAATTAAAGCATTGTCAACAATAGACCATTTTTGCACAGGCTCTATTTATTTAATTAATATTTGAGCCTTCAACAAAGAGTTGGTTGATGAACTATTATTAATTAACGTGCTAAAAAGGTAGAAAACCAGACACATATCAAGCAATTATTTGTGAAAAATGATCGCCAATGACAGTATGTATGCTGTTGACTCCCCTGGATCCAACTGCAGAAAATTCAATGAATCTCATTTTTGCGCCAAAAAACTGCAAATGCTGTAACTGCGCTGGTGCGTGCTGTTCTTCAGAGGCCAGGCAAAGCCCAGGCAAAGCATGGCTGGCCCCAGGCGGTGCACACAGTGGCTAAGATCCACAGTCGATGGCCCGCATTCAGAAACAACAGTGCCAAATGGTAGAAAGAACACTTACCTTAACTCCAACCACCGACTTTCCAGCTCAACTCTATTGAATCATCCTTTCTCTTCCATGTGTCTAAACACCTAGAGACAACGGTTCCCTCTTCTAAGCTGTTGTCATCACCCCCGTTGCCCAAATCCAGCTCTAAAGTGGGGAGAGACAAAAATGGAAATGTGCAAGCTGTTTATGCCTAACCGCGACAGGGAAGCTGCTGGGCTTGGAGCTCAATGAATTAAAGGTTGTTTGGTACAATGGCAGGCGCACTTCCTCCGATTCTTTCTGAACTTCGTTTTCCTGCCTCCCCTGGAGCTTTTTCCTCTCCGGGGCTATAAATAGATTGGTCGTTAGAGTTCTAAGGAAAGAAGAGGGCAGGAAATGTATTTGATTTCAGAAGGCAGTTTTAGGTGTGTGTGCGTGTGCACATTTCTGTCAAGTGAACAAAATAAACAAGCTGAAGAAAAGCTTGTTTTTCTTCAAAGACTTTGGCTTTGATACGGGCCGGTTGTCCACTTTTTCTTTAATTTCCTGTCGGCTTTGTCTGACTATGTTGCCATTTCCCATAAGAAACATTTGAGCTTGGAGATGTTGCATTGTCTATGTAAGAATATGAGCAAAACGGCTTCTGAGCCCCCGTTTCCCACCGAAGTCCTCCGCACACGGACTTTCCTAGGGCAGATGAGGAAGGGGCACTAGTTGTCTCTTTTCACTCAAAATGCGAGGAGGTGCTTCTTGAGGCAACGTTTCACAGAAGCACGATATGAGAAGGTGAATGTGAAAGACAGAGACGGTTTCTTAAACTGGGTTATGAAATCAAATGTCTACACCAGCCACCCTTTTGCGCTAATAGGTTGTCTACAACCTTGCCACTCAAACTAGTTCAGCTTCTCGATAATTATAGACAAAGCAGCTAAAATAAAAATCAGATATTGTCCACGTAGCAGGTGAGCAAGGGACACTTTAATTCTGTCTGTTACTCTTGAAGGGTGGAAGGGAAAAAAACACGGATGTAAGAGTTGGTGTAGGGACAAATGGGTCTAAGCTTCTTGGAGAGAAAGGAGTCCATGCTGCAAACTGAAAGGATGGTGATCCAAACCCACCAACATCTCCGTGGAACGAAGACTGGACTCCGTGCTCCCCTGCAGACTATAGCCTAGGGAGCCCCTGTGGGTGATCTAGGGTCACTGTGAGCTGGAAGTACTTGACAACACCTATTAACCACAGCGGGAAGGGCAGCGTCAACGCCTTTCACAATATTACGTGCATCTACTCTAACAAGATCCTTAACTATGTGTGATTCTGAACAAGGGGACGTGCAGGTCTGAAATGGGAGGACACTTTACTTTGTTATTATACTTTAAAGAGTTACTTGCTTTAAAACTCAGTAATTTCAAGGACAATTTTAAAAACATAGCACCACTGAATGTCCTTCATATGATTCTGTGAGCTGACTATTCCTGCCTGTCTTTCTTTCTGTCTATTGATCGATCTATCTATCATGCACTTACATTTTGCCAGGGATGCACAGAGAATTCCCCAATAGAAAAGGCTATCCCACAAGTCTCCAAGGGTAGCATCGTCAGCACCAATTGCTCTGGAGAAGCTCCCAGAAACAAGGCACGCGCAGGGGGAACAAGCTGATGCGATTTAAGGGAGCAGCCTGGGAGTGCTCCTATGGGGAGGGGGGGTTATCATGATAACTATAATCAGCTGAAAAAGATATATGCATGCATGCAGTTGAGAAAATTATAAGATGAAATCAAAGTCTACAGTTAAGGCATAAAGTTCAAAGTTTCTCGGTGAAAACAATGTCCCAGCCCATATTGTTGCTTAGTGATTGGATGACCATTTCCTGACCCATTCACTCTGTGTCCATCCTTAGCCTTCATGCAAAGCCCTTGTAATAGAAACAATGGCTTGAACTCTGAGCTCAGTCAGACCTGGTGATGGAAAAGCAGGAGCTACCCTATCCCAGGCACAGATGGGAAGGAAAGGATTTCTGCAGGGGAGAGGGAAAGGAAGAGGGAGAGGGAGAGGGAGGTGAGAATGACCTCCTTGTCATACCAGAAAGAAAAGAAGGAAGCGCATGGTGGTCCGGCTAGAACAGCTGCAGTGTATCGGAGGGGCTAAAAGGTATGGGTTGACATTGGCACGAAAGTGACTGGCTGCAGAGAAATATGTTTCGTAGAGCAAACCACGGCCCACATGGGAAGGCTGAACTGTTCTAAGAACCTCTGAGTGCGTTTACCAGAGTTCATTGTCCTCTGGAAACAGTCATTCCCTTTTTGTGGGGAAATATTTTCTTTTTTCCCAAAAGGAACAATTTCAGTGTGGTCCCATCTCTAGACATTCAGCTTTAAAACATTTATAGGAACAGATAATGAGTGAGAGACTCTTCTAAAACTCATTGCTGGAAAACAAAAGGATCAAAGGCCTGGTCAGGGCAGGCCAGCTGTGACTTTCTTCAACTATTTTATTCCTGTAAGTGGAGAAAACGCACTGTAAAAAGTATAGTCCCCTAAGGAGCCCTGGTGGTGTAGTGGTTACACATTGGGATATGATCCACATGGTCAGCAGTTCAAAACCATCAGCCACTCTGCAGGAGAAAGACAAAGCTTCCTATTCCAATAAAGATGTACAGTCTTGGAAACCCACAAAGGCAGCTCTACTCTGCCCTTTCGGGTCACTCTGAGTCAGAAACAACTCAATGTCAGTGAGTGTGACCAAAAGATAAATTGTGTGTATATATATATAATCTATATTTACATGCATATCTAAATCATAGAGGGAACCCAAGTACAAGAAAAATAAAGAAGTCTATGTTTTATTGCTCAAATTAACAGCATGCCCGGTATGTCTTTGAGTCTATATGCCCCATGGGTAATGATAGCCTATATCTGTCCAAAAAGTGCAGAAACGTCAGGTGATTGTGACATGAGAGCTTGTTCCTTTGATTTGAACTCTTGGGTTCTACTGGATAAGGAAAGCTTGTGTGAAAGAGTTCCTTGCTTGATGGCTAATCAAAGGTGGGTGGTTGGAATCCACTCAGAGCCTCTGTGGATAAAAGATCTGGCTGTCTGTTCTTATAAAGATTACAGCTTATTAAATCACACACACACACACCCCTCTGAGCCAGTTCTAGCTGTCTGAGGGCATCTCTATGAGTCAAAGCTGACTCGTCAAAGGGCAACAGGCTTGGTTTTAGGGTTTGATTTACTCATGAACTCAATCACAGCTGCAAGAAAGACATGTCAACACGATGCCAACACAAGGGTCTTCTTCTAAATCTTCGCAGGACCATTACAAATAGGGCTGCAAGCTGGAGGAGGTATTTCTAGTATGCAGGTAAAACACGAGGGTTTACACTTTGAGAGAACTGGAAGACTTGGTGGACCGAAATGAAACACATTCATTTAATTAAAATCATCTTGCAATGTCAGTCGTTCCTTTTCACTTAGTCTCATTTCTCAGTAATGGTTATGTTGACATTGCCTTGCAAAATAGAGTGATCCTAGTCCAAATAAAACCACTCACCATCTCTCCCCAGGGGAAGCCCAGCCTTAGTGACGTGCAGTGGGAAAATCTCAACCAGGTGCCGTCCCTGGATTCGGCCTCTACTGGTCCGCTGTCACTCTGCCCTGCACCTAACATAAACGAGCACCTGATGTTGCATCATGAGAGAGAGAGGAGGAAAAAAAAAGTTGAGACTGGCTGATAACAAATGCCTAGAGCTTGTTCAATTTTGCCAAGACTGAAATCTGATGTCATTATAGCGAAAGGAAGTTCTAAATGATATTATGGTGATGTTTAATGTTAACTCTGAAACACGAGCACTTTCGTCTTGCTGCTTCTGCCAGTTGCCGTGCCTTGGGGGAAAGCCTTTGGACTCGATCATAAGGCGGTGTGTGAACTAATCCCTCTTGGAAGCAGCACCGAGCAAGACCATCATTAGAAGGAACACAGACCGGAAAGGAAATAGTCTCCTGAGAGGGAGTGGGTGGAGGGACAGCGCCTGACTTACATGGGAAGACAGGGGGAAAGGACTATGGGTTCCAGGAGCACCGCTTCCTAAGTGGTACCTTATTTTGAACACTATTTTACAGCATGGACAAGGAAGGATGCAGCAGAGAGAGCATGGTAGTGGAATTGATTTTCCCACTGCAGATTAAGATCCTTTGGGCAGTCAGGCTAGTCTAGTAAACGGCCAAGTGGTGGATTGGTTATTGATTGAAGAGTCTACCCAGGTCACTTGCTCAAATAATAGGAAAGCTTGAATTCCACTAGGGACTCCACAGTCCCTTGAATTATGCAATCAATGAA
>NW_022103907.1:6506266-6515429 GCF_000313985.2 Echinops telfairi | reverse complement strand
TGAAGGAGTGAATGCCAGGAGGGAACATGGGGCCACTCTTGAGTCCATTGAACACACTAGGTGACCAATCTCAAAAGAAGGAACAAGTACACACAACGCCAGTAAGGGCGGTAAGGTGGGGCTTGCGGCAGGGGTGGTGGTGGCTGGGGGACTACACAGAGCCACTGTATTAAAAAGAATTGGTTGATGGCCAACTATTTCAAGAGGCAGTACATCTCCAGAACCAGTAATCCTGAAGGAAGAAGTTCAAGCTGCACTTAAGATATTATAGAAAAACAAGGCTCCTGGAATTAGCAGAGCATCCATCAAAATGTTTCAACAAACTGATGAAGCCCTGAAAGCACTCACTTGTCTTGGCCAAGATTGAAGCCAACTGACTTGAAGAGATCTATGTTGGTATCGATAACAAAGAAAGACGATCCATAGAATGCAGAAATTATAGAACAATATCATTAGAATCACATGCAAAAAATGGTTGCAGCAGTACATTGACAGGAAACTTCCAGAAATTCAAGCCAGGTTTAGAAGAGGGCATGGAACCAGGCATACGATTGCCAATATCAGATGAATCTTGGGTTAAGAGGAGAGAATACCAGAAATATGTTTACTTGTGTTTCATTGACTGTACCAAAGCATTCTACTATGTAGATCATAACAAACCATGGATAACATTGAGAAGGATGGGAATTCCAAAACATGATGTGCTCATGTAGAACCTGTACATATACCAAAAGGCAGTTGGTTAAACAGAGCAAGAGAATGCTGCATGATTTACAATCAGAAAAGGTGTATGCCAGGGTTGTATACTTTCACCATACTTATTCAATCTGTATGCTAAGCAAATAATCTGAGAACCTGGACTACATGAAGAATGTGACATCAGGACTGGAGGAAGGCTTATTAACAACCTGCTATATTCACATGACATGACCTTGCTCGCTGAAATGAGAATGACTTGAAGCACTTGATGAAAATCAAAGGTTGTAGCCTAACTATGGGTTACATCTTGTGGCAGTTACACAATCTCCTGTTAACTTGCCATAGGGTGGAGTCTAGCCTGTCAATCAGGTTGCAGCTTGATGACCTCATTTGGGAGGTCAACAAAGATGAATAGCTCACTGGAGGCCAGATACGCGCTCACTCTCTGCAACTCATTCCTGTTGACAAGCTACATGGAGCCTGAGCCCTGAAGCTGGAGAAGTCACTTGGAGACCCATGCCAGTGCTGAAATGCTCCCACCACCACTGGATCCACAAGACTGTCCACTCACTGGCCTGCAATCTTCCTGCGTTTGGTGTCATTGCATGTGTTGCATGAGTCTGAAGAGGAATTCATAGATTGGTATCAAACATATGGGCTAATGTCCAGACTTACAGACTTGAACTGGACTGGGCTGGGATGTTTTCTTAATATACAATTGCTCTTTTATATAAAGCTCTTTCTTATACACGAGTGTCGGTGAATTTTTTTCTCTAGTCTACCCAGACTAACACACATCTCAATGTAAAGAATACCCAAATCCTCACAATTGGACCAAAAAATAACATCATGATAAATGGAGAAGCGACTGAAGTTGTCACGGATTTCATTTTGCTTTGATCCACATTCAATGCTTACAGTTCAGATGGAGTGCCAAGCGCTGTTCCCCTGAGTCAAATATATGTGTATTTGTTTATATATGTATATATATGCAAATGCAACAAGGAAGCAGATGGACTTTGGGCCTCTGTTAAATCTTACCTCAGTACAAGAATGGTTTGTTCTAACAATGTGGCACTGTATGATAATCACCTTCCTGACAGGATCACTGAAGACAGAATGGGTGCTAAAGCAAATATGAAGAAAGCTGATAGTGCCAAACTTTTAGAAGATATATTGTCTGGGGTCTTGGAGGCTTGTAGTTAAACAAGTGGCCATATATCAGGGAAGCAACAAAGCCCACATGGAAGAACCACACCAGCATGTGTAATCATGAGGTGTTGATGGGAAAAGGTATCAGAGGTTCAAAAACAAGCAACGAAATTGATGTGAAGGGGTGTGGATGTAGTGGAGATCATAATTGGACAGTTCATCTCAGGAAGGCCATATAGAACAGATGATAAATCCAGGGTGCAGTATAACACTGATGAACCACATAATTATCCTCTAGTTCTTTATTATTTTCTTCCCTTATTATTATGGATTTTATTTGTTTTACCTCATTAATCATGTTAGATTTGCGTATGTTCATTTTTATATTTAAGATCATTCGATACATGAAAGCCAAGATAGATAACTCTTCCCAAAACAGTAAGGTACAAGAAGAGAGTGGGAGAGGGGGGAGTAGGGAGTTGATAGCATTAATGACTACATTAATGTTGATAGCATTAATGATAGGATTGAACAACAGAATTGTATGTGAATGGATATATAGGTGTGTGGAAGATATGGGGGGGAAAAAACCCAACTACTACTATAGGGAAAAAATTAAAAATAAAGGTTCCTGGGGGATAGGATTGGGTAAAGAAGGGATACTATCAAAGAGTTCAAGAAGAAAAAAATACTTTGAAACTGATTGTGGTAGCATTTGTACAACAGTGCTCGATGTGATTAAACTATGGAATGCTAGGACATCTGTAAGGGCTCCGAATAAAATTAGTTAAAAAATAAGAACTAAACGTCAAAAAGAAAGAAAGAGATCCATTGCAAAAAACAAAGCCAAACAAACAGAACGATTGTTAGCATGGGACAGGATCCGCGGGTGCTTTGTGCTTTTGTGCAGAGTGGCATGCGTCTGAACCTCGCTGCAGCAAAAGCAACAAGGGACAGCAGCTGACCCCTGCGACATAACAGCCTAACTTGCTTCCTTCAAATCAGGAGGAAGTCGACACTTTCTTGAGAAAGAGTCAACTCATCTCTGCACCGCTATGCACTCTAGAACAACTCGCTAACCTAAGCGTCCGTCCTCCCGCGTGATCGCGGAGATCCTTCCAGCTTCAGCCTCTGAGACTTTGGATGTGCCCTTCCAGACTCTATAGACATTTTGGGACATTCTAAAATTTACTTTCTGCGTGTATTCAGACAAGCATCTGGTGCACAACCAATGGGCACTGTCAGAGCCCTGGGACCATAGTGGCCATGGGTCGGTATGTTAGACAGGGTTCTCTAGAGAAACAAAACCAGAATGCTAATAATTTATATATATTTAGATAGATAACATACGAAATAAACAGTTAATTAAATTATAAAGCAGTATAAATGGCAACTCACTCCCGTGAGACAGTTGTGCGGCACTGGCAGTCCTTCAAGTCTTGAGGGCCGCCGGGTAGTCCTCTGCAGACCAATTCAGGCTATCCGGGCACAGGCAGCAAACAGCAAGGCAGGTCACCAACAGTCAGCCAGATGCCGGGGTCCGACAGTCCCCAGCTCAAGAGATGTAAATTCCAATAGTGTGGTGAAGCAGGTCTTGAAGGAACCTCAAATTACAGCGACACAGTCCACAGGCAGTGCAGCTTGCAAACTGAGGCGGAGAATAAGCAAGGCAGCCACACACTGGTTCTATGATTAAAGAGCAAGAGACAAGAGAGGCGAGGCTCGTCCAGCCATTTATCGCTCCGCCCTTCAATTAATCCCACGTGTGCTCATTGGCCAGGTTGGCACAATAACCTTTAACTATCTCAGCTGGGCTATCAACAGCAAGGTCAGCAGTTAGAAATCACCAGCTGCTTCTTGGGAGAGAGATGGGGCTTTCTAGTCCCATAACGAGTTTCAGTCTTGGAAACTCAGAGGCAGCTCTACCGACCTGATAGGGTCCTATGGGTCTACATTGACTTGATGGCAGTGAGTTTGGGGTTTGTTTTGCGCTGTTTGGGGTGCCCTGTTGACATATGAATAGAACAACGAGGAGAGAGAACATTTTCACTAGCTGAGTCTCCGAGAAAAGTTAAAAGCCAAGTCTATTGGATGTTACCATATTTTAAAAGTAAGGTGTCATGCTACAAATATGCAGAGATGAAACCATTATTAACAACCCCTTGTACAAGACAATTGCAGGCTGAAACAACTGAGAGCAGATTGCCGTTTGCATTACATTCATTATTGAGGTAATATTGGGTCCCCCCAGAAATATGCATAATTTTAAAAAATCATCTTATTGGGGGCTCATACGACGCTTATCACAATCCATCCATCAGTTGAATCAGGCATGTTTGTACAGATGTTGCCCTCATTCTCTTCCAGACATTTACTTTCAATTGAGCCCACAGTACCAGCTCTTCCCCCTCCCCCCCCACCCCATAGCCCCCGATAGATTGTACATTGTTATTATTTTCATCTCTCACACCAACCGCTGTCTCCCTTCCCCCATGTTTTTAATTATTCTTCCCCCTGTAGATGGGTGTATGGTTATGTGTCGATCACTGAATATGCATAATTTTAACAGTATGCACTATAGGCTGGGTCTTCTAGAGAAGCAAAATGAGTGAAGCATATATATACATGTCTTCAAAGAGGTTTATCTTAAGGAAAAAGGCTCACACAATTGCAGAGACTGGCAATTTCTAAGTATGTGGGCCAGATAAAAAGTTGGAGAATTCTCAGGACTCATATAGCTGCAGGGACTGATGAACCCCAAATCAGCAGGTCAGGTGGCAGGTTTCTAGCTGCAGAGATGAATGGATCCAAGGTCAGGACGGGCTGCTGGTGTCTGCTAGGATCAGCAGGCACTGTAACAGGCTCCTGGCTCAAGCCCAAACAACCAGAAATGAGGTGATAAAAGCTAAACACGGGGTTGGATCCTGCAAAAAGGAAGCATGCTTGGACAGGGCATCCACGTATGTTGGAAGCAGGCCACAACCCCCAAGAAAACTCCTTTTCACGGAAGCAGCTGATCCTAGCAGATTCCATCAAAAAAGTGATTGCATGATATTAAATCTCATCACGGGGGATGTTGGGAACATCAAAAAGGAAGAACATGCTCAGCATATCTTAAAGCTGAAAGAACCCACGGGGGAAAAAATCAAGCCTCAAGTTGTAATCTTGAAAGATTCTATAGGGAAAATGTTGAATAATTCAGGGAGCACAGAAAGATGATGGAAAGAACACACAGTCACTGTACCAAAAAGAACCAGTCAATGTTCCAACATGTCAGGAGGTAGCATGTGAGCTAGAAGCAATGGTACTAAAGGAAGAACTTCAAGCTACCCTGAGAGCATTAGCCAAAAACAAAAACAAACAAAAAAACCCTCCCCAAACTGATGAATACCAATTGAAATGTCTCAACAAGCTGATAGCTGTTGAAGTACGAGGAGCCCTTACTTGTCTATCCCTGGAAATTTGGTGAGTTTTGTTGTAAGTAGCTGCCTGAAATAAACCTAGTGCCTCCTTTCCATGTTGTTCTGTTAGGTTTCTCTGGTGGAAATACCTCGGTCCTTGGCTTCACTGAGAAGGAATTCACTCTGAAGCCTGGTTTGTGATCCAAGGGAGTTTAGAAAGGATATAATTTTCAGTTTTTTACACAGACACCCTCAAGGCACTTCACACCCGCACGTGGAGACCTGAGAGCCAGAGGAGACTTCTGCAGGGCCAGCCCAGGAAGAGCTGGGGGTAGACGGTACAGGTCGACCCCATTGACTGAATTAAGCTCATCTGGCCCAGATTGGGGTCCTAGGCGTACCGCCCCTTCCTGGCTTAGAGCCTGAATTTTAGAGCATGCCCAGTGGACACCCTGGTCCCTGTTCTGACTAGCTAACAGTTCCATGTTGGGTGTAGAGGGGAGGGTGCACGAATAGGGAAAAGAATGAATCCCGTCTTGAGCACGGTAAACTTGAGGTGACCCCAAGCATCCACATGGGTGCTTTGATAGTCTGCACCAGTCTGAAGCCGAGAAGGCTGGCTGGACCATGCTTAGTTAGACAGCATATCTGAATCCCTCCAGGGCCTGCCACAAGGAGCCTGCGGGGCTGGAGGAGGGTGAGGGGATGTGCGGCTTCCTGTTAGCTTCCTGTTCCTGTGACATCACGGCAGCTACATTCTTCCCCAGAGACAGTTCCTTCCCAGAGAAGGCTCTGGATCAACTTTTAAATGTTGCTTCATTTACAGACCCACTTCTTTGCGTCCTCTCAGAGAGACCTGCTCGAGAGCAAAGTGCTAGCAGGCTCTAGGTGCCCCCTCAGAGACTGACCTTTCAGTTCTGCAGGAATCCTCCTCTGAGGTGGTAAGTTTCATAATTCAAGCTCCCTTGTTTCTGCAGGCAAATGGCTGGCAACTGCCTTCAGTTGCTACCTCTGTGATGTCTGGGTTGTTTTCGCTTATCCATTACCTTGCTAACAGTTTATACCTAATAATTAGTAGGTAACACGTGGACCCACATCAACCACGTGTGACAGAGCAGAACTGCCTCACTTGAATTTTCTTGGCTGTAATCCTTATGGTAACCAAGAAGTAAATCCAGCCCCCCTGCCCCCCACCCTGTGAAGCCACTGGGCGCGGGTTCCAACTGCCAGCCATTCAGTTGGCAGCCCAGTGCTTAATGCCACCAGGCGTCCTTTCACAACTCTTTAGGAAAACCTCCCTGTTGTAAGAGCTTGCAAAATGATTCCCAATGTGTGCTGTCCACCGTCAAAGAGTCAGATAAGGAGAGGAGGATCCTTTGGGCCACTGGCTCTTTCCGGTCACTCGTGTTACTCCTAGGCGCCCTGGTGGTACAATGTTTAGGTGACTGAATGCTAGCCGAGCTGCCATGCGAGAGGCTGGTGATTTCAACCCACCAGGGGCCCCAGGGGAAAAAAGAACTGGGGACCTCCTCTTGTAAAGAGCCCAGCCAGGGAAACCCTAGGGGCAATTCTATGTTGTCACGTGGGCTACCATGAATCGCATCAAGTCAACCGCACATAAAAACAACACCAATGTCCACTCTGTGGACCACAATGACCCTGGTTGGTTCTAAAGTTGTGAGAGTACATACTCCGTATCCTCGGATGTGCTGTCTACCTAAGCATGGTCCAGCCAGCCTTCTTGGCTTCAGACTGGTGCAGACTATCAAAGCGCCCATGTGGATGCTCTGGGGCACCTCAAATTTACCATCCTCAAGGCTGGATTCAATCTCTTCCCTAATCCTGCTCCCACCCCTCCATGCCCAACAGGGAATGGATACACTAGCTTTCCTTCAGGCAGCCACCTTAAACCAAACTTACGGTTCTCCTGAGATCTCGCCTTCTTTCTTCTCTCGGACTGGTTTCAAACGGCTTGGGTTAGGAGGAGGTCTGGTTTCTATCAAATGTGTGGTGTATCTGGGAGTAAGATGAAGTCTTATCATCTCCCTGCAGGAAGCAGATCAGTAAAAGGTAAATCTGGGAGAGACCTTTATTCAAGTGTCCCTGCTGAATAGGAATCATAAGGAATTGAGGAGATGGGGTGTTGATAGCTGGAAACAGAATTGGGGGAAGGCATTCTACTTCGGACGCATGAAGAATAGTTGGGAAGATCTTGGCAGGATTAAGTACAGGGACAAATAACAAGAAGTGAAGTTAATACGTGCAAAGGCAAAACTCTAAAGTCCCCAAAGAAAAATCACTTGTAGAAGTTCAGAATGGGGAGAGCTAGCCCGTACCTTCAAATTATTTTCACTGCTGCTCTATTGGTCACAGTACACTTACTGCATCATTGCCATTTCTGAACTTCAGTGTATCCCCTTGGAAAAATGAGCTCCTCAAGGCCAAGGGGATGACAGTTGCCAGTTCAGTGCGTTAATGGCTTCTAGCAAGTCTGATATATTTCCATTAACCTGAGCCCCATAAAGGGATTTTGAGATAACAACTAATTTTAACTACATCAACCTTCATATTGGACCAAACCAACACTCAATTCCGTTGAGTGCATCCCGACTCATAGCGACCCTATTGTCCAGGGTAGAACTGTTCCAGGAGTTTCTAAGACTGACGCACTTTACAGGAGTAAAAAGCCCTATCTTTCTCCTGTGGAGTGGCTGGTGGTTTCAAACCGCTGACCTTGTTGTTAGCAGTTCAATTGACGGCCACTATGCCACCCTGCCAGAAAAATAACAGATGTAAAAAAAAGATAGTATTAAAAGATGGCCCTAAGGAAAATGGCAGATGGCATATGTCTACGTTGAGTACAAACCTTTTGATCCACTATCTCATTACGTTTAAAGAAAGTAACATGATTAAATCAGCAAGAAGTAGTGTCCCCAAATCTGAATGACTGAAAAGACCATTTGTAGTAGGGATGGGTATCGACTGGCACTACCTAGAGGCGCACTTGGTGCAATGGATTCTGCGCTGAGCTGCGAACCACCATGCCAGCAGTGGCCACACACTGTCACTCTGCGGTTCAAAGAGAGTCTGTCTCCTCCTGCAAAGCTTTCAAGTCTCAGAAACCTAAAAGGGCCCCGCCATTCTGCCTGATAGGGTGACATGTGTGAGAATCAACTA
Source organism: Echinops telfairi (assembly GCF_000313985.2). Taxonomy (NCBI): domain Eukaryota; kingdom Metazoa; phylum Chordata; class Mammalia; order Afrosoricida; family Tenrecidae; genus Echinops; species Echinops telfairi. Next base: position 6,507,000 of record NW_022103907.1, on the reverse strand, counting down.
GATGGCAGGGAGTTCTTGGTTGGTTGGTTTCTTGATCATTAACGATGACGTTCTCCCAGCATCTCAGGAGCAGTGACCCGGGAGGCCATTCTGATTCATCAGACATTCAAAATCAGAGCAAGAGAACCCACAGAACTGGAAGACCAGTTTCAGCAGTTTCTCCTCCGAGAGATTACAATGTATGTAAGACAAACCGAGGGCTTGATAAAAAAAAACATTCACAAAACCTCCTGGTGATTCCGTAGAAGCATCTTTGGGGGGTTTTAACTTTAGGATTAAGGAACAAAAGCCAGCACCATCGGGAAGGCAGAGTCTGCCTGTTACAACTTGAAAAGAGAGAGAGAGAGACAGAGAGAGAGAGAGAGAGAGAGAGAACAAAGGCTGGAATTATTGAGAGAAAAACGAATGACAAATGGAAACCCATTTCTTTGTCAGCAAATTTCGGAGGAAGTCGCAGCAGACCTCGCTGAAGAGATGAAGAATCAAATCTGCGAACGGATGACGCCATGCTGATGTGTAGTTTGGGAGAGAGACATGTTTCTCACGCACCCCAGCTTGTGCTGTTAGTTACGTCCTGAAGAACAGCTTTGGTGTGCGTTACTTTCAGGAATCATTATATGGAAAATTCCTACAGCGGTACATCCCAATGAAGAATGGCTTCGTACATAAAGGCAACGTTTTAAGAGAAAGCTCTAGGGGAGAAAGCACTGACTTCGGAAGACTAAACGGCATTC
>NW_022103907.1:6505062-6506157 GCF_000313985.2 Echinops telfairi | reverse complement strand
CTTATCAAGGACTACAGCAGCTGAGAAATCGATGCTGAATGTGCACGCGAAACTTCTCATGTGCTTAGTTGTAACAAAAACACAATAGCAGGACCTTGCATGACTTTGGGTTATGGGTAGGGCAGCTAACTGAACTGTAAGGTCTACAAGAAGCTGAGGCTGTCTGCCCCCATCCAGATTCAAAGTCTCAGAATGGCTGTGAAGCAGTCCTCCTCTTTCCTAGCTAGGGTCCTTATGCTTGAAATCAACTCGGGGTGGGGGTGGGGGGCGTTGCATGTCTTTGCAATGAAGTGCAGACTTTGCTGAGATTTGTCACGGGCCATCTTCTACTCAATGTTGCTTCCTTCCCTCGCTTTTTAAGTGTCCATCCCAAGAACACCCTCTGAAGAAAAGTCTTACATGAGGATCTCCATTTCAGAGTCTGCCTCCTTCAATAGGGGCTGGGGTGGTCCAAGAAAGCAAATGTTGACTTACCAGCAGGAGGCGGGCTTGCAGCTACCTCTTGAGAGCAGAGGGGGGCAGGATGGGCACCCAGGGGGTCCACTCCACTCTGGCTCTCCCTTGTCACCAATGGGCAAGCGCAGGAATCATTCTTCAAAGGACCTGGAAGTCAGGAGCTCAGAGGCTTCAGGAGTGAAGATCCTGAGCCCCACCCAGCTGGACCATCTAATGAGCCAAGAGGCTAGCTGAAAATGGAGCGCCGAGAAGGCTGAGCAGATGGTAGATTTCAGCTGTGGGCACAACTGTAGCAGCCAGGACCGTTTGTCTCGGTATTCTTTGTTTCTGTTTCTTTCGGGAAAAGAATCCATCAGACTGGTGAGATTCCTACAGCGGTACATCCCAATGTACTTTCCTCGAATGCACAGGAAGCTGGAAATCTGAGTAGTACCCATGGTGTACACATAACGGAAGCTGTGATGTGTGGCTCCCCCAGCTCTCAGCAATCAGCCCTAGGTTGGAAAGATCTGCTTGTAGAAGACCAAGCCGCCTTCCCAAGGGACAGCTTACACTCAAAGGCCCAGCCCCTTTGCATTACCTTCCCATTGCTGTCACATTAACCCCAATTTATAGCGACCCTACACACAGGTTCTGAGC
>NW_022103907.1:6494138-6502189 GCF_000313985.2 Echinops telfairi | reverse complement strand
CCAACCTGGCTGATAAACACGTGGGGTTAATTGAAGGGCGGAGCGATAAGAGAGAGAAATGGCTCAGTGAGCCTCGCCTTTCTAGTTCTCGGATCTCTTGATTTAAGATGGTTGGACCAGGGTGCAGCTGTCTTAGCCAGTTCCCTGCTTTAGCTAGCAAGGCTCACTTCCTGCAAGACATCCCTGAGGAGAAGCCACATGGACCTACCCCAATGCAGCCCTGGGTGCTGGCACAGCGGTGTGGAGACCCCTGGCAGCGCTGAGATGCTTACACGTTCACTGACTCAGCTTTCCTCCTGCAGTCGGCGTCATTGCGTGTGTTTTGTGAGATTGAGGAGGACTTCATGGATTGGTGTTGGACAAATGGGTTAATATTGGACTAGTGGGCTTGGGCAGCACTGGGTTGGAATGGTTTCTTTATGTGCACTTACCCTTTATATACAACTCTCTCTCATACATATGAGTTTCTGTGGGTTTGTTTCCCTAACGTGCCTGTTCTATGGGGTCGCTATGAATCAAAATCAATTTGAGGGCAGAGGGTTTGGTTTTTTGGGATACAGTGTGTTTATTTAAGATCATGTGCTTGTTCTTAGAAACACACACAGAGAGAAAGAGGCATCATTTTTGCAACTTGATTTAGAATGGTTTTTAAAAGAGAAGTGGAGGGTTAACAGGGCAAGAGACAAACAGATGGTGAGTATGTGCATAATTAAAGAAATAGGGCAAAATGGTGAATCTGGTTAAAAAATATAAGTAGGTTATTGATATTCCTCTTGCAACTTTTCTGTAAGTTTGAATCTATATCAAATAAAAACTTACAGAAAGTCCAGAGTCCTTGAGAATTATGAGGGTAACGAATGTACAAATGTGCTTTATGCAATGGATGTATATATGGATTATGATAAGAGTTGTATGAGCCCCCAATAAAATGATTTTTTTAAAAAAATCCAGAGTTCATCCCATTCCCAGAGATATGATTCCATTGGCAGGACACAGATACCATGCTTCCTAAGTACTTTCAATCAAGGGGGATGCATGTCATAAGAGGGCAGCCACCAAGTGCCCTGAGAAAATGTACAGAAGACCTCCGCTTGTTCCCGGGGCCCAGAAAGGAATCCATGGGAAGGTCATGGTGAAACTGGCATTGGAAAAGGCAGTTATTGGGCGCTGGCAGTGGCACGACAAAGAGGCGTGGTTCAAGCAGGAAGCACAGTTCACCTAGAGGGTGCACCAGCAGGTTAAGCCACCTTGGGAGTTTCAGTGTGACTGGGTGAGTGGCAGAGGGAGCCTTGGCTGAGATGAGTCCGCAGCGGAGGATCGGACACTTGGAGATGTATCCAGTAGGCCGTGGAAGTCCCCTGGATGGTTTTAAGCAGTGAGTAACTTGATCAGGTTCCTATTTTTAAATCTTGAAAGATGCATCATATCCTAGTCCCCCAACCATACGCCAGATGACGACCAGACGGAGTTTGAATTGGAGGAAGGCACACTGGGAGCAGGAAGACTACACAGGACCCCCTGGGGACAGCACTTGTTGCTAGGTGCCGCAGAGTCAGTTCCAACTCATAGTGACCCTGTGTAGAACCAAAACAAACACTGCCCATCCAGCAACACCCTCCCAACCGTTGTGTTTGAGCCCACTGTGGCGGCTGCTGGATCAGTCCAGGGACTTCCTCTTTTCCCTCTCTCTACCAAGTACCAGGTCCTTTTCCAGAGACTGGTATCTCTTGATCACATGTGAACATAACTTAGACCAGAGGAAAACGTTAGAAAGCAGAGTCATGCAAACAGGGGAGAGATGTAGGCAGAAGCCAGAGACATTGAGAGCCCCTCTATCTGCAATTGATTGCCTGTGGGAGATAGGGGGATAGGTGAGGGTAAGGATGACGTCCAAGATTCTGGCTTGGAAAGTACATGAGAACAGGGCCTTGTTGGTTAACCAGTGCTCTCTGTCTGAACCCACCCGTGTTCAGTGAAGTTGTGCTGAAGCTTGAAGGATGCGGCAATGAGCTTGATTTGGGATATGAGGACGTTTGAATGAAGCTTCTTTTGAAAGTGCATTCTAGGGATTGCCTACCCTCTTGCTCAGTTCTGAAGAAGGGGCAGTGAAGAGATGAGCCCTGGGGGCTTCTTTTGAGACCCTGTTCTCCCCACTCTGTAAGGTTTGAAGTCCCCATGAGAACTCGTGTAATCATGACTTGATCACTTTGGACCTAACAGGTTATAGAATTGGGATTGTATCTAACCGTGGACCTGACCTCCCTGAGCAGTTTTCTGATTTTGTAGCCATCCCAATTCTCAATGTCTTGATCCTCTTTACATTACAAGGCTCCCTTTTTGGTTTTCTTTCCTTTTTTTATTTTTTCCACTTTTTGAACTTGAATTTGACTTGTCATATGCATACCACCATTAGGCATTCTGATAAAAGTTGGTTCCAAGATCATGACAACTTTAAATAGACGAGAGGGGTTCATGGTTGATTGCTGCTGCCCTCCCAACCCCCCCTCAAAAAAAAAATCTAGAGTGGGGAAATCCAAGGATGTTTACTGCCCCCCAGTGGCAGGACTCTGAGACAAACATGGACCAAGTCCTTGACCTTCATGGTGTGGATCAGCCAAGGGCTAAACCCCCAATACCACCCACTCCAACCCAGAATGCTAGGCTAGCTTCCCACAGGAACTTACATCACACTTTCCTAATTTTGAAACTAATAACTTCCATTGTCCTTTGATCCTGAAGATGATCAGATGGTTTCCAAATGCAACCAATTGATGTTGAGAGTGTACTTACTATAGGGAGAGCCAGCCTCCTGAAAGGCTTCGTCGGCATGAAACATCCAACCCTCCCCGTTCTTCACCAGGGCCCTGCAGATGCACTCTAAGGGGGACGTCCCTCACGGACTGACCTTTCACCCGAAATGGAGCCTTCCAAAGGAGCCCAGCTAACCCGAAGGCCTGCAATCTGAATCCCCTGCCACGCTGTGGCAGTCCGCTGCTGTGAAGGCTTCTGGCTTGGGAGGCTGACGGGCAGTACGACTCCGCCCGTTCAGGCCACTGTGAGTTCGAATCACTGTGTTGGCAGTGGGCACAGGTACACATTCGAGTCACTTTATTTATGTGAGCTTTTATAGCTCAGAGACCTGAGCTTCTAGATCTGCTGACTACTTAGAACTGGGTCTATGGCCCACGGGGAAAAAGAGGGAAGAGGTGAGGTGAGGGGGGGGTGAGCAAAGCCTAACTCACTGGTTTTAAATAAGCAAGGTCCTTTGCCAACGCACTGGAGAAACTACTAAAAGTGTCATCACAACATTTCAAATAAAAGAAAAATAACTGGCCCGAGCAAATCCTGTTAGGCTCTATAAAGTGTACTTTGGGGCCTTGACAGCCCATTCCAGTTCTCACGAAGCTCATAAAGGTGTTAATTCCTACTTTTAAAATGCACCTAGAGTGTTCTCTGGTTGTGAACGATTTAGCTTGTTAACCAGGGCGTGACCTTTCTGGGCTGTAAATCGAAAGCCCACCCACCTATCCGTCATAATATCTGATGGCAATGTCATGCCTCGACACTGAAAACCCTGACTCCGTCCTCTCAGGCAGTCCATCGTCCCCTGTCGCGGTGCAGAGGGAGAAGGGCTCTGGGGACCACAACCCTTTGCTCATACGGCTTCTTGACAACTAGAGCTCGTGTGTGTGAGCTATGTTGTCGTTTCTTAATAGCACTATTATAATATCAAAAGATGGACTGACATGGTGGCTGCAACAATGGGCTCAGATAGAAGAACTGGACCAATAGATAACATCATGATAAACAAAGACTGTCTTGTTCATCAATTGATTTCTAGGACCTAGAGTCCAGATGTTCAATGGGTGTTTGTTGCTTTAATAAATGCATACTGAGCAATAATCCGAGAACCTGGATCTTCTGAAGAAGAACGCAGCATGAGGATTAGAGTAAGGTTGATCAACAATCTTTGAAACACAGATGAAGCAACCTTGCTTGCTGAAAGGGAGGAGGACTTGAAGCGCTTGCTAACGAAGACCAAGGATGGCAGCCTTCGGTATGGACTACAACTCAGCGTAAAGAAGAGGTAAGTCCTCCTGTTGGACTGACTAGGTAGCATCATGATAAATGGATACACGTTTGAAGTTGCCACAGATTTCATCTTGCTTGGATCCACAATCAATGCTCATGGAGGCAGTGGTCCAGAGACCAAATGACGCATTGCCTGGGGTAAATTTGCTGCAGAAGACCTCTTTAGAGTGTTGAAGAGCAAGACTGTTACTTTGAAGACTACGGTGCACCTGGCAGAAGCAATGATCTCTTAAACTGCCTCCAATGCTTGTGAAAGTTGGGCAATGAATAAGCAAGGCAGATGAAGAACTGATGCATTTGAATTATGGGACTTCCCAAAAATATTCCAAGTACCCTGGGCTGCCTAACGAACAAGCAAGCCTATCTGACAAGAACTGTTGCCAGTGTGCTCCTCAGAGGCAAAACCGGAGAGACTTTGTCTCACTTCAGAATAGACGCAAAGGGAAGAGACTTCATCTCCCATTCCTTAGACACGTTGTCAGAGGAAACCAGTCTCTCGACAAAGACATCATGCTTGGTGAAGCAGAGAGGCAGGCAACGAAAGGAAGGCCCTTGGTGAGATGGACTGGCCCACTGGCTGCATCGACGGGCTTACACATAAGAACGCTTATGAGGATGGTGCAGCACGAGCAGAACACATTACATAATTAATGCTCCCATATCTTCAAACCAGTGAAACCCCAAACCTGGTAGGAGGGTAATGAGGCATTAAAAGTACAACTTCCGTGACTGCCAAAGGAGCTACCAATATATTACCCATAACAGAAACAAAATGCTTTCTCCAGGGGAAGTGTGAAGAAATTATATACAGAAGGTGAAATCCTATTTCAATATCCTATATTGAAATATATATGCAGGTATCTCCTGTGTAATGGCAGGGATGCATAAAAATCAAACGTGTAAAAATGCTAACAGAATTAATGATACACCTCAGTCAATATCCCCTAACTAAGTTCCTAAAAAGATACCAGAATATATAATACCATTTGCTTACAACCTCTCCCCTTGATCAGGGAGGTTAGCACGGTCTCTGCGCGCAGTAACATCCTCTCTTCCTTTGTAATTGATTTTCTCACTGTCTTGCCTTCTCTCGTTCCGTCAGTGCTTGCTCATTTGTGGGGATGGACACACCACTAGGTCAAACATGAGCCATGAAAGGCGCTGTGAAGACGTGTTCAGAACAGCAGGCAGAGAGGCTGCTCGGGCTGTAGCTGCCTCGGCATCGGCCTGTTCTAGGTAATTCATGTACGTGGGATTCGAACACTTTTTGTCCTTCTAGGCCTGTTATTTCACACCACCTAATGTCCTCAAGGTTCATCCATATTGCACCATGTATTTCAAGAAGCCCAAAGCCATCTAGTCAATTCCAAGACACGGTGACCCTACGGGACAGGGCAGAACTGTCTCTGGGAGGTTCCCAAACTGTCACTCTTTGTGGGAGGAGAAAGCCTCATCTTTTCTCTTGTGGAGCAAGTGGTGGTTTCAAACTGTTGACTTTAGAGTTAGCACCACAATGTGCAACTCACTGTGCCACCAGGGCTCCTTTTCAGGCTCCGTTCTGTTCCCTTGGATGCATACACCACATTTGTGGATGGACAAGTGGTTGCTTCCACTTTGGGGCCATGGTGAATAGTGGTTGGATCTGCATCTGCTAACCACTGAGTCCACAGTTCAAAACCAGTCACTCGGTGTGTGAGAAAGGCGGGGCTTTTTATTCCCATAAAGTTACAGTCTCAGAAACCCACAGGGCCGTTTCACCCTGTCCTATAGGGTCACTGTGAATTGGAATCGACTCAATGCCAGCTAGGGGAGTGTGCTGGGCCTGCCTGGATCATCCCCTAAGGACAGCTGATCAGCAACTTGAACTGTTTCTAAGTTTACCTCCCCTTTCCTCATAACATAATCTATTCACAAGTTCCAGGGATCAGGGCTTGGGCATCTTTGAGAGTCATTATCTTGCCACAGGTCTGTCTTTCAGGAAAATGTCAAACAGGGAGATTTCTGCCAGGCCTGTCTACACGTGGCTTAATTGTTTTTAAAACTGAGTTGCTTTAAGTGACAATGGATTCTGAGATTGAATTTATATTATGGAATACCTGTATTACTGTGGATGTGTGTGAAGTCAGCGGGCACTGGACATCCTTAGCTATTATTCGTTCTTCCTGGGACACACATCTAAGAAAGTCAGTAACTTGTAAAAGGCCCTCCATGAACCGAAGATCTCTAAGTAGACATAAAAGGGGGTGGAGGGAGACACAGCTTAAACTCATGGATTCACTGACCATTCCACTCAGGTAGAAACTGTTTTCTAGAAAATGGTGATTTATTTTGGTTTAACATACAATGGTAAGTAGATGGGGGACCATCGAGTTCGCAGTTTAAAACATTTCATATTACAGTACGAATGTCAGCTCATTCGGTCTTGCATCTCAATGTAGCAAAGGGTTCCTCTTGTTGCCTGCTGGCAGTTTGGCCAAGAGTGTGGACGTTGGAATCAGACAACACACTGTAAAGATAAAGTATTTTTTCCAAATGTGTATACAAATTTTGACACAAAGCCACCGCCTGCTCCACAGGACAGACACTAGAATGTTTAAAACGTTCCAGGGAGGCAGAGCACAACCCTGCGTACAGACTTATAATACAGTTTAGCAATATTTCATCCAAGACTGTGCATTTAGACTTTTTTCAATCTGAAGAGAAAAGCAAAACAAAAACAGTAGCCAAGGAACTGAACAACCCAAAAAAAGTATATAAAATATGTCCACCACTATTTAAAAGCCAAATTTAATCAAGCAATAGTGAAAAACAAAACAAAACAAAAAACAAAACAAACCCAATACAATAATACAACCTTCTGTTTAAAATAACAGCACTGTTCCCCCTCATTTCCACTGAATTTTACATATGAACAGACTATATATACTGGTTTTTTGCTTTTGTTTTTTTCCAGAGAAATGTCCATTTGGTCTGCCACACCATTCAGGCTCGCACTAACTCTTCTCCTTCTCTTCTACGGATGAGCAGGTCCAACATTCAGGGTTAGGCACAAAGTCTCAAGTATAATACAATTCTCCCTTTTCCTTTACACAGTGCAGAGTATATGGGCTTAGGCTAAGCAGATTCTCTGTTACTCTAGCTCGCTGTCTTTTTCTAAATTCACGGTGGTGTTCAACAGGGTGCAGTAGTTAGGCTTGTCCGATGGTACGTAGCCTGGCAGACACAAACACTTGTAGGAACCTTCTGTGTTGATGCACTTAGCATTCTTGCAGAGAGACATGCGGGTGTTCAACTCATCACATTCATTCACATCTGCAATAAAGTCAAGCCGAGAGGGTCAAGAGCTGTAGCATCTCCACCCTTAGAGGAAATGTAAGCCATAGCTTACCTGAGGTACCAACGCATCTGACCTCAACACTGCCAGTCCTTCCCTGCCCACTCCTCGCCACCCCAGCCCCCCACCTCCTAGCTCCTCACTTAGCAGCATTATTATCTCTTTCAATCAGATTCTTGATAAACAGGCATTTTAGATCTGACCAGGGTCCATTATCAGGGAGATTCTAGAATTCCCTTCCCTGTCATGTAGCATTAACATCAGTGATATTTTATCATGGCGCCTCGAGAGAATACGAAACAAGCAGTATATCATTTCTAAGTTCCTCTCAATCAACCATATTCAAAACAGAGCAGGTAGCTTTGTCAAGATCAGTACAATTCAGACACAAGTAAGAGAGATCCCTTGAGCAGCCTCTCTAGAAGCGCTCACACGCGTTCTTAAGTTTCTTTACACAGGAGAACCGTGGCATCGTTCCTGACTTGAACTACTGATGATGATTTAGGTCGCCACTTTTCCAGGTCTGCCAGAGGTTAACACAAACAAAATTGCAGCGGAGAAAGAAACTGTTAGAGAGAACCGAACACACACACACACACACACACACACACACACACACACACAC
>NW_022103907.1:6458655-6493644 GCF_000313985.2 Echinops telfairi | reverse complement strand
CAGGTGTAGCCTTCCTGCACCCGCACGCAGCGGCCGTTCTCACAGCCGTTGAGGATGCCGCACTGCTCCGCCTGCAGCTCCTCGAAGCTGTTCAGAAAACCTGGGGAGGGACGGACGAGAGGTCACTTACAAAGGGTCAGCCCTTTTCTCCAAGTGGCCGAGTTCTTGCGGTTACGTCTCATCGCGGAGACGTATTTCTGCGCCCTTGAAGTCGGCACTACAATATTGTATCTGCACCTCCTGTCGCATCTACTTATGACATCTGTGTATCGTCATGAACTGGCAGAGCACGCTGCTGTTGTCCTTGTGACCTGCTGTAAGTGGACTTCGTCTCATGGCGAAGATTTCGTGTTCAGGGAGATTGGGGAACACAGTTTTCATTGGCCTTTTTTTTTAATTCCAAGTCCCCCGCGAGGCTTTTCTTCTTAATCTGCATCTGGAAGTTCCATGGAAACCCGGTCAGCACCCATTTCCCCGATGCAAGGGGACAAGGCCGTAGAAGGGATCCCGACCACCCGATTAAGCGAGTAAAGAGCAGCCTCCTGGTGCTGTCCGACCACAGGCCCGTTTTCACGGAAACAGAGAAGGTTTGTGGTGTCGTGGCTGACACAATGGGCTGCTGACACAGGTTGGAAATCACCAGCTGCTCTGCAGGGGGAAGACGAGGCCTTCTCGTCCTGTGAAGAGCAAGAGTCTCGGAAACCCCGGGCAGCCCACTCTGCTCTACAGGGTCACTGCGAGTCAGAGTGGAGTGGGTGACGGTGAAGCGGCGAGGGGCTTTGGGTTTGTTTTTAGTGAGCTGTGTCTTAGGGATGTGGGGCTGGAGTGTCTAGGGTTCTTGTGATATAAAAGAGACTTTAGCCAGGCACCAAAGGGTTTAAGTCTGTTTCTATAGAGAAACATTGTAAACACAAATGGAAGGTGACCCAAACACATGACTGGCGTTGGCTCCCCACCCTCCGCCCACCACGTTCTTCCACTGACATTAAGTCGATTTCAAATCATAGCCAATGTAGACGGGTTTAGAGGCTGTAATTGCTGACGGGAGCAGACAGTCTCATGATGCTCCAGAGGAGCAGCTGGTAGGTTTGAACCACTGACCTTGAGGTTATGAGCGCTGTGCCTAATCCTTAGTTCCACCAAGGCTCCTTATCACCTTAAGACAACAACAACAACGTACTGCCACCAAGTCAATGCTGATGCACACAGACCACGTAGGACAGGGTAGGACTGCCCCTGTGGTTTTCCTAGATGGTAACTCCTTACAGGAATAGAAAGCCGCATCTCTCTCCCGTGGAGCAGCTGGTGGTTTTGAACACTGGACCCTGTGGTCAGCAGGCCAACACCCGTCATGCGGCCACATTAGAACGAAAGAAACAGCCTGCGGCTGTACAGTGGATTCTGACGCATAGATATCCTACAGGACTTAGGAGAATTGGCCCTGAGGGTAGTCAAGGCTGTAAACCTTTACAGGAGTAGACAGCCTCTTCCTGCCTCCCTCTCACAACATTAGTGAAGCCAGACCTCACAGAACAGCTGGCCTTTGAAGCAATTCTCCCATAAAACTGAAGGGGGCAGCAAACTATCATTGTTTATGTGGGGCCTTATGTTCCAGTTCAGTGATTACAAAATTGTGCAAGGCACTGATATACAGGGGGGGAAATATTATAAATCAAGAATATGTTAGCAGGTCTCCAAAGCCAATTTAGGAAGTGTTTTTTACAAAAATAAAACCGTAATTTATGAAAATGAATTCAAATACCAGGTACCACAGCAAGCATGATTTTGTCATTAGAGCTACTAAAATTATTTCGTTTTTGTTCTTATGAAAATTAAAACATGAAATTCAACTTTGAAATTCCAACCTCCATATCAAGCAGATTCCTTTAAATCTGTGGTTCTCAACCTTCCAAATGCCACGACCCTCTCATACCGTTCCTCATGTTGTGAGGACCCCCCTACCATACCATTATTCTTGTTGTGACTGCATCACTGTAACTTTGCTACCGGGATGAACCGGGCGACCCTGTGAAAGGGTCGTTCGATCCCCAGGTTGAGAACCGCTGCTTTAAACACTTGTTTCAGGGCTCTAGGACGGCGGCCAGCCAGCTACAGCCTCTGCTCGATGTCAAGCCTCCTGCCCACATTTTGAAAATACAGTCTGAGTGGGACAGTCATAGGCTTATTTTCTGCCATGCAGGCCAAGAGCAATAGTTGCGACAAAGGCTAATGAACGACTAACCCCAAAACCCACCAGCACGGAGCTGATTCCGACTCACACGGATCCTGTAGGGCAGGGCAGGAGGAGCCCGTGTTTCCAAGACTGCACATCTGCTGCAATCAGACAGCTCTGTCTCTCCTCTGGAGGGGCTCACGGGTTAGAACTGCCAGCCTGGTGCCTCCGTCCATTGCTGCCCATTTAACCACTATAGATTCTTATAGGAACTTTACGGCCTACACATTTTACTATCTGGTCTTTTATAGGGAGGGGGAAAAACCCAACTTGTTTAATTCCTGCTTCAGAAATAGTACTCTAACTAAAGGTAACACCAGCCATCAATTTAGCTCTCGTTAAAAAACCAAATCCAGTAGGGACAAGAGAAAAGCAAATGGCTGGTGAGGGTGAGAAGAAGCTGTGGTGTCTTCTCTCTGCTATTACCTGCCTTCCGTGGTTTATTTGCTCAGCGTGGCAGAAGGCCCAGGGACTGGCCAGCAAACTGACCAAGGAGGAGAGCCACTGTGGGGGACGTGTGAGGAATCTCAAGTAAAAGCTGGAGGTTAGGGCTGACAGCATCTTGGCTCCCTCTGAAGTTAAATAGGAAATCGATGTGGCACCAGCATGTTTATTTCCGAACATTTGTATCAAATTAAAAACACCCAGCTTTAATACAACGTCAGCATTAAAAGAAGGTGCAGCTGCCAGAGTGTCTCAACAAGAACATTGCTGCAATCTCCACAATAACACGGTAAAGGCGGTCCCCGTGGATCATGGGATGGACTGACTCAGAGTTGCCTTGACTAACCTGCTATCTCTGGATTCCTGGGAGAACTGAATTTTTTTTCTAGCTTAATAGTTCTACTTCCCTCTAAATTTTCATGCTTCTCTATGCCCTGCCTCCTTTTAAATTTTTGAATATCAATGGTATATATAATATAGATACCGAGAGGCGTGCATGTTGTAAGTACACGGTCTTATAGTTGTCAGTGCATTTAAGCATATACCTTAAAGCAATACATGATACGCTTTGTTTGGTAAAGGCAGCAGTGCTGTTAACCTGAGGGCAGAGGTGACCCAAGGGGCATTGGAGGAGGGCATCAGGGGTCTTGTGGAGGTGTGCTGACCAATTTAGCTGGATTAGGGACTGCTGTTTACATAGACATTTTAAATAATTCTTGATTCTTCTGCTAGATGGCCAACATACTGCACCCTCCTCCAAGAATTAATTAAATAAACTCACTGAGGGAGGTGGAAAGAGGTGAGGGAGAGAGGCAGGGCAGGAGAGCGAAGCTCTGGTGGCCGTGGAAGAATTCTCACCTCCCACACGGGCAGCCCCGGGTTCCACTTCCAGCCATCAAGCACAGCCAACCCCCGTGTATCAGTGGAGGCTTGCCTGTTAGCATGGTGCTCGACAGTGTCCGGGGAGCTCCCAGACTAAGACCGGCCAGTGCAGTGCAGTGAGTGATGGATGGCTCTTCTGGCCATAGTTGGTTTAGGTGAGTCCCACCAAATGACCTCTCCCAGATGGGCCTGGGAGAGAAGATGGAGGAGGATCCTGAGATGGTACGACTCCACTGGCCATGCGTGCCACCTGCTGGGTAGCAGGGAAGTGGTGGCAGAAGCAAGGGGTGGGATCTCACTCGCAGCAAGAGAGGAGAGCCGGGAGGAGAGAGCCGCTGCTTGGCCTTTTCAGCTGGGCCTCCTGATCAAGCTGCACCAGCTTCCTCAGCCTTGGGGATGAGGAGGGCTCCCCAGGTTAAGGTGACCAGATTTTAACATTGGTAAAGCGGGACACCATTGATAAAACTCATATCCTGGCAAAATAGCCACACGGCAGCCGAAAACCATATACTCTAGCTTGTCGTGCATTCTTTCCAAAAATCAGGACTTTTTAAAAACGCCACGGGATGCGGGAAAAATTATTAAAAATCGAGACTGTCCTGCCAAAAGCGGGACGTCTGGTTACCTTACCCCAGGTGGAAGTCTGCATTTCATATGAGGGATTTACCAGCACCGACAACCACGCGAGCCACTTTCGTTCACTTTGTGAGTGGTCAGTGCAGTCAACTGCAGAGCGCGGGGCTTAGGCTAAGGCCCCAGAAACGCACAGGGGCAGTTGTCCTCTGTCCTACAGGGTCCGGCTGGGTCAGGGAAGACCTCGGTGGCAGGGAGTTTGGGGATATAGTCAGGAGAGGAGCGGTAGTTGATATCAGGGAAAAGGGTGCCCTTTGGAAAAGCGGGACATAGGGAACCTCCATTTCTTAGAGTTTTCTTGTATTAATGTTTCTAAATGAAATGGTTCCCCTAATTGCTGTACTCAGCCAGACCACCGACTCTGGAGAAATCAGCCAATGACACCCGATGGGGTCGCAATGGTTCAAACCCACCCCCCACCCCCCACCACGAGGGGGGCTCTGTCCCAGGCAGCATCTTGTTCGGTTGTGCGCAGGGTCACCATGAGGCAGGGTTCACCAGATGGCAGCTGACACCCAAGCAGAATTTAGGGAGCCCCCCAAACGCAACCTCGAGGCTTTGTGCTATGCCCCAGCAACCAGACCAGGTGATGGGACCTGACGAAATTACAACAAAAACAGAACATGCCGCTGTGCTTTGTCCATCTACAGCACCTGCCGGCTTCGAACTCAACCCCCCTGGCCTACAGCGTGTCCAGGTCTTGCACATGTGGTGGCGAAGTGGACACGCGTCAGGAGGGTCATTCTGGTGAGACTTGGTCAAACGTCTGGAATCTGCTCTGCCCTCTAGGAAGTCTTTCTCAGACGGAGATTACCTGCTACCTGCCCACACTGCCCTCTGCAGGGCCGTTTTCCAGACTCACGAATCCACCCGCCTTTGCCAGCTCTGATGGGCGTGGGTGCTGGCCGAGGGGCGTCGGGAGACCCTGACGTTCTGCGTGCCAACATTTGCACACACACCCCTGACACACATTTCCTCCTCCCCCTGAAAAGCTCGGCTTTCAAGTCTCGGGGAACTTAGCACGTGTTATTTTTATTGACTAAATCCCCCCACCAGGGTGTTCTAAAAATTCGTTTCTGACCTCCTACACTAAAAATAAAAACCCTGCACTTGTGAATATTAGCTGGCCCCAGTGAGCATTTGTCATCTCATCTGAAAAGTGACAACCATGCAGTTGGGCTCTCAAGAAAACCCCGGTCCTCGGAACAGACCGCCACTGAATGTGTCCAGAAATGATCTTGCTGTGGGCATTCTAGCAATAAGACCATTCATTGTCTTGTCTTTGGGGTGGCGCTGTGTTTTGGGTGCGGGTTGATGCAGCAGTGTAGGTTCCCATTCCACAGTTCCCACAGCGACAGTGGTTACCGTCCCCACAAGGTGTGAACACTCTCGTCCCCCTAGCGGTGGCTCGAGGTTCAGTTTCCATTCATCTAGTCTTCCAGCCCGTCGCTCTCAGCTTTGTCGGAGACTAGCTGGCAACCATTCGGTCTCCACTCACTCACTCATGCCTTTGAGCTGATTCCGACTCACAGCGACCCGGACACCCTAATTCCTTCCAGGATTAGAAAGACTGGCCTTTTTCGGAACGGCTGCTCTTGCGGTTAGCGACCTATTGCATAACCACTCCGTGGCCAGAACTCTTCTTGGTCTCCTAGAGACGACCCTTTCTTGACTTTTACAGAAACGGATCAGTGCCCTTCCCAGCAAGACCTGATCGTCACCTGCAGTGGTTCTCAACCTGGAGTGTGCCTAAGAATTCTCAGAGGGCTTGAAGCACACACGCGGCTGGGTCCCTAAAGCTGCACGTGCCTAACAGGTTCCCAGAGATGTCCTGAAACCCCGTCCCGACTTATGCGAAGGACCCACAATTTCAATGGATACCGTTTCGCTTCAGAGTAACTGAGAGGCTCTGCTTACGGTCTTGGATGAAGTAGGGATCGGCTTCTGGCGTGTACTGCTCGCTGAAGTCAACCAGGGCATCCCGTCCGTACGGCCGCCGGTGGCCCACCATGGGGATATTGCACAGCTGGGCGTAGTCATCTAGAAAGGAAACAACACCCAACATGAGAGCCTCGCACCCGCTCACGGCTCCCAGCACCAGGACCTGCCAGGTCCCACACCAAGGTCCACACCTCGCACGTCGAACAGTGGTCCACACAGCCACGTGTCCTGCGCGTTGAAGAGCTCATTAGAGCTCCTGGATTAAGACCAGAAACAGTCGCTGGAGAGCTGGGAGGATGCCTCCCAGGCTCGTCCAGACCTGAAGAAACTAACCCCAGGCATCGTGGTGGGCTGGCTGATATGTGCCTGCCAGGAGTCCTCACCAGGAACCTTGCCAAGGCCGTCTGCAGACATCCCTTCCCACTCACCAGAGGCCAAGGAGAGTCTGGTGTTGTCAATGCTGGGTACCTTGGCTAGGGACCGAAGGGCTGGAGGTTCTGTCCATCCAGTTACCTCCGAAGAAAGGCTTGCTGACCAAATTCTGCAAAACCAGCCAGTAAAAGCCTTATTGAACACAGTTCTCCTTGGATCCATATGGGGGTGCCGGGAATTCGAGCTGACTCGGCAACAGGGGGCTAGGCACCCAGGTGGTGAGACACCCCAGGGAGAATGGAACCCAGGACTTTCACTGGACACTGGAGCTAGTCGCTGCCTCACGGTGCTGAAGAGGAGGGACGTGGTAACGACAGAGTGCAGCCGCAGCAGCAACAATGAAACGGAGCTGTTCTCAGATGGCACCCAGGTGGTTGCTGACCCACCTGGTCATCCCAGCCCCACGGACAACATCACGACACACTGCCTGTCCCTGAACCCGCTGTCGTAGCTGCTGGGTCACTCGCTCCCGCTCAGCAGGGGTCTTTATCTTCTTCACTGACCCTCTGCTTTCACAAGCATGACCCCCCCCACACCCGCCCCCAGCCCTCACAGGGGCTGGTCTCTTCCCTGAACCCACCTAAAATATGTGACATGAAGTCCCCGCCTCCTCACCTCTAAGGACCTTTCTGGCTTCTTCTTCCAAGTGGGATTTGTTTGTTCTTCACACTCTTGCTCTGGGCCCTCTTCTAATAAGCACACCCCACTCTCACTCGCCACACTGCGACTATTCCCACGTTACGGAGAGAAAATGGAAGCGCAGAGAGATGAAAGGGCAGCTGGTCCGGGTGGCAGGGCCAGGGGTGACCTCAGTGTGGCCGCGCCAGATGACATGCTTTTAAGCGCCATCATGCCATCCTCACTTCCTCTACACCCCAGCTAGAGAGCCCGCGTGCCACTCCCAAGGCCACAGCCACGGGCCGTTGGGTCAGCCGCAGGGTCATCTGACTCCTAAATGTCCCTTTAGTCCTCCCTACAGGACCCCCCTCTCCACCCATGACCTCTTGGTTCTCCAATTTCCTGGGATGACTGACTGAGCTTTCAATGAACATGAACGTCCATAGGTCCAAGTTCTTGCCAGCAACTTAAGAGCAAGGTTATTTAGAAGGTGAAGGGAGAAAGCTTTGGAAAGGACAGTCCCATGTTCTGTAAGGCACAGCTGCAGGAAGCAGCCAGCCTGAGGAATCATGTACCAGGCAGAGAGAATTCTGGGCCCCCCAGACCTCGTTCACTCTGCCAGCACGGAGCTGAAGGCAGGAGAACAGGGGGGACCCTCCCAGGGCTGCCCCACAAAGCCTGGCTGCAGCGTAGGGGAGTTTTCCTCCCTTTCGTTTCCTCGTGTGAAAGAGGAATAAGACGAAGAGCACTGAGGCCGTCGCGCGGACTTGCCCGAGGCTTTCTTTTGTCTCCTCTACTGGGATTTCGAGAGGGGCCTAGGGTCTGCCTGTGTGCCCCTGTGTGGGGAAACACACAGATGCCCCTTCCCTCCCAGAGCTGCACACAGTAACCATCAGGCCAGAAAAGACTTTGAACCGCAGAGCAGGGTAGAGCTCGAGTTGCCTCTGCCAAAAACCCTCCTGGTTGAAGCAGCATCGGAGGACTAGCGCGCAGACGCCTGACCTCCCCAGCGTGTTTGCGCGCAGCTATTCTGCGAGAAATATTAATTTCATGAAGGGCGCAGCTGAACTTAGAAACGAGATCCTTGATTCAAAAAGGACAGCTTCAAAGAGCGGCCAAATGGTTGTCTGCTCTGCTTGAAGTTTGAAAAGCAGAATTAAGGGTTTCCCTGAGAGAGCGGGGATCGCTGAAATGTTTACACATTTCTGGTACTGATATCATTTTTCTCTCATGACTTGTTATATACATTCCTTGTCCATCGGAGAGGGGGGTTGTTCAGTCCTCTGATAGCCAAGCGAACAGTTCCAATCAAGAGTTGGTC
The DNA here is from genome assembly GCF_000313985.2 of Echinops telfairi. NCBI lineage: Eukaryota > Metazoa > Chordata > Mammalia > Afrosoricida > Tenrecidae > Echinops > Echinops telfairi. Next base: position 6,485,140 of record NW_022103907.1, on the reverse strand, counting down.
TCAAAGATACGTATTTACTTTGTAAAGCAAAATCTGGAGACGGCCCAGCATGCTCCTCTCGGATACACGGTTGTCCCCTCCGGTCCCAGTACTGTCAGTCAACACAGCTGGGGCCTAAGCAAGGTTGTGGAACCCTCCCGCCTCCCTTTTCCCAGTAAACCATGTCTCCTCCAAGGGACAATGAGGGCTCTAGCCACCTGCCCATGCGATAGGAGGGACCTGCTGGTGAGGCGTGGAGCCGGGCAGCACTTGCTCCCAGCCTACACAGTGCCCACAAGCAGATCCTGGCAAAAGGGGTCCTGGAAGTAAAACTGTGCAGATGAGTAGGAAAATGATAGTTAAATGATAGTTTGTAATCATTATTTTTTTAAAAGCATCAGGAAAGGAAATTTGTGAGTTGGGTCTGGGGTCTGTCAACCAGCTTTTTCTTCAAGAAGTGGCAGCCCTGCCCTGGCAGTTCAGGGACAATGGAAAGTAATGGAGGTAGGCCTCCCAAGCTCTTGGGTCAGCTTACCTCCCTTCATCCCCCCTCCCTCTTCCACCTCCCCGGGGTGCAATTTTCCCTGAAGATTCTTGAACTTGTTCTCTCCAGCTTCACTTTCCCTAATACATTAGCATTCCAAACTTGAGGGCTTTGGGTGAGTTATCAAACATCATTTCTGCATTAGATGCACTCTCTCTAGTATGTGGAGATGTGCTACAGCTCCGTCATCACCAGGCTGGGTAATTTGAGTTATATTCTGGGAGCACAGATGGGTCTGTCCTCATCTACCCACTGCCCCCCCGCCCGCCCCCGCCATACCCCACCACCACCACCACCCGTGGAGCACATCTGCTCTGACTCGCGGCCAGGGTCAAGGGTGTGGTGAGAACCGGGTAATGGAAAGAACCTGGGCTCTGCAGGCCGAAGATGGGGTTCAAGTCCTGGCAGCCCCACTTACTTTCCAGTTTGGTAAGTGAGAGACAGCCTTAGTTTCCACGTCTGTCACACAGAGATATATTAATTCCTGCTTTGCCTACCTGTGGGTTATTGAACTATAAACCATGAGGTGAGGTGGAGCGGTTCATAAATTGTGAAGCACTACGAAAACCAAGGCACCCTGGCGGTGTCGTGGGTTACTCGTTGGGCTGCTAAACACCAAGATCAGAAGTTTGAAATCACCAGCTGGCTCCTGAGAAGAAAGATGAGGCTTTCTACTCCCATGAAGAGTTAGAGCCTCAGAAACCCACAGGGACAGTTCTACTCTGTCCTAGACAGTCACTATATGTTGAATAGACTTAATGACAGTGAGTTTGTTATTTTTGGTGTTGTTGTTACACACACAAACAATGGAGCCCATTGTTGTTGAGTAGATTCTAACTCAGGTCAATGTCATGTGCTGTCACTCTACAGATTTTTCTTGGCTGTAACCTTCATAGAAGCAAATCACCAGGCCTTTCTGTCTCAGTGCCGCCAAGTGTGTTTGAAGCACGAGCCTTTAGGTTAGTAGCCAAGAACAACAAACTGCTCATGCTCCCCAGGGACCGATGGAGATGCAAAGGGAAGACAGAGTTTCTTCTCATAGGTGAAACCAGGAAGTTTCTAAGGAACATCTGGAGACAAGTGAGCATTTGCCAACGGTGGGATTAGAAGGAGTGAAGAATACACAGACGCCGGTCCGCAAAGCTAAGAGGCAGTTAGTTGTCAATGAGTGTGGGGCCCTGTGATAGCGCCAAAGCTGTGGAGGAAGAGTGGCCAGGTATCCTTAGGTTTTCTTTAAGACTCACTGGAGCTCTTAAATCAATGGAGGGAAAGCTGGACTTTAAGAAACTCAATGAGAAATAAGTCTTCATGGACTGTAACTCCAGCAACAGGCACGTATGATTGGCAGCCTTTGCAACATCACCAGTACCAGGTGAGCAACAGCACATTTTAACACCAGATCCACAGAACTAAATGTGTGTGTGTGTGTGTGTGTGTGGGGGGGGCAATCAGATAACATACTGATCTTATGTTGATGGTCTAAGTCAATGGCTGAACTGATTACAAATGAGTGAGTGGAGGGTAGGTCTACAGAATTGAAAAGCCAAAGCCTTCTAGCAGTTCATCATCTTCGAGGCCCTAGGGAACATCAGGGATTGGATGTTCCACCACAGAAGAGTCTAAGTGGGGTCTCGGCTCAAGAAGTTCCTTTCAGGATCCTGATGTGTGCACATCTCGATCATGTGTGGGGCCTCTGAGCACCCCAGGGCACATCCTAATGCATGCATTTGCCCTCGGAGGGGGTTAGCCTTGGTTGTGCCCCGGGCTGGGTCACTGCGAGATTCCTTCCAGCCTGGGGTGGTGGAAGGAGGGAGAGCTGTCGGTGGTGGGGAGTAGAGACTCCAAGAGAAACAGGCCCCTGAACCATTGCTATAACTTCCCACACAAAACAGGAACATCTCTGGCAGATGATTCATCCCACTCAACGAACGCATGGGCACGAACACATATTTTCCCAGTTTGGGGAGTCTTTTTTCCTTCCCGCAAACCACCGTTTACTGACATGAGTGGACTTCAAAGCGCTTGTGTGGGGGGGTGGGGGGGTGGAATGAGGAGATAAGGGGGATTTTTCCACAAACATTTTGAAGTACCCCGTCCCCCGGCACATCAAAAACAAAAACAGCTCAGCCCCCAGCTGTGCAGGGCCTGTTGTGACCATCGTACGTGGGGATGCAACACTATTAGAGACCCCCTCCTAGAACGTGTCTGTTCAGGATCCAGGCAAACATGAGAAGCGAAGGAACAGGCAATGGAAAAAACGCCTCCAAGACTCCTCCCACCACGGTGCCCCCATCACCTCCCCAGCAGATGCTTAGCTCTCCATCCAATCAATGGCAGGTACACATGGGATGGCTCAGGTAGGACAGCATCACTCAGCGGTCTGAAGGAGGGCGACCATTGGTCACCCTCATTTCCCTGGAATGGCAGATGCATCAGACAGATGTGCTGCTTTGGTTTTCATTTTACATTGGAGAAAAACAAAAGTTTGAAAAGTACCCTCCCCCCTTGGAGTCAGTGGGGCTGGAGCCCTCCACTGTCGGCGGCAGTGGGAAGCACGTTACTGTTTGCTGGCAGGAGACCCCGTTCTCAGGGACAGACACATCTGCAGGCTGGTCCGGGAAGTCACACATCACCGTGCCACCCTGGCGTGGGAAGGACGTGGGAGGTGATCTGTTAGTTCTGCTGAAAGCAGATGGAATTCAGCCTGTATTTTATTCTCGGTACCGCAGGCCTGGAAATTCAGGGCTTTCATGTTTGCATTGCGTCATTTCCAATCGTGGGGAAATGAGGACAATTCTGTTACATGAAAAGTGAAATCATCATATTTTACTCTGATTTCTCTAAAGGGAGTTTTCTAGACCAGATCTCTCTCGTGCTCACAGGCTTGTGATTGTTGTTAGGTACCATGGGGTCAGCTCTAACTCACAGCGACCCTCTGCACATCACTGCCCGGTCCTGCACCATCCGCACAATTGTTCCTGCGCTGGATCCCATGGATGCAGCCCGTGTCAATCTATCTCATCAGCGGCCTTCCTCTTCCCAGCACCACTCCACTGCACCAACCACGATGTCCTTCTCCAGAAAGTGGTCTTTCCTGACAGTTATGTCCAAAGTATGGCAGGATATGTCTTGCCATCGCCGCTTCAAAGGAGCATGCTGGCTTGACTTCTTCCAAGACAGATCATTTTGTCCTTTTCACAGTCCATGGGACGGTCACCATTCTTCTCCAGCACCACAACGTAAGGGCAGCTATTCCTCAACGTTATTCTCCATTTATCATGTTTTCTCTTGGCCCAGTGATGAGGATCTTGGTCTTCCTTACAGTGAGTTGTAATCCACACTGAAGGCTGCAGTCCTTGATTTTACAGGTTTAGACATGTATTATCAGCCCATGGTGCTTGGAGGGTGCACACAGAGCGTAAATGGAGGAGACATGGAGACCACAGTGAACAATTACTCCAGTGCCTACTGAGCTGGCATGCCCAAAAACCCAAACTCTGCCATCGAGTCAATGCTGACTCAATAGCAACCGGAGAGCATGAGGCGGAATTGTTCCCGTGTGTTTCCAAGACTGTAGAAAGGAGTAGAAAGCCTCCTCTTTCTCCCCAATACGACAATAGACCCCAAAGCCAAACCCACTGCCATCAAGGCAGTGCCTGCTCACAGCGAGCCTACAGAACAGGACAGAACTGCCCGTGAGGCTCAGAGACTGTGACCTTTTAAGTGTGGAAAGCCCGTCTTTCTCCTCCGGAGCTGGCTGGTGGTTTCGAACTGCTGATCTTATGTTTAACAGTCTGAGTTAGTTAATTGTGCCAGCCTGGCCGATAATCACATGTGGGGCTAATTGAAAGGCAGAGGGATAAATGGGTGGTGAGCCTCGCCTTTCTAGTTCTCAGGTCTCTTGTTTTGTGATGGTCGCACCAGGTGCAGCTGCCTTAGCAGTTCCCTGCTTCAGCTTGCAAGATTGACTTCCTACAAGACATCCCCAAGGAGAAGCTACATGGACCTATCCCGATGCAGCCCTGGGTGCTGGAGCAGCCGTGTGGAGACCCCTGCTAGTGCTGAGATGTTTATTAGTTCACTGACTCAGCTTTTCTCCTGCAGTCGGCATCATTGCCTCTGTTTTGTGAGGTGGAGGACTTTGTGGACTGGTGTTGGGTTAATGGGCTAATGTTGGACTTGTGGGCTTGGGCAGCATTGGGTTGGGATGTTTTCATGATGCACCTTTTCTTTACATAAAACTCTCTCTTATACATGAGTCGCTGTGGATTTGTTTCTCCAAAGTACCTAGACTAATACACAATCCAACTCATAACCACTATACCACCAACAGGTCCTTGTTTTTTGATGAGCTATGAAATGAGACAGACACGAGTCATTTGGAGACTACCCACCCCACCCCATGCTGGTGACAGAGAAGGAAGGAGACAGATGGCTGCTGATGCTCCCACCACACTGTGGAGGGGCAAATCTGTTGGTTCTCTGCCCGCCCCCACCTCCCTTTCAAATACACTCTAATCACAGCCTGTGACGAAAGGGCAGTAGCCCTGCTTCCCTAATAACGATTTCCACTACTAAACTACATGCCAGGCCCTGTGCACTTTTGCACACACACTTTCACTGAAACCTGAGAAGCACCCTATGAAGTTAATCCAAATCACCCCTTTGCTTCCCACGAGAAAACGAATGTTTCAAGTGTTGACTTGCCCTAGGGTAGGTGAGGGATTTAAATGCAGGTTGGTCTGAACGCCAGCTATGTTCTCTCTCCTCTAAAGCTGCCCCTCTCCAGCCCCCAAGAAGACAATTATTTCATAAACTCCCTGAGACCATAAGCGTCAGGTAAGTGCTCTTTTGGGCAGTAAACATCTGTGATGACAATTCCAGTGAGGGTCTTCATGATGGATGTGATGAGCAGCACCACCGGGGTCAGAGCAATCACGAGCAGGATTTATGCTTATTGAACTTGCTCGATTTATTGGGTGAAAGGGATCAAATTGCTGAATGTTCAATTAAACTGTACTTGTCAAAGACAGAGAAGTAATGAAGTCGAAAGTCTTGGCAGGGTTCACATTCTGTGAGGCTCCTGTAAAGGGAATGCTTTCAGGGAACGCACGGGCTAGAGACCAATGGTGCCCCGCCACATCCCCACCCCCAGCCTTACTGAACATTGCGCTTTTAAGTCTGCCCGCCCCTGCCCTCCATCATGAATTTCCATCAGATGGCTGTTTATTTAGCCATAGTCCTTAATTGAAGAAAGAGATTTGTTGGGTACGAATGCCAAACACCCGAGGGTCCCTTCACATCCAACAACCTGGATTCAAAATTTATATGCGTGTAACAGTATTAAATTATGCCACCCATGAAAGACTTTTAAGAAACCCTAACTTAAGAATTTCTTAGGAGGAATTGCACGGGAGGTTGGCCCCATTTTTCCATGTCCCAGGCTTTCGGGGTTGGCACTTAAGGGTATCATTCAGTGGATCTCAGAGGAAATCAGGAATGAGGTAAACTCTAATATTTGATGAGACAAGTCTAAGCAAGCAACACAGCTAACCAAGAGGCAAATTGCAGAAAAGTTCAACTTTTTAAATTTTATGAATAGACTGGCTTCATATTCTTCGACTGCAAGGCGACTCAGACCAATTCAGTTCCCCCTTTGTGTTCTCTCAGTACCACCCCAAAGCAGCAATGTGAAAAGTCAGCAATTGTGAGTGCATGTGGGTGTATCAGGATCTCCGGTAGAGTGTTGGGTTGCTAACTGCCAAGGTCAACAGTTTGAAACCACCCGCGGCTCTGTGGGAGAAAGGGGGGTTTCCATTCCAGTAAAGCATTACAGTCTCAGCAGCTCACAGGGCAGTTCTACCCTGTCCTATAGGGTCCCTATGAGTTGACATCGATCGCCTCGTAGTGAGTTTGCGTTTGGTGTGTGTATTGCCCATAAGGAACACACTCTGATATACATCCTGTTTTCTCTACGTGGTTTTACTTTGTGCACTGACCAATAGGAATTATTTTGAAATAGGAAGTGTTTGTTTAAAAATAGAGGGGGAATTTTTTTTAATATCTTGAACCTTGAATTCAACTAACCTTTCTACTTAGAATTGCTAGATGAGGCTCCACAACAACTGATTTCTAAAAGTCCCTCATAGCTTATGTATACTATGATTCCAGAAAGAAATCATCCTTATTAAATATTCTAGGATTCAATTGTCTGCGTGCCTAAAGAGAAAGCATTCTTGCTCTCAGGTGGCAAGAGCTTGGCAGGCAATTTGTGAGACTTGTGGCTGTAGTAAGAGGTAACTAACACTAGGGGGTGCTCTTGGCGCCACAGGCAGTCCTAATCTAGCTGTTTTCTGACCAGAAAGGGGCAAATTTAACCAACTCTAAGAAGGTTTCAGGGATTTGAATCCACCAGCCACGCAGCAGGAGAAAGAGGTGCTGTCTGTGTCCATACAGAATCAGCCATGAGCAGGAATCCAGCAATGGCTTTTTGTTTGCTTGCTTGTTTGTGAATGATTAGTTTACCCCTCCTCTTTACTGAAGGAGCTGAGGTCCAGATAAATTTAATGATATTCCAAAGGTCAACTCAGAAACGAATTATTAAAGTTGTTTCTACCCCACCCCCTCACCTCCACACACCCACACAAGACAACAACTAATTCAAATGAAACGTTAAGAAGGGAACCCTAAGGAGCAGTTCTCCTTGGGGCCACTCTCAGTCAGAACGGAGTCAGTAGCGATGGGCTTAATTTTTGTCATCTGCAAGGGTCAAGAAGTTTACATTGTACAGTCTATTATTGTAACCTTGCCCTTTTTTTTTTTTTCAATGCAGAGAGAGCAGTCATAATGTGCTTAACACAGTACTAATCCATATTAGGCAGTATAGATTTAAAGGTTATGAATTAAAGATCTCCATTATCATCATTTGAAGAGCAATGGGAAGGTAATTAATATTACAATAACATTAAACACAGTCAGTAAGACTTTTTTGAATCACAGGAAATGAGACGTCACTGCAAAAAAAACCCAAACTGTTTTCAAGATCTGTTTCATGGTTTCTTCATCGACTCCTCTTGCTGTTATTTATCTCACCTGAGCTGGTCTGCCTGTCTCAGCTTCCTCTAGATTTGTTCTCAAATACAACCCCAGTAATCATTTCTTCTGGCAACAATTTCTTTGGTTCTCCTTGGCAGGGGGTGTTTGTCACGTGAATGATATTACAGACGTCTGAAAGGTGCACAACCAGCTCCGTGGTTCCCAGGAGCCTACCTGCCCCGAGACCTGACGCTCACAATGAAGTAGGAGGAAGGTCTCCTGAGTTCTGCAGTCTCCCCATGTGCCAATCTCAGGCACTGCGGTCCTTCCTTAAGGTACTGCTACTTCTCTAAGCAAAACAACTGCCTCCCGGCTGCTTTGCGAAAACAGAGACAAGAATCTGGTTGCTTTCTCAGCCCTTAGGTCCATGGGCTTCTTTCTCCAGTCATACAGGGCACCATCTAACTTTCCCTCACCACGTTGGCATTCAAAGCTTGGGCAACCAGTGGCTTTGTTTCAGCCACAGGCGGCTTGTCGGGTCCTTTAGGAAGAGGTCATGCAAATACAAAAATGTTTAAATTCAAAACTTCAAACACCATCAAACTGTGCTTCCAAACAGCTACTTAGAGGGATCATCGCACAGCCACACACATCGTAGTCTATTCTTCTGGAGCACATTTTATCCAGGCCCATCACTGAAGAGGGGGAAAACATGCTAACAGCTGAGAACTTAAGTTACTTAAATACATGACCGGAAGCTGATCACTGCGCAAGTTCTTCTAGTGTCAGGTAACGTCAAGACAGAATCGTCTTCTTTTAAGGGAGAAAGTTCAAATTCCTAAGACTTTATCTCTGAGCAATTAGAACACATGGTGACCAAAAGTAAGCGTTGCTTTTTTATGCCTAGACTTTATTTCACACGCATTCCTTAATTTCTTTACTTTGGCTCCAGAGGAGAAAGAGTCTAACTAGACATTCATGCAGCTACCATCATAAAGAAAGTTCTTCTCCTGGTCAGAGTATGCTACAGAGCACAGCACGGCCAATCAACAGCTTTCCTGGCATTTAAATGGAGTGCAGTGCTCACTAAAGTGAGTCGGGGAGACACAGGACACCCCAAAGGCCTAGCTACCCCCAAACTAGTTTTCAGAAGTGTCCAGCGGTCACCAACTGGTAAGCTGTTCGTCAGCCCCTCCAGGTGTTAAACTGTGCTAAAGCTAAAGCTGGGGCTAGAGTCCCAAGGTGGTGCAGGAAGTGCTCCACTCCTAGCCAAGAGGTTGGTGGTTCAAACCTACTGAGAAAACCAAAAATCAATAAATAAACTCATTGCCTTAGAGCCAATGTTGACTCATGTGACCTTAGGGGATAGGGCAGAACTGCCCCTGTGCATTTCCCAGATGGTAACGCTTTACGGGAGGAGGACGCCTCATCCTTCTCCCAAGGAGCTGGCTGGTGGCTTTGAACTGCTGGCCTTGCGGTGAGGAGCCCTATGTGTAACCACTGTGGCACCAGGGCTCTTTGTGGCCTATCTTGTGGCCAGGCCTGGGGATCGAGAGACCTGAAAAGCCGATGCCTCAGTTCTACTCTGCACTCACGGGACTGCCAGGAGCAGTCATCGCCATTGACTGGGAAGCAAGCAGCCAGGCTATGTGTGTATGTACATAAAAGAACATAGGAAGGGGTTTTGTAAAAGTTTCCGGGGAACTTCCATTATCGTCTCCTTCCATCTGTCCATGAACTTTTTGAACTGTTGCTGTTGTTGTTCTTAAGATGCCATTAAGTTGTTTCTGACCCATTGTGACCTTCTCCATAAATAACTATAAAATAGCTCCAACTGCTTCTCACAACAGTTGGTGCTATTGTTTGCAGTCCAGTAACGTCCGATGATCTGCCCTGGCTGCTATTCGGAAGACTCGCTGCTCACCAGCACTCCTGGGAACCCATATTTGGGAATTGCAGCTTGTTCCATGACCCTCCTCTGGAGTTGTGCCTTTGGCAGGAAACGAGAAAGAGGTTTTGCCCTTTATCAGGCTGAAAACCAAATCCAACCACCTTATGGTCCATGCACTGGGACCAACCATGCTCACCCTTCCTGCAGTTGGTTTTTAATCAGTGGTGCCACTCTACTCACAGCAGGATGGGCCCCACATTTCTTTCGCTTTCTTCTCTAACGCACCTGTGTCGGGGAGGTCGCTTGCAAATACTCACATCTTATCGGTATCGACATTACTCTTCTGGCCCTGGCCCTCCTTTTTGGACCTGGTTCCTCTGTCATTCACTCTTGTTTGCTCACCTCCTTCCACAAGTGACCACTTCCAAAGCCGTGTCCAGCCGCAGCCTGGCCAAGCGTGGAGAGTCTTTCCCTCCCCGCCTTTCTTCAGCAAGTCCCCGAGGAAGCCTCCGGAACGGAGCCTTATGATCGACAACAGATAACTGCAGATTGACGATGAAGGCCCTTCCTTAAGTGTGTGTGATTTTGTTGGTGTTGGGAATGGTCTAAAAATGTAAATATCGTCTTTACCTGGTACAACGCAGTGAACTATCTCCTACGGCTTTTCTAGTTAGTCTTTGTTCCCCCCACCAAACACCCTTCATTTCCCCAATACGTCTGGGTAAGAAAGTGGGTGGGGGGGAGGGGCATACTGATTGGACTATATGATTCAGTGGTGAGTGAATATTAACAGTTGAATTGTGGGTGTGTCATCCTGCTGGGTCTGAAATGATTCCTCTCAGAAGCAGCAAAAAGGATCTCACTACTGTCAGGAGAAGAACCAGGAGTGGAATGCATCCTTAAGATCCCAAGATCCTGAGCACTGAACCTCCTGGATCCAGGAGGCAGTTATGATATTACAAGAGTGGTAGAGCAGCAGCAGCAGCAGCACGAGACAGAGCAGTGGACTTCAAGCCCACAGAGCAAGTAAAGTAGAGTGCTGTGGAGTGGGGTACCTTTGGGCACTTAATCGGGGGAGCTGAAGCGGAATGCCTTTAAGCGGAATGCTATGGTGGAGTGGCATGCCCTTTGGGTATTTATTAGTAGCTCCCAAAGAGCTTTGTAACATTCTCAAAGCATGATAGAGAGGCCGGGACAAGAGACTGAAGGTCAGAGGCAGGCCTGCCTGCAGGTGCGATAGAGAATAAACCGTCCTGACTAAACAACCGTAGCCGCAACACTTCTCACCTGCATTCCTAAATTCCCTAATAAACCCCATAACTGTGAGCTTCTGTGGGTTGAGTGTGGCCAAGGCAACGGATTACTGAACCCAGCTAAAAAGTAGAGAGTTCTGTGAGAGACAGTCACTAACTGTTAACTTTTTTTCCCCATGCCAGTCTACCTGCAGCATCTGAGGAAAGATGCCAGCAGCCAAACCAGCAGTGGGATGGGGAATCTTCGAGGGAGGAGCACATACCTTCTGGAAAGGGCAATCGATTCTTTGGGAGAGGAAAGTGGAGTTAGCTAAGGAGATTTTGTTGTTGTTTAGTTAAAAAATGAATCTACTGTTTCCTCATGAAGCATTACACTAGAAGACAAGAGTTGAATAGTATTCATGGGAAATGCAACACAAAGCCCGCATTATTTCCTGCACCATTGAAAAACCTTTGTGCTACTCTGACACAGTCCACTTCTCCCTCAGTGTAAGCTCCCAGGGGATTGACACTGCATCTCACTAATATTTTATCCCCCTTAGAAAGAGAAGCCTGGTAGCACAGTGGTTAAATCACTCAGCTCTAAGCTGCAAGGCCACAGTCAAACCCACTCGCTGTTCTGTGGGAGAAACATGTGGCAGCCTGCTTCTAGAAAGATTCCAGTGGTTTTTTCTCGCTTATTCGTTGTTTGTACTTTTATCTTTATATCATTATTATTATTTTACCTTCACCACCTTTTTCGTTTTTTATTGTTTCTGTTGAGTTTCCCAGATTGTGAAGCCCAGAAGGTGTGGATGCATAGAGATAATAACAGATGCAAGGGTTTACAGGGGATGGAGGGGTGGGAGGTGGGAGATAGGAAGGGTGAGGGGATTTTGAGAGTAAACAATGAAGGCCGGAGGGAGCACTAGAATTGATTGTGATTATACAACTCATTTTAAAGGAGATTTAACCAAGGGGTGGTGGGTGGGGAGAGAAAGTGTTCTAAAGCGGATTGTGGTAATGGTTGTAAAATTATTCTTGATATGATTGGATTATTAAGTTGTATGATATGTGGATTATGTGCCGATAAAACTGTGGAGGGAAAAACAAAAGATCCACCTTTGGGAGCCTGAGTGGGCAGTTCTATGCGGCTTCAGAAGGCAGCTCTGTTAGGATTGACCCAACAGCAGCAGGCCTGGGCTTCAGGTAGGAACTAATGCAGGAGGTCTGTGTGGTGCGTTAACAAATTTACCTGTTACCTGAAATAGTGATCATTGGAGACTCACTGGTGAAGTCGTGGGTTACAAGTTGGGCTACTGACTACAAGGTTAGCAGTTTGAAACCAACCGCTGTCCACAGGAAAAAGAGGAAGCTTTCTCCTCCCATCAAGATTTATAGCCTCAGGTCACGAATGTACAAATGTGCTTCATACAATTGATGTATGTATGGATGGTGATAAGAGTTGTATGAACCCTCAATAAAATGAGTTAAAAAAAAAAGAAAAACATGTATAGCCTCAGAGACCCACAGGAAGCAGTTCTACCTGGTCCTATAGGGTCACTATGAGTTCCTATCCCCTTGTGCATGAGTTTATTTTTTCACACTTTACAGTGCCTTGGAAGAAAAGTCTTGGAGATATGCTTCTGAAAACATCAGCCATAAAAAACTTTATGAAAGGCAAACTTCTACTCCGCCATACCTGAGGTTGCAGGAGTTGAAAATGGCAACTGGTTTGGTTTGGGTTTAGTAACTAGTACAGTGCCTGGTTCATGGCAAGTGCTTACAGAGCATCTGTAGAGCGATTGAACTCACCGCTGATGTTCAAGAACAGACTTGCTCTGTACCGGGGACAGTCTGTGACCAGCGAGCCAAAATCCAGCATCTCCAGTGCTCACAGAGAACTGTCAAATTTGTCTTTCACAATGGTTGGCCGGTTAATTGGTGTGTGTGTGTGTGTGTGTGTGTGTGTGGTTCTGGCTGGTCAATTGGGATGTATGTGTGCGTGTGCGTGCGTGCGTGCGTGCGTGCGTGCGTGCGCAGGAGCCGGCGTGGGGGGCAGTTCAATTTCATTTCTTTTCACTCTCAGCCTGGAGTCACGAAGTTTGTTAATTTTACTTTTTAGCAACATTTTTTTCTACCTGCTTTAGCAATGAAGCTTTGTTTTGCCATTGTCCTCAACATCCCATAGTCATTCTCCCAAAGGGACCAGTGCGAGTGCTCAAACTGAGATAGGCAAGCAGGGACCTCTTCCTATCAGTGCTCCCCACTGAGCCATGTTCAATTTTAGCTTCCGTGAAAGGTAAGACTGACATCAAGGATAAGAAATGGAATATGCAGAATGACAGGTGCAAGAGGTCAAATTACATGGGGAAAATATGCATTGCTTTTATTCAAGAAAACCCAAAACTTAGGTATTTAAAAATCTGGCACTCAATATTAGGTAATAGCATTCTTTGGGTTCTAGGGATTGGTAACTTAGCAAAGGGGTCAAGGGGTCAAACGTGCCATGGGCTGCCTCTAGGACCTTGGGAAAGTGACTTCAGCTCACGTTGAGTTTCATGTGCAAACGGAGGTGAATAACGACAGGGCGTGATGGGGTGGCTGTCACAGCTATGAAGAAAATGCAGGTAAGGGATCCAGAGCTAACGGTGACCATTCAATTCATCGTAGCTACTCCACTCATTATTTCTATCTTATAAAGTGCTTTTTCTCCTGAGTTTTCGCTATTTTAGATGTTACAATGTTGAAGAGAATCACAGGACAGAGAACCTAAGAAACAGATCTTTGATTTCAACTTGAAAAATAACTGATTTCAGATTCGCTATTTTTAGCTCTGTGAGAATTGAGATAATTTGATTAAGTTGGGAAACTATTCAAATTTATTGGTGTATTTAATTTGTCAAGTTAATGTACTTCATTTCTGAGTTACTTAAATATTTAAGAACCACATAGCTTAGTGGGATTGTGGGCCTGCCCTTTCAGGTATATGAAGTACTTGAGGGAAAACAAAATACATAAAAACCTACAAGTGGCCACCGATGTTTATGTGAATTTAATGAACACAGAGTTTATACACTGAGCTAACTTTTGTGAGTTTAATCTGTGAGATAGGCAAACATAAATCAACAACCAAGTTAACTTGGTCTTATGTTATAAAACATTGTTGGATTAATAGAAAGACAAATGAGTAAGTTTAACTTAATCCTCAGGAAAATCTAGGTTTTAATGATAATAAATTGAAATGACTGAATGTGAATGTTAAACCCAGTAATAAAAGTCTTTCTTTCTCTGCGTAAAGCACACTACAGCTTCCAGTACTACTTCGACTGGCAGCTTCGAAGCCTGGAAAGACATGGGCAGACCATGGGACTCTGAGAGTCATTGCTAGTTCTGGAATACCCCCTCCTGGCTGATTCCTGTCTTCGAACATGGAGAGTTAACTGTAGAGAAAAAAACACTGACTCTGGTCACAGCCATCAAGTAGGTCGATCTGAACCCCAAACCAAACGCACAGCCACAGGGTCCTTTGTAACTCACCGTAACCGTACAGAGGGGTTCCAAGCTGTGAAGTCTATAAAACAGACCGCCTCGTCTTTTTCCTGGGGGATCGCTGGTAGGTTTTAATCAACAGCCTGTGGTCAGCGGGTCCAATGTTTCCCCGACAGTCACACCAAATCCCCAGAGTAAGCATTAGGCTCCCCTCATTTCCTGGAACTGATGGATGGTCACTGCTGACAGCCTGCAGTTACTCTAGGTTAAGCACCCCTCATGAATGATCACAGTTGGTTCACAACCAGACAGGCCTTGTGCCTGCTCCCATTTTACAAATGGATAAACAAAAACAAAGATCACGTTCAAACACAAAACTATACGTGCAAAATGGATGACTGATTCTCTTTTGCACAAAATCCTTTTAAACTGATAGTGTAAAAAATAGTTCCATCGTTTTTGAAAGTGGGGGTAAGCTTTCAAAATAAGAGGAATGTTTATATTTCAAAAATATAAATTGCTAACTTGCCATTCTCTATGACATCCGATTCAACGTAGTTCCATAAATTCCTGAGACTCAGAGTCTGAGATTTGGGGCACCTGCCTGTCTATAGAACATCCTCTCCGATGGCAGCCATTCCAGCAAGCAGGATTTTTATATCTTTCCGGGGCTGGTGTTCCTGCTCCATTACAATTGAGTAAGACATCCTCTTTCTTCATCATAATGCTCAGAATCTATGATCGAAGTGGGAGAAAATGCTTTCCTACTCAATGAGTATTCATTAGCATAACCTCACAAAACACTTCGCAGCACTGGAAATGGAAGCAGTGTTTCCAGTACAATGGACAGAAGCAATGCCCAAAGCAGAACACAATCCCTGGATTGCCTACACTGCAGGCAGTGACCTCTCTGTCTCACATGTGGGATGTTCCAAAGGATTATTGACATTCATTGGAAGCATACTTCTTGGAAAAGCCTTTAAACCATGACTGCTGAAAGGCCTGTTGCAACTATTGCACAATTACATTTTTTGTTCAAGTTGTGATAGGTTTATTGTGCCAACCTGGCCAATAGGAGCATGTGGGATTAATCTGTCACAGTTTGATTGGAGGGCAAAGAGAGTAATGGCTCTGCAAGGCCTGGCCCCTCTCTTGCTCTTGGGTGACTGGACGAGCATGCTGCTGCTTTAACTAGTTCTTGGCCTCAACCTGTGAGCTACACTACCCGAGGGCCAACCCAATCCATTTTGAGCTTGAGGCTGGTGGATCCCCTTGCCTTGCATTGCTTCAGTTTTATATTCCATCTGGACCATCTTTGCTAAGCTCCTTAGCTACTGACTGGTGCTGACTATGGGCAGACTCTGCCTGTTTTGTTTCTCTAGAGCAGTGGTTCTCAACCTTCTTAATGCCGCGACCCTTTAATACAGTTCCTCATGTTGTGGTGATCCTCCCCCCTCCACCCCAAACATAAAGTTATTTTCATTGCTACTTCATAACTTTAATTTTGGTACTGCTGTGAATTGGGCAACCTCTGTGAAAGGGTCATTCGACCCCAAAGGGGTTGCGACCCACATGTTGAACACCACTGCCCTAGAGAACCCTGCCTAGGGCACAAGTGTAGTCCATTAGTTAAAGCCCTACCTTCCTTCATACCTTCAAGGGTATTAAGAAACTTTTCACAGTGAGATTTTGGGGAATGTGTAAGATCTGGGATAAACCATTAGCTCAATTGCTTTAAGGCCTGATTCCAAATTCTTCTACTTTGGGAAAACTGAATGAAAAACTTAGTAGGAAGTTATTGACATTTTTGCATGACAGTAAATGGTGAATTGATTACATTAGGGTATCACTGGCATATTTAAGTGAGGTGATGTATAGAAATATAGTATTTGAATTTAGCAATTATTTAATTGCATATGGTGCTAGTTCTGCCCTGGTGGTAGAATGGGTTTTATGTTGGGCTGCTGTCAGGTTAGTAGTTCAACACCACTAGCTGCTCGGTGGGAGACAGCCAGGCCTTCTCCTCCAGTAAAGACTGACAACCCTGGAAAGCACAGGGAAGGAGCCCAGGTGGCAGAATGGTTATGAGTTGGGCTGATAACTGCAAGGTCAGCAGTTCGAAACCACCGGTTGCTCCACAGGAGAAAAATGAGGATTACTACTTCTGTGAAGAGTTTCAGTCTCGGAAGCCCACAGGGACAGTACTGGCCCATCCTATCAGATGCTGGAGGTGGAGCTGACTCCATGGCCATGAGTTTGGTGTGGGTTTTACAGGTTGCTATGAGTTGGGATTGACCCTACGGCAATTGGTTTGGGGGTTTTACAGGATTTAATTTTGTTGTAAATTTATTGTAAATACAAACTGTATATCTGTTCCAAAATTTTGCCCTAGTATTTAGGGGCTCAGTAAATAATGAAATGAGAACTATGTGAACAACACATTTAAAATTGAAAACATCTGAGCAATCCAGAACTCAGATACCATTTCAGATCACTTAGTCCTCTTCTTTTAAACCACAAGATAGGAATCATTAATGAGCGGTGAGAATACTCTTCCTAGCGTGACATTGAGCGTATGAATGACCCTTCCAGTCCCCTGTATTATAGACTACCTAAACGGAAAGAATTTAGCTAAAAACATTATTTTATCCAATAGATACTATGAACCCACTCAGAAGGGCTCTGTGGTGCTATAAGGTAAGCACTGGGCTGTTACATGCAAGGTTGGTATTTCAAACCCACCAGTCACGCCTCGGGAGAAAGATGAGGCTATCTATTTCCAAGAAGGTATACTGCCTTGGAAGCTCTACCTAGGGGCGCAGCTCCGTATCAGCAGTGACTTGACGGCAGTGGGTTTGGTTGGGGTTTTGATGTATCTACTCATAGCATGCCTTTATGCTTAAATGTTTTACCCCTACCCTCCATTAGCGGACATGCTAGTTGGGCCTGTCCCTCAGTTTACATGCTGAGGAAGCCCAGGTGGAGAGAGCTGTTTGTTGAAGGCTGCGCCTTAATCAAAAGCCGAGCGGAGAGTAAATGCCACGCCTTTGGCTTACTTAGAGCCATGATCTTTCTTTCCCTTGACTATGTTAGGACTTACAGATTCTCTTGGTTAATTTTAAACACTATTTATGTTGACTAGAACAAACATATACAAATATTAAAACATTCCAATAGTAAGAAGGGATAAGTCATCCTCAACCAACCTCCTTTAAAAAAAAATAGAGGTTCTCGGCACATGTTCTGTTGTGCTTAAAATGTTAACTTGTACATTACCCTAAGTAGGGTCTATAGTTAAGCCTAATTTTACTGGCTCTTTACGGTTTAGTTTTAATAGACTGTGTAGTATTTTTCACTGTATGGATGCACTAAAACTTATCAACCAATTCCCTACCGAAGGAAGTGATTCCATTCTTTTTCCTGGTCTGTAGTGTTTACATTTCTTGGCACCCAAGTACAAAGAAATCTCTAAGATAAATCTCAAGAACTGTATTTTAAAAAAATAAAAATGTGTCTGTATCTCATATGTATCTCTATCTTCAGACAACTCTCCCAGAAACATGAGGAGCCATGCCTCTACATTTTGATCAATATTAGTGTTTTTAAAAGCATTTTTTAGTTTCTTTTGTGGCCTCTCAGTTTCTGTCAGGACACTAAACCAATACCAACAACAACTACTCCTAGCAGTTTTTGATACCTGAACTCTTTGTTAAGAGTAACAGAAGAATTGGTTAGTGCTCCGTCGCTATTTCTGAACATTCTGATAAAAGAGCTTATAGAAGAATATTGATCAAAAGGGGGCAAATGTGGAACAGAACTTCAAATTCTCATGGGATCTACACACTCTGGATCGTGGAATGAAGAATGGCCTTACACTATTGCCCCTAAATAGGGTAGTTTAAGAGGCAAAGAATGCCTGCCTGGAACACTGTGCTCTCTATAGACTTGAACTGAGAAGCCGTGGAAAGATTAGATAGGATGCTTAGAGGACAATGAATTTATGCTAAAGAAATAAGGCCCATTCAGAAAAGGAGGGTGAGAACTGCGGCCTAAACCAAAGAATATAATCACGCTCACTGGATTAGACATGTGGATTATAATACGGTCTGCTGTGCACATTCTTAACAACAAAGGAAACAGAAATTAAAACACTTGAGATGCAGTATGTTATATCATCAATAGGTGGCACTCTCCCAACATACCAGGTGTCCCAGTTTTAGGTGAAAACTTAACTGCATCTTTATGTTAAATTGAGTGATGCTAAGTGCAATCACTTTAACATGCTAACACACTGCAATCCTCAGGTACTTTCACTTCTATTGTTCAAATGTGTTTAAACTTTTTTTCATTTGTACATCAATAGACTTTATTTCTATGAGATGACAGCACCCTGTAACTATCTTATATTCCCTAGATACATTTTCCAGAAAATTACAGTTTATACTTTTGTTCAATACATGCTAAGCATCACCAACAGTATTATTTGCGGATAATTAATGAATTGCTTTGATTCGTGACAAGAACCCTCATGTTGCAGTGAGTTAGCGTTGGGCGGTTAAACAGCAAGGGGAGATGTTCGAACCCACCAACAGGAGAAAGATGAAGCTCCCATCAGGATTACGGCCTCAGAAACCCACAGGGGCAGTTCTACTGGACTGCCCTATAGGGGTACCGCGAGTCAGACTTAACCCCATGGCAGTGGTGGTGCTTAGTGCATTAACTGATGGATGCTGCCATCTCTTCTGCCAACTGGTGTGCTGGGGTCTAGGGATACAGGTGATGAGAAGCCACCTCCGATCCAGCTTCGCTCACTCCCCAGCTCTTACCGTGTGGCTTTCTTCTTTCCTCAGCACACGATGCAGGAGTAAAAATTGAAATCTCACGTTGAATTCTTCACTTTATTGTTACGCTCTCCTCTCCAAGGGATCTTATGGATCGAATGTGATTGCTTTGAGATCTTGGGCAGGAAGGGGTCCACGAACAATGCAGCTGGTCGAGCGCATGGGCCGTGGAGCCAGAGAGCCAGCCAGGGGTTGCACCAGTCGCTTGCTGCTCTCGAGCTTAACCTGCCTGTGCCCCAGTCCCTCTTCCACCACAAGGAGTCACTCTACAGCTACTTCGAACGATGGCTCGGCGAAGGAAGTGAATGTGCCAGATTTGGTAGCGTCCTCAACACCATCCTCTATAAAGATTAACGATTATTTTTTATTACCGTCGAGACAAACCAAGCTACAGAAAATCTGCATTTCGAGAGAGGACGTCTCTATCAAAAAATCTAAAACGCTCCATGGCAGCCTTCTAGCATGGTCTTGAGAATTCCTTGGGAGATCAAACAGCCACCACCCTCTTTCATTGATGGATCCGGCTTGTTTTGCCGGAGTTGGTTTTCCAAATCGCGCTTCTCTCAGAAGCTGGTAGGATATCGTGAAACGGAAGTCCTAGAGGAGGATGCTTTCAGAGCGCTCTCCGAGTAGGTCGTGTCAGAAGAGCGGAAGAGGAGGCCGGAGAGGAGAGCAGGGAAGCAAGGCCCTCCAGAGGTCTAGGAACAGGAGGCTGTCGATGCAGGACCACCTCCATTGAATATTTAGTAACCCAGAAAGCCTCCCAGGGCCAGCCATCTGACCTCAAGGAACTGACCTGAGATCGATCCTAAGATGCCCCAGGAGTGCACGGGATTCTACAACAGCCCCACAACCAACCCACTGCCACTGAGTGGAGGCCAACTCATAGTGACCCTATTGGGCCGGGTCACGATCTTGTAATCCTGCCCCTCTGTATGGAAGCAGACAGTCTCAGTGCTTGTCTCTCAAAGGAACCGGTGGGTTTGAACCACTGACCTTGCAATTAGCTCAATGCTTAACCCACCTGGAATGGCCACCAAGGATCTTTGGATTATACTTCTCTGAAATTCTCCTCTTAGAGTGTTACTCTGATGCAACCCATCCCCCTCCAGTCATTTCCGGGCATGACACCAATCTGCAGATGCCACTTAAGTCGGAGAGCACTCTTTAAGGGGCTGCTCCTATCTCCTTCACCTCCCGGTACTTCAGATGTAGTTCCTGCCTTAACAGGAATTAGTGCCCATGACCTTCCGGACCAGAAGTGTGAAAGGCTTCTCCTGTGCCCAATCTTTCTTTACGCTGCCCTTGCATGCGCACAGCCAATGACAAGTGGTGCGATTTATTTCTCAAATTTCCCCAGCATGGTTTCCATCAGTAACTCATTGTTCCCCGAAACAGTGCTGAACTCCTAGGAAAACTGGGAGGTAAAGGGTCTGAGAAGCTGTGAACAGTCCAGGGCTTTTGCGAACAAGTGGACAACGCGGCCCGTGTCAATGATCAAGCTGGCCATGAGTAGCAAGCTCAAAGGGTTCGAGGGCAGAAAGCAGGAGCAAACCAGCTTTAAAATTCATACAGGATTTGTCTGTTCTCCAAAAAAGTTAATGGCAGCATGAAAGTTGGTTTCTACAAAATGAACTCAGATGCCGTTTAATGTCCCTAGAACCTCGTTAGCACAGTCGGAGGGACCAGCAGCATCTGCACTGCCTGAGGGCTTCTGAGAAAAGCAGAATCCCACTCCATCCCTTAACCAGGAGCTGCCATCTGCTTTCTAGAAAGCTCCCCGTGTTATGCGGATGCTCACGAAGGCTTTGGAAGCCGTGCTCTAAAACAGACTTTTAAAAAGGAGAGTGCTTTTTCTACATTTTAGTATCCTTATTCATGTTCAGATGGTAGGAGGTAATGGTAGATTTTATAAGACCCTTGGGTCTTAGTTACAATTCGAAATGCATTTGCTCTGAGTCACCGAGTCGTATCAATAGCTGTGAATATTGTCTGACTCCATTCTGATTTATTTTTCTGTATATTTTGGGGTGGTCTTAGTTGTTACCCTGGGGGTTCTAATGAATATTTTATTAATATCAATTTAGACTCAATATTATACAAAAACTTTGTTTATAGACAGCTCAATCACCTCTATAAAGGGGATAAAAATGTATCTTTATATAGTCTGTATCTATTAACATGGTTATACCTATTATTTTAGGAATTTTTTTAATTCCGATGGGCAGAAGGAAGACTTATAAACCAAAGAATACAGTAATATTGGGTTTTATATTTACCTGTTTTGTACCTGTTTAGCATTTTTTATCTGGGAAGTCTTTAATTTTCCCCTTGTTTTGAAGGGCAGTTTTAGCAGATATAGGATTCTTAGTAAACATTTTTTTCCTCCCCATACATTAAATATGCCATCCACTGCCATCTGCCTCTAGAGTTTATTAAGAAAGAATAGCAGTGAATCTGACTAGAGCTTCCTTGGGTGGGATAAATCACTCTTCTCTCGCTGCTTCATCTTTTGCAGTCTGACTACCACTTGTCTCAGTTTGGATTTCTTTGGGTTTTCCTTCGGAGTTCACCGAGCTTCCTGCAGATATTATAGATTTATTGCTACCATCAAATTTTGCCAGCATTCTCTCTGCAAATATTCCTCCTCCCCTCTGCTCGTGGACTCCCATGATGCCCATACAGGTACATTTGCTGGTGTCCTGCAGGTTTTAAGACTGTTCTTTTTTGTCTTGCTCCTCCTCACACAGAATAACCACAATTGTTCCACCTTCTCCTTTGTTGACTCTTCTGCCTGCTCAACTAGCTGTTAAACTCCACTAGTATGGTTTTTCTCCCCCACATTAGTGTACCTTTTGGCTCCAGAGTTTGATTTTTTTAAAAAAATTTGGTGAGACACCATCCTTCCAGCTTCTTTTAGCCTTTTTTTTTAAGCACAATTAAGATAGTTGAGATAAAGCCTTTGTCCTCTAGGTTTGATGAATGGGCTTTCCCATGGATGGTTCTCATTAATGTCTCCTTTCCTGCAATTGAGCCACATTTTCTTTACATGCCTTGGAATTTTTTGTTGAAAACTAGGCATTTTGACTATTATAACATGTCCCCCCCTAGAAATCAGACCCCGGCCTCCAAGTCATTTTCTGGTCTGCTGAATTCTGCTTGCTGTGAGCTGTGATGGGTTGCTGTGTTTCTTCGGCGATTTATTCATTTCTGTAAAGTCGGTGTTTGTCATATGTGGGTGGCACTGAAGTCTCCATGCTGTTAGACTAGTGGTCAGTGCATGGTTTGGCAGAGATTTTCTTAAACACCTAGAGTAAAGAACACACCAAACTTCTCAGACATGAAAGACTGACTCTCTTAAGACATTCCTTCAATGCCAGGTCATTTACAATTCTTCTTTAGCCTTCATTTACTGCTTACATGGACTCCAAGCGTCAGGCATAGATGGAAAGCTTAGGGTAATCTTAAGACTTCTCTGAGCATGTGCCCAACTCTGGGTATGCGTAGCCTGCTTGATTCCTCAGGATTCACAGGAGCATTTCAAACCCCAATTCTCCAAAGTATCTCTTTCTCTAGCTTCTTCCCTCTGAGGTATTTTTATCTCTGGTTTTTCCTGAGTGTGTGATCCTTGTAACGCCCACTAACATCTTCTGAATGTAGACTTCGGGTCAAGCAGGATTCTAAGGGTTTGTGGACCACCTTACTTAATTCTCAAAGTAATCTACCATGTGGTGGTACTCTGATGCTATTTTCCCACTGTCTGTAAAAGGAAACGGAGGCATACAGAAGGGGAGTAGCAGAACCACGCAGATACCAAATGAAGGGCCAGGCCCAGACAACCCGACTCCAGAGCCCCAGCCACTGGGTCTGCTTCGTTATTCTATTCCAGCAGACAGGTGCTCAACAAGCGAAGACGTGGTGAAGACACGGGGAGGAGATCGGGTATGGATCCAGGGGTGTGTATGCCAACTCTGATAGTTAGGCTTCATGTCAATTTGGGTGGGTCAGGATGCTCCCAAGACATGATCTAACACCGTGTGGTCAATTCTAGGATGGGATCCTCTGCAATGTAGCCAAGCAGCTCCTCTGGTCACCGTCTTGTTACAATTGAGGAAGGTTTCCTTCGGAGTGTGCAGAAGCTAGGTCACATCTACTGCTGATTTGGGATCCTGCATCCTGTCGTCAACCTCCTGTAGCACTATAATCTGGCCTGCCAGTCCCAGGAGTCATCAGTGGGCTCCTGACGTGAGATCCTTTGATTTACCAATGAGTAAGTTTTACTTCTTAGAGAATCCAGTCTAGCACATCAATTAAGTTGGAGGTTACATGCCAAACTGTTGAACTTCTCTATTAACTTAAAACAGATGATGCTCTAGATTAATCATTTTAGTGATATAAAAGATACAATCCTTCTGGGCTATCCAAATAATTGATACGCTAACAAATGTATTCAGAGCAGTACTTTTCAACGTATGCTCCCTGAGATTCGGGATTCCTTTCCCGATATCTCAGAAGCGCAAATCGTTGCTCTCCCCAACCAGTCTCCCAGCAGCTTTGATTTTCATAAATTTATATATAGACTGTGTCTGCATAATGAATTGTGTATTAGTGCAAACAATTCCATTGGAAAACTACTATCATTGCCTTAAAAAGGAATCATGAAAGAAAATAACTTGGAGATAATATGCACTAGAGATTCATTTTAGAGAGTTTATTCTAACTACAGGAGCCCTAGGTGGCTAATCACAAGGCCCACAGTTCAAAACCACCAGCCACTCCACAGTTACAGTCTCAGAAACTCACAGGGGAAGTTCTGCCCTGGCCTGTAGGGCCACTAGGAGTTGGCAGTGAGTTTGGCTCGACTTAATTATAACGACGGTGTCCATACAAACCATAAATAGTGTAGCCATGATGCTAATCTTTTTCTCTTTTGTGAAGTTGGTATGTGCTATTTATTGTTCTGTCCCTAACATTTCACTGGAAAACAGTGAACAAATAGCACAATATTCTAAAAGTCACGTCGAATGGAAAAATATACTAATATTCTTTTAAAAAGAACTAGTTATGAAATTTGACTTTCAGAGCCTTTGGGTGGTCAGATTCACCTGCAGTGAATACAGCTCTCATAGGTCCAGGATAGATAGGGAATAAAATGCAAATATGTGTGGATTGATTAATAAAGAAGATTCCAGAACAGCCAGCATACCATAAGCAAAATGTCAGGTGTCTGTCAACAGAGCATGTATAAAGCTCCTGTGAATCAATAAGAAAAAGATCACACACGCAAAAAAAATGGGTAGCAGCTCTGATAACAATTCATTTGACAAAGATACACAAATCAGCCACAAACCGGGAAAAGATGCCCAAATTCACTGGGCACAAGGAAAAAGCAAGGAGTCCTAGCGGCACAAGGGTTAGAGACCGGGCTGATAACTCGAGGCTGGTACGGGTTCAAGAAATACACCTGGAAGAGCCCTGCAGAAGAGACCTGGCAGATCTCAACCCCAGAAACCAGAAACAAGAGGGCATTTCTGCTCTGTCACACAGGGTCATTCTGAGTCCAGAGTCAACAACTGCAGGGGACATGCATCTAAAATACCTCTTAACCCATCTGAGGGAAATAAATGTACAGCAGGAGGGTCTATCGTAGTTGAAGGGTGTGAGGAAAGGGGCATGTCAAACACCACTCACGTACATGTGAATTTGTGCAACCGTTTTGGAGAATCATACTGTACATTTTAAATGCAACTTCCCTATTTTAAGTTTTTTAACAGACCTCCATTATTGAGGGGGGTGGGGGGAAATGATGGAAAGCACCACTCATGAGTAAAAAGGGTGTGAGGGATGAGAACTGTGACAAGCGGAGCCAAGCCCACTGGACTCCCGTAATAACTGACTTCACGGTCTCCCCCAGCAAAGCAGGAGCATTCATTTCCACGGCAGGCACGTGATACCGCTTCCTGTGTGCCTGCCCTGATTCATTCCCCCGGCAGGCACGTGATACCGCTTCCTGTGTGCCTGCCCTGCGTACATCCTGCTCGTCCTCCCGACCAGCCAGCAGCATCGCTTCGAAGACCTCGATTTTACAAAGGATTTTCAAAGGCGGGGTGGCTCTTACTGTCCCATCGTCGCCGTGGGCCAGGCTGGGACTCGGCTTGCCTGGCCTTCGCACAGCCACCTCGCCAACCCCGCACTGCCGCGCACAAGCACTTCGTTATGTCTTTGTCCTTGACCTCTTGCTATTCCTTTTCTCCCTTTTTAACGGCATTCAAGCTATTTTCTTTTTAGGCGTCCTTGCTTTTAAATTATTTTGTGAGCGCAACACGAGTCTTTCAACCAGCTTGAACAGAGTATTTTAAGTGAACCAAACATTAAGGCGCTTCCCCTTGTCCAGCAGTTCTCCCCTTTGGCTCAGAAAACAGGTTTATTAAAAAACTTTGTCGGTTTATAGTCACACAGTATGCTTTCTAGTTTTCACAAATCAATCCTAAAGTCAATGAAAAAGTGAACAGTTGCGAGGGTTTGTCTTTTATGAGTAGGAAGTAAGAAGAGAAATATGAAACCCGCCCACCGGCAGTGCCCTGACTGTGTGGATTCGGAGCCCAGGGTCAGCACCTGCCGATCCTCTTCCAACGCGAGGAGAAAGGATGAAACCGGGCCCGTGGCTGGCCCATCTTTCCCTGTCAACTGAAGGGTTAACCCCAGATCTAAAACCTGAAAGCAAATTTGTTCAAATACCCTTTCACTTACTTTCTAGTATTTTCCTGTATTTTTTCAACCCCTATCTTCTCTCTCACAAAGAAGCTGACATTGAAAAAAAAAATTGGACTCTCATCTGTAAAGATTTTCTATGGCCTTTACTTGACTACTCTTTGCTCTATGCAGGACCTGACAGGGATTATAGGGGGGAAAGGGAAGTGTAAGGGTATATAAATTTTAAAGACCTATGCTACTGCTGGCTAAATTATGTAAACATTTCTTTGGGTCATTTATCATTCTTTGGGGAAATGAAATGAGACTTTCAAAAATTAATGACAGGGCTACACTGGAGATGTTTCTGTAATTCTGCTCATCCCCTACACACACACACACACACACACACACACACAGAGTTGATGAGAGTACAGACGAAGACACAAACCCATAGTGAATGATAACTGCAGGGCTTCAAAAGAGCGCAGCAGAAACAACTCGTTTCCACTGGAGACACAGTGTGGGAATTGTGTCCGATCTGATCCCACCACACCGAGGGAAAACACTAAGGGCGTGCAACAGAGCGGCAAGAGGAACAGAGCAACGAAGTCCCCAGGGAATAACAAAAACAGACTTTGGGGCCAGGGTTTGGCACCCCATCAGACTCAACCAGAAAACACTCTTAAAGGCCAACAAACAGTCCTTGAACTAACTACAGGCTTTTCTTTTTTGTTGTTGTGGTTTTTTGTTTGTCATTGGCTTTTTGTTGTTGTTGTTT
>NW_022103907.1:6451855-6456982 GCF_000313985.2 Echinops telfairi | reverse complement strand
TTTTGGCTAGTTCATCAACCCTGGGGGGTAGGAGTCCTCAAGTTTCCATGCTGATTTCTAAGAGGGACTACCAAATAAAAGTCTAACTCTAGCCTCATCAAACCTCTGTCGTCTTTTCACTGGGTGTCATTCCTTTAGCTGAACTCAACCTGCCCATCATATTCTCATTAAGTTCTTCTCCTTATAGCTTCCCTCCATTATCAAGATGTCCCCACTGTCTGGAAGTACCCCCATATAATCCCAATGGACTGCTCCTTCTTCTAGTCTTTGCTTTTTTACATTTGTCAGATGCTAACACATCTTTCTACATTATATATATATATATATATATTTACATTACATATATTATTACATATATTATGTTAAATTACATATATATTTATTTCTCACTCAATTCATCTGCCAAGGCCTGAACTGGTGACATTTCATCTGAGATTTCTTTCCATTGACTTTATTCACAGTAGTCTGTGAAATCTGAAGGCTGACTGGTTGATTGTGCCCACTCTCTGTGGCAGCTTACCTCATCAGAGATGAGCAAGGAGTCCTCTCAATGACCCTCAGGACTCTCACCCTTCCTTGTCCAACTCTAGAGTCTAGTTTGTCTAGTCTCACCCAGGCCCTCCCTTCAGTCAATAAACCCAATGATCTTTCCCTGAAGTTACATCTTCCTCGCTGGCCTCTAAGGAATAAGTATGATGAACTCCCAAGTATCGAACACAGTACCTTCTTAGAGTGACTTCCAAGTCAAAGCCTAACTCTAGCCTGATCAAGCTTCCGTCTCCATTGGATGTCGTTCCATTAGCTGAAATTCAACCTGCCCATCATATTCTGCCCAAACCCTTCTCTTTATAGCTTCTCTCCATTATCAAAACAGTGCTGCCAAATGCTCAGCCATGCCCTATTCTTATGCATTCAGTGAATACATTTAGGGTGTTAAACCTCCTATACTTTGATGAGATGAATGTCCTTGTAATTATTTCAAGGCCAACCAAGTCTGCGATCTATTTGGATGCAGGTTTGCATCACTCATCCAAACATACCATTCGATTCAGCTGGCCGTATACATCTCTTCTCGGAGGCATCCAGGACCATGGGATGGGTACAGAAGCAGTTATAAGAACCTTCGGTATTAATACACTGGCCATCAATACAACTGTTGGGGTCTTGGCATTCATCCATATCTAAGCAGAAACAAAACAAAAGAAGGCATTACCAAGGAAAAGCAGGAATGCTAAACCCATCACACATTGCTAAACCCAGTCCAGGTTTCAACAGCTGCCACCTTTTAATGAATGACAAGCTGTCATCCACATTTGAACTATTCCATTCTATAAAAACACGGGTTCTGTTGATTGATATAACAATACTGCCCCCAGTGCTGACATAAAACCAGGAAAGGAAACACCCAGGGGCAGGATTCATTTAGAAATCTAAGAGAAAATGATTCTCTATGATATGTTCAGAATTACGTGCTTTTGATATGCGTTTCTGCCTGGTGTTTACGGGTTTCTGCTCAGGCATTAAAGTAAGGGTATTTCAACATGGCGTCCACGGGCTTGGTATGAATGATGAAAAGCAGGAGGTGTACAGACCAAAGGAGCACTTCAGCTAGACCAGTGACCTGAATTATCATGCCACACTGAATAGTAACTCTTCGTTTGAAATCCACACATGCAGTTCCGAGGGCTTTCATTTCCGTAGATCACGTGCAAGGAAAAGATCCATAAAATACGGGCAGCAGATCTTTTCAGCACATGATGCAGATTCAAGGGAATGGTTTTTACGACCCGGCCTTCCTTATTTTTCCCCCATCTGTACATTTTTACAGTATACCAAAATAGCTCCTCTTGAAAACCTACCGAAGCACTGCAGTTTCACAGGATCATAGTAAGTCCCCTGCTTACAGTAGCACTCATACCCAGGCTGGGTGTTCAGACAGAAGCCGTTTTTGCAGATTTCTTGTCCAAACAGTAAGCATTCATCCGCATCTATGGGCGAGAAAATAAGACACATAAAGAGAAGCTAATTTAGGTGCTATCTGCTGAAAAGAAGGTATAACTATTATTGAGATTCAAGTGAGATATTCTAATATGGCTTATATTGACAGAGAATCTTCCAGACATTGACCATATCAAATCTTTTAGAGGCATGGCCTAATTCAAGACAAAGAATCCATCAGATGTGGCTTGTCAGGTATTTAAGGCAAAATCTCCAAAACATTACTAGAAAAGATGTCATTCTAAACATGTTTTCTGAGATGCTATTTTACATCTGGTGAAGCCGTCTATAGATTCCACAATGGCACCAAAGATAAACTCTTAAATCATCGATTTTAAAAGAAATGTGTATTTCCGTGACTATTTCTTCTGACCCATTGAGTAATGGAACAGAAAGCTCCTGAGACAAGTGTGATGCCATTTGACAAAAGCCTTCTCTTCGGTAATAAAGATACCTTAAGTTAATGAAAACACAAGTTGCTAAGTGTGATGGTAGACCCATCCACTGATAAATTCCAGATAATAAAATCATCTATCCAATAGAATTGAGAGATAAGATCCTGGCCATTCAGGACTCAGCATACTATCTATTGCTTTTAGTGCTATTCTCCTCAGCATTCGTTCTAGTCTGATGTCAACTAGTCTTCTTTGCAACTTAGGAAATGTTAGATAACTTGCCCAATGAGACATGGCCGGAAAATGGCAGCCAAGTCTAGAACTTGTGGCTGATTGGATCTGAATTAAATCCTCTTCCAGCCTCTTCGAGCTCAGCATGGTTAAACCATGGTCTGCTAACCCCGAGGGCAGTAGTTTGAAACCAGCAGCCACCTCACAGGAGAAGGACAAAGGCTTTCTACTCCCATGTCGACTTTTGGTCTCAGAAACCCACCGGAGAAATTCTATCTAGTCCTACGGGTTAGTGTGAGTCAGAATCAACTAGTGGTGGCAAGTCTTTTGTTGTTGTTTTGTAATAAGATAGAATGAGGATAAAGCTGGTTTTTTCATTTGAGGGGGCTTCAAAAAGTTCATGAAAAAAATTGAATGAAAAGGTAATGGAATTTTTACATAAATCTTTTGAAACCTTCTTGTAAAAGAAATCATTCTTCAGTAAAATCAGAACTCTGTTCTATACTATGAAATAAGATTTAACTGTATCCCTGTAAAACTATAGTATATGGTATTTGTGAGCTTTAAAAGCATTAACAACACAGTGCCAACCAAGCCTTCTTGTCATTTAATTGGACCAAATCAGGAAAGTATTTTTTTAAAGCATATGGAATTTCTTATCCAACTACTGAATTATACCGTATTATTAAAGCACTAGCTTTCCAAAAATGGATGAACAATAAAAATATTTTTATAGTGTGTTTTCCAGACACTTAGCAATTTTTAATATTAAATTGTAAAGGGAAAAATATCACTTTGTATATAAAAGTTCGTAATATCCTTACCATGGATTTGTGCAGAAAAATTTAGACATGTGGTTTACATTTTAACGAAATAAAGAAGCTGCGCATTTATTTTAGAATTGTAGAAAAGTAGCATGAAATGCATCAACCACATAGATTTTTGCTCTCATCTTTTCCATTTGTTACTATGAATGTGTGGTCCAAGCCATCGAATCTTTTCGGAGAAAGCAAGTCTCTGCTTTGTTGGTGACGGGACAGGGCACCATAAGGACAGTCAGATGTATGTGATTTCTGACCCCTCTCTGGAGTAAAAGAGAAAGCTTCCCATGTGCCTCCTCAAGTACAGAACTAACTCTATGTCAGCACGTTAATGCATGTTATCTTATGTAATCCTCCGGGTAGCCTTGGGGTATTGTTCCTAACTCAGAGGAAGAAACTGAGGCTCAGGAGGATTAAAGGACCTCCTAAGGTCACCGAGCCTCCAGGGTTCTAACTTTCAAGCCGTGGCTCCACCCAGCGTGCCCAGGCACCTCTTTCAAGGGAGGAATTAAAAGCCTTGTCACCATTTCCAATAGCATCAATGGACTTCATTTCAACCCACGCTTTTATTACATGAATATCTGGTATGTACACATGTTGCAAATTCATTTCTGCTTGACTCTGACCTTTGTAGTTCTGGCCACCAGATCCGGGAGAGGACTCTCCTGTGGGAACAAACCCTTTTCCTCCAGGACACATTTCTGTGAATTCAGCTGATTTCAGGGAAAGACAAAACCAAGAGAGAAACAAGTAGGAAAAGGGGGGAAAAACAGTCAACATCTGCCACAAATGTACTTTTCATTTTAATTTTGCTTTCTCAGATTCAGTCCTTATTAGCTATTTCTTGCTTATCTAGTTCAGACAAACCAAATGAGTAATTCCTTTGAAATTATGAATTAGGTACAAATAAATCCAGTGTTTCATAAGTCAATATATATATATATATATATATATATATATTTAAATCCCTCGTAATTCACTCATCCTTTATTTACTCATTTTGAAATTGACATTATGATGGTCATTTCTCAACTACCATAAAGTCATAAAAGAACAAATTTAACGCCTTTGAGTCAATTCCAACCCATAGTGACTCTGTAAGACAGAGCCCAACTGTCCCTGTGGGACTCAGAGACTGAAATCACTTTACCGGAGTAGAAAGCCTCATCTTTCTCCTGCAGTGCCGCTGACCTTTCAAACTGCTGACCTTGCAGGTCTCAGCCCAACACATGACCCATAATACTAATGACCACGGTCTCTAGTATTTTAAAGGTTATGTAAAAAACACCAAACAAATATGACAAGGCTCTCTGTACGGAAGCATGCTCCAGTGATAGACGAGGAGCCTGGGTGACACAGTGGGGACGTGTACAGATGCTAACTGCAGGGCTGACCTCCTCACAGAAAATACCTGGCCGTCAGCTCTCACGAGGATGCCTCACCCAGACCAAACCCACTTCCATCAAATCCATTCTGACTCTCAGCAAACCCGGAAAAGGGTTGAGGAAACTCTTCAGTCTTCTGTGGATGCTACGAGTTAGCATTAGCTCTATTCTGTCTTCCGTGGATGCTATTAGTTAGCATTAGCTCTATTCTGTCTTCTGTGGATGCTACGAGTTAGCATTAACTCTATTCTGTCTTCCGTGGATGCTATTAGTTAGCATTAACTCTATTCTGTCTTC
>NW_022103907.1:6409233-6451375 GCF_000313985.2 Echinops telfairi | reverse complement strand
GAGTTAGCACTAACTATGGCCTAACAACAGCAGCATCTCTAGGTACCTGGGTGGCCTAAGTCATTAAGTACTAAACTATTAACCAAAGGTTGGCAGTTCAAACACATTTATAGGTGCCTTTTGCTGGTGGCATTTCAGGCTACCCATTGGGCTACTCACTAAGGGGTCAGCAGACTGAACCTGCTTGTCCCTCTGGGAGACGGGGTTTCTGCCCCCATAAAGATCTACTGTCTCAGCAACCCTACGGACCAGTTCTATTCTGCCCTGCAGGGTCACTAAGAGTCTGAATCAACTCGATGGCAGTGAGTTCGGCTTTTCTGGTTTGGGTTTATGGCAGGTACCAGAGAAAGTCATTCTAAGGTCACCGACTCAATACGTGCAGGGTCACCGTGAGTCTGAGTTAAAACTCCATGGGAACTAACAAGAAAGTTATAGATAATGCTGTGTCGATCTTAGTGGAGAAAAGATTGATTTTCACTTAGAAATTGAATAAAGTTACCGTTCTACTAAAATATCAGATGGGACCTCCCTGTAACAGCGTCTCCTGGGATGGACTTAGAAGTAAATTTAACTGATATTGAGGTGGAGGGAAGGTGATGTGGCTGCACTGAATACAATTCGCCACGATCCCACTTTAAGTTGACTATTAGCAGGCACTGAAAGAGCCCTGGTGGCATAGCGGTTATTCTTTGGACTGCTGCCCAGAAGGTTAGCAGTTTGAAACCACCAGCTGCTCTCAGTAACTCGCTGTCCTATGGGTCACTGTTAACTCAGCATCAACTTGATGGCAGTGCTTGGCAGTTACCAGGGAGCCCTGGTGGCATAGTGTGTGGAGAGTAGGGCGGCGAACTGCAAAGTCAGCCAGTGGTTCAAACCTACCAGCCACCCTCCAGGAAAAAGAGGCGGCGTTCTACTCCTGTAAAGATTTACCACCTCGAAATCCCCACAGCAGTTCTACTCTGTTACTCTGAGTCGTCGGAAGCAATTTGATGGCAGTGAGATTTTTGTTTTGTTTATAGCAGGTACCAGTAACTATCATCCTTTAAGGTTTCAATGCCGTCACCAAAATAACATTTCAAGGCCTATGGGAACCGCAAGATAAGACAAGCACGAGTCCACCTCTCAGCTTACCAGTCCCCAAGACCGGACAGGGGAAGATCTCACAGTTATCACCCCACCCAGCGCCTGAGGTGCAGCAGCACTCCTGCTTGGTGATGTTGGGGGCCAGGACATTGTCACAGAGACTGGCATCGTTCAGATTATAGTAGCATTCTTTCTTTTCTTCTTTGGGTTGATCAACAGCGACATCTAAATAGGGCAGAGAAAGGATTCTTGATCAGACACATTAGATCTACCTACAGTGCAACAGGAAGCACCCAAGGGTTAAAAAACAAAACCAAAACAAAACCGTACCACCAGGTATCTCCATAGCAGGTTATTTTCTGAAAGTAAGCTTCCTCCCATTTCCAGGGGCCAAGTCTTCCACTTAAAGATGAAAATGCACTTGAGTCCCGAATTTTGGTAGATTTCTAACACGCCCCAAGAGTGTAAATCTGTCAAAATCATTTCCTTCTACGTGAACCAATTACTTTATTCTTGTGCATTTGGCTGTGAGTGGAGTTTCCATATAGACTTTCCTGCCAAACCCAGGGACCATTCTTGACTGAGCTGTAACACCTACTTAAGTCAATGAAAACTTTCCCAAACACTTGACCAGAGATGGGGGCCACACATACTATTTAACCCTTCGGTGGTGATTGAATCAATCATGCACACCATCTTGTCAAAGCAGAAGACAACCAGGAAAACGCTGTAGGAACCTGGGATCTATAAAATGACCTGTCATCATTGAAAATCTAAGTCCTTCCATTGTTGCAAACGTCTAACATGGAATGGAATCCTGAGTGGCAGCTGTGCCTCAGAGTGGATTACCAAGATGGGTTCTGGTTCTCTGTTCTAGTGGGGCCTAGAGCAAAGAATATCCCAATGTGCTAAATCTTACCCGCTCGGAGAGAAGATAAACCGGGTCATGTGAAAGAACACACCCTTGGGAACACAATCCGACGACTTTCGAACAAGAAACATTATTTCATTCGGATGGAAGGTATTTTCATCATGCGCATGCTGTTCAAAAATAACACTGGTGACTAGACTGGAAAAGTAAGCCTAATCCCTTCCCGACCACAGGCAAGCGAGCAGCACAGTCTATGGTTTGAATGTATCCACAGTCCGTACTGTATGATGGGTGAAATAAGCAGGATACTGACGGCTGCCATCGCAATGACTTAGATGAATTCTAATGAAATACTTTCACCAGAACTCTGGTAACTCCAGATTCCTTATCCCCCAAGAACTGCAGGTTCAAAAAGGGACTATATTTGCCAGAGAGCATCAAGACTTTATGTCAACCAGCTACTTATCCTTAATATTTTTTCAGTTTGTAGATAATCATATTATAGGAAAATCTAATGAGTTCTTTTCACAATAGTTTCATGTGTGTTTATTTTGGCAGGGTCTGGGTGACTGTGACAACTTGATTTCTATACCGAATAGAAAAGGAGCTTATACAGCACAAGTTCACAAAGACGATCAGAAAACAAACTGCTCTTGCCCTTCTCCCATGGCCTTCAACGCAAGCCAACCAAGTTGTCTTCGCATCTGAGTACTGCTGCCACAGAAATACCCATGGTCTAGGATGCCACAAGGCTACAGCCAGGGCACTCGCTTCAGGAGAAGGCCCTCTGTCCATCCTGGGAGGGAATCCTTCTGTCTGTCGGCTTCTCTAGAATCCTTGCTGGGGTTCCTCGGTGACCTCCATTTGTCCTTCCATTTTCTCTGCCTAGTGTTTTCCCATCTCCCCAAAGAGACTTCTTTAAGAAGCTCCCTATGCTGGCATGGCTCATTAACATAGCAAAGACAACCCTAACCTCCACCACATGGGCTCACATCCATAGGCATGTTTTAGTGTCAGTTGCCATCACCCCCGCCCCCCATCGTTTATTCTTCATTGGATCTTCGGTTTGTGGACTGTTGTGGTTAGGTGCCACGGGGTCGGCTCTGAGTCGGACAGTAGAAGGAGACATCACCAGGGCCTGCATCATCCTCACAATGGTTCCTTTGCCGGAGCCCACTGTAGCGGCCACTGCGTACATCCAGCTCATCAAGGGTCTCCTCTTGTTGGCTGCCCCTCCACTCCACCACGCGCGATGTCCTTCCCCAGGGACTGGTCTCTCCTGACAACAAGTCCAAAGTTCGTAAGATGAGGTCTAGCCATCTAGAGCATTCGAGCCGCACGTCCGCCCAGACAGATCTGCTGGCTCTTCTGGCAAACCATCGTGTTTTCAATATTCTTCCCCAACATCACAGGTGGAATGCATCCATCTTTCTTGGGTCTTCCTCATTCAGTGTCCAACTTTCACATGCATACGAGGTGACTGAAAATACCATGGCTTAGGTCAGGCGCACCTTAGTCCTTAAAAGTAACAGCCTCGCTCTTCAACACTTTCAGGAGGTCTTGTACAGCGTAGGCATAGGGGATAGGATGTACAGGCTGCATTTTGGAGGGACACGACTCAGTTCCTAACACAAGCAAAATAATTATTTGCAGGATGTGTTGTTCTCCGAACACAGACGTATCCCAAAGGTCTCAACCCGTTTGATTCTGATGACTTCTCGGATTTTTCTGTCCTTGGCAGATCTAAGCCTGGACTCTAAATGAACGTTAAGAGCTGATGACAAATTCAAACCTCTGGAGGGGTTAGTTTGTGAAGCAATGGTAAACCATTTTCCTGTCAAGTGTGACTGAAATACCTACTACATTCCTCCCCTTGTCTAGCCGGCTTCAGTGTACAGAGAGGGTGATGCTACTTTTAGCCATGGCCGTGGTGGAGGTGCCCACAGCTCGCTCTTTTCAGCGGAGGTTCCAAGCTCGTCAGAAAACTCTTATTTGGGAAACTAAGGATCCCCTGAGCAAGTCCGGGCAATCTACTTCCCAAAGAGCCAGGCACATCGAACTCGAGAGACCCCAGTTCCATGCCGCCTGCGCAGGAGATTGCCAGGATCAGAGCCAAGTGCAGGGCAACGGCCCCAGGCCACATCTCTTGAATGAGCAATTCAATCGCAAAAATCTGTTGAAAATTTTAAATCAACCCTTCTCAACATTGGAAAAGAAATGAACTATCACCAACTGTGTGCAATAACTCCAGTCAGCTGGTGTGAAAACGCCTCAGCTACTAATGGATACATGTGGGCCTGTAATTCATGGGAGCAACACACCGGCAGGTTTACCTCCCAGCAGGTGCTCCGAGGGTCTCTGTGATGGTTTTTCCTCGTGTACGAAGTGTTAGGTGGTATTTACTGTAAAGTGAAACACGAGCCCACGGGACCTCAAGGAAGACTGCTGCTAAGAGTCACAGGTCATTAGAAACCACAGGTTCTGAGTCAGATCTTGGCAGAAAAAATCTATCCTTATTTTTTTTGTGTGCAACACTGTTTTCACATGGAGGTACCAAAAAAAAAAAAAAAGGATTTTTTTCAAAGTTATGTATTAATTTTATTTTAACTAAACAACCTTAACACCTTCAAAATACTCTCCATTACACTTAATACATTTGTCAAAACAGTGATTCCATTCTTGGAAACATTTTTCATATTCATCTGTTCGGTTGACTGACAGCAGCACCTTCATTTTTTTTCTTGACCTCTTCTACATTGTTAAATTACTGTCCTTTCATGTCCCTCTGCATTCACAGAAACAAACAGCAGTTGCATGTAGCAAATTCAGGTGAATAAGGCATGTGGGGCAAGAGAGGCATGCAGTTTTTGGCCAAAACCTGGCTCACTGAGATGGCTGCGTGAGCAGGTGCATTGTGTGGTGGCAAAACCAGTCCTCCATCTGCCACAAATTAGGCCGTTTTTTCACACACTGTTACAACCTTTTCAGAACCTCTAACTTAGTGGATCTCAACCTTCCTAATGCCACAATCCTTTAATACAGTTCCTCATGCTGTGGTGACCCCCCCAAGCATGAAATTATTTTCGTTGCTACTTCATCACTGTAATTTTGCTACTGTTACGAATCGGGTGACCCATGTGAAAGTGTCGCTCGACCCCCAAAGGGTTCGCAACCCACAAGTTGAGAACCGCTGCTCTAAACAGAAAGTTTGATGAACAGTTGGAAAGAACTCTAAATGCATTAAGAGTTGGCATTTCTGTCCACTCAGGAAGTTGATGGATGTCCAGAACAAGGTTTGTCATCAGTTGAAATTTCACCTTTTTGGAAACAAGAAAACCACCCGTACTTGAGTTTTTCCCATAGCACTGTCCTTGTAGGCTGTGTTCAACAGCACAACAGTTTCTGCTGCATTTTTCCTGAGCAGGGAACAAACTTTCACAGCTGCACGCTGTTCTCTGAAATAGGCCACCACAAAAATGAGGTTCATGCAAAACTGCTTTTACGAAATAATTCACTGTGACCAGAAAGAACCTTCCCAGGCGACCCCACTGAGTGCACTAACTCAGAGCGAGGAAAAACGTGTACTCTGGAAGCTGTGCTCTGCCCTGCATAATTCCAGGGTTGTTTTTTTTGGGGGGGGTACCCCCTTGTATGTTCCTGACAATGTTCACTAGGAGCCGTGGTGGCACTGTGGTTAAGTCACTCCTCTGCTAAGTGAAAGGTTGGTAGTTGGAACCAACTAGCTGCTCTACAGGAGAAAGATGGGGGAAGTCTGCTTCTGTAAATCGTACAGTCTCAGAAAACCTACAGCGCAGTTCTCCTGTGTCCTGGGGGAGAGCTGTGAATGGAAATTAACTCAATACAACTGGTTTAACGGGTATGAGCAATGTTCATTACACTCACCTAGCACAGAAACTAAGGAATGAAAGAAAATTATCTATTTTTGTTGTGCCTTTCCTTGGGAAGGGAACTCAGATTATTGGACAAGGGAAAGGGGAAAAAAACAACAAACACAATGTCATTATATTATTCAGGTTTTATGTCGGCTGTCACCGATTGTGCTATTTTCTTTCCAAGCAGTTTGAAAACTCAATGTTTACACAGCTGAAACTGAAGGATAGTCGGCCCTCATCCGTGTCTGAAAACCAGATGCAAATCCCTTTTTTAAAAAAACAACCACTAGTTGACAAAGGTCGTTCTGTGAAAAAGCACCATTTCCTTATCTCTTCACCTTTTTTACATAATTAATTTCCTACAGCATTTTTCCATTGGTGGAAAATTCCGACCAGTGAACTTGCTCAATGCAATCTCTTCAAAGAATCTGTCTGCGCTTCAGGCACTGCTGCCAGGGTGGGGATTTTTCCATTGAAAATGAATTTTGAAAGGAAGGTCAAATCAATGGTTCTAGGAGAATCTGATTATTCCTAATGGTCCTGTGACTGAGATTAGTCATACTGCAGCTTAGGCTGCAAACTCCTAAGCAATACATGATTTCCTGGATAGTTTCAGGTTTGCATTTTCAATGTGTATTAAAAGGCTGTAGCTGAGCAACCGTTGGCCAGTGATGGCAAGGAAGGGAGTCAGTGTAAGGACATCGTGCATGTGTGCTTTTGCTCTGAAAACGTTTTATTGTCAGTCAGATGGGGATGTACATGTCAGGCCGTCATTTGTGTATTCACCAACTTCAGAAATGTCTCCAACCTTCCCCAGCTTGCCCCAGAGGTCCCCATCCCACCCTGTTTTTCATTCCCTGTTCACCCTCATGTAGAATCTATCTTCCCTTTCACCCAAGTCAATAGCTGCCGAGCCTCTACCAGGGGTGGGGAACCTTTTTTTCTGCCAGTGGCCATTTGGGTTTGGAAAACCTCATCTGTGGGTCATACTGATCAAACATTGAATGAACTCACCCCTCATGTGATGGTTGGAACGGCTCTCTTTGGTGAAGTGTGTGTGATGTTAGCTGGTGTTGATTTTGCAGGCTTTCTATGGCCAGATGTTCCCACCCATGTTCTAGCCTATTGCGCCCCTTCCCATACTTTTTGGGACAGAACTTTAGGAGGCCTTATCATGGGATCCACAGAAGAGCTTCCCGGGACTGACAGCACAGGTTATGCAGCATCCCCATTTTCCACGGCAGAAAACTGAGGTTGTCTCCAACTATCTACTGCTCAGTGCTTTCCTCAAAGCCCCTCCCAAAAGGTCCAGCTTCTTAACAGCTCAACCGCCAGGGGGTATCTTTGCTGTACCCTTTTCTTTCCTCTTTCAGATGCTGAGAAGAGGCTGACAACAGGTTTTCTTAGCTCGTACTTCCATATTGAGTTCAGTGTAAGACTGGACCAGGCCAGTGTGACCTCACTGCTGTGCTCTAAATAGAAGCGGGTGGGTGGGAGCAGCAGGGGCTGCCTTTGGCCAGCCCTTTGTGGGGGCTCCCTTTGGTCGTCAGACGGCAGGTGGCGTGGGCATTTTCTTGTAGGCCGTTTCCTTTTCCAGTTGGTTCCCAAATAGGTCCAATCGTAGGCTTGTTGTGGGGTTAAAACGTGGAACATTTCTTGTTGAAGGCAGATTATAAAGCACATTAAATAGCCCTGATTTTGCTTTTAAAACTTCTTTCACTTTCCCTTTGCAACGTGAAGACAGGCATGTGCTAAGAGTAAGTTACTGTCAGCACAACTGAAAGTTTGTCTCTTTTTTTTTTAACTTTAAATGTTTCCAAAGGCACTAATGTTTTATGCCACCACAAGCTTCTTCAAGGTGAGCAATTCTACAACAGTATTTTAAGTGGTAGTAAAAGGCAACCTGGACATGCATGCATGTCTTTGACTCCTTGTCTCACTCAAGGGCTTGGAGGAGAAGGTGAAGGAGCTCTGGTGGCATAGTGGTTATGTGTTGGTCTGCAACTCTGGTGGCATAGTGGTTGTGTGTTGGTCTGCGATTCGCAAGGTCGGCAGTTCAAAACCACCAGCCACTCCATGGGACAAAGATGAGGTTTTCTATTCTTATAAACAGTTACAGTCTTGGAAACTCAAAGGAGGCAGTTCTACCCTAGCTGAAATGGTCGCTATGAGTCAGCATCGACTCAATGGCTCGGAGTTTGTTTGTGTTTTTGTGTGCTTTTTAAGTGGCATTCAGGAGAAAGCCATGATAATTTTTTAACAAAGAAGTGCTGGCAACAGGAATAACAAGTAGATGTGATTGGATACGAGGAAAACGTGAGATGGTATGAAGGTGGCGGCTGCAGATAAAAAAGAGGGGAGAAGTTAAAATGGAAGTTATAAAGCAAAGGACAAGAGAAAAAAACATACTTTCAAAGAAGCAACCTGCAGATAGCTTTCATTCTTAAAGAGCTCTATCAACTGGGGAGTCAGCCAGCAAACTGTGGCTGTGTGGGGGGCACAGAAGCTAGATGCTGGGGACCTGACCCACACTGCCTTGTGGTGGGCTGGGGAAGGCCAGACAGGAAGGCAGCCTGGTGGTGTTGATAATCTGAGCTTTGAAAGATTTAAAGATTTTCATTTTTTTTCTTTTAAAGCAAGAAATAAAGTGTCTGAGGGGAGTGAGGAGGAGTGAATGGGCAACTTACTTGGGTCTGGGAGAATGGAGTGAGGTGAGGGGAGAGGTGGCTTTCAGAAACCAGGTGTCGGACTCAATTCTGACTGTGACTCCTGGAGACGGTGCGTGTCAGAAACAAACTGGGCTCCACGGGGTTTTCAGTGATTACTGTTTTGGAGTGCGACGGCCATCTCTTTCTGCCAAGTTGCCTTTGGGGGGGTCTTGAGCTGGCACGCTGCGGGTTAGCAACCAACCCAGCAACTGTTTGGCCCACCCAGGGACTCCTGAGGACATCAGTGGCAGAAGTGCCTTAACGTGTGACCAAGTGACATGAGAGGGCCAGAGCCCAGGGGCTTTCTGGCTCTGCTGCCTGGGTCCTCCTGGGTACTAGACAGACAGGTCATCTCCGGGTCTTGCCCTTAGAAGGCATATGATAAATACCGGTCAGACTGGATGAAGCATTTTGTTTTTGTTGTTCTGGCGAAAGAGCTGGAAAGGGACGAGGGACACACCTGGGGCCGGGCGAGAAGCAGGGCTGGAGAGAGATGAAGAGACGCGAAAGGCTGTGAGTTATGGAGATACTGGGAGACACTGGCAAAGGCCTGCGAGGACCAGGAGGCAGGTGCTGGTGAAAAGAAAGGGTTCCCAAATAGCAGAGCCAAGTGCAGTGGAGAAAGAGAAGCGGGTGGGAGAGATCTGAAGAGGAGTAAGGACAGGAAGCGCTTATGGAGGTGGAAAAATAGTCACGGAGAAAGACGGCAGCTCTTTCAAAGCAGCAGCCTTCGCAGCAGCGGCAGCAGACCTGTAACCCACCTGTACCTGGTGACTGTCTAGGACAGACAGTCTAGTCTGAAAGGCCAAGTTTAACGTCTAGAAATCTCTAAAGAGAACGTATAAACTATGTTTTCTTCTGACCCCATTTATGGCAAATTCTAGGATGCAAGTTGTATTGCTAATTCTGCAGTATGAATGTCTCCCATAGTATTAAAGAGGGTATATGTGTCAATTTAAGCTTGCCACTGTGAATATTGCTAGTACACGGCAATATTGGTATTTTTTGATGAGACACTCACCTATGGTGTCAGACACGGCACATGTTGTAAGGAGCCCTGGTGGCAGTGGCCTATGCATCGAGCTGCTAGCCCACAAGGGTCACAAGTGGGCTGAACTTATGGCAGCTCAGGGAAACCCACAAGGGCAGCTCTACCTCGGTCCGAACGGGTCACTAGGAGCCAGAACTGACTGGATGGCAGTGAGTTTGGTTTGGTGTGTGCGTTATGTTGGTATACATGTTGTTCTTGTTACCTGCCATCGAATTGGTATGAAATGATGCCCAGTCCTATGCCATCCCCATGATGGGTGGGAGATGAGCCTTGTGTAATCCCTGGGGTTCTTCCTGTCCAGTTTTCAAAGGCAGAGCGTCAGGCCTTTCTTCCATCACCACCCCAGTCTGCAAGTTCTGCTGGAACTTGTTCAGCATCACAGCACTAGGTGAGCTCCCAGACAGATGGGGGTGGAGTGGGGGTGGGGGGGCGGCTGAACAGGAGGTGCCCTGGCTGGGAATCCAGCCCAGATCTCCTCTATGGAAGGTGAGAATTCTACCACTAGACTATCCTGTACTCAGATACTGCAAATTGCAAATAAGAAATGTATGCAATTAAAAGCAAGGTTTCATAATTAATAAACTCTTCTCACTATTGTCTTGGAATATGGGAAGAAACTTGATCCTTAAAAAAGAACCAAAAAACCTAGGCATTTTTTCCTGAGTTATAAATATATTTATATTAAAGATCTAATACAAAAACACAATAAGACCTCAGGAGTTTTATGGCATTTTATAATATTTGCATTCTAAATACTGCGGTCTCACTAACTGCTTTTTTTCCCCTAGCAAAGGTCTCTTTTTTGACTTGGAAAATTACTTTGAAAAACTCTTTCAGTGCTAATTTATTTTACAGGTTAGCTAAACACATTTAGAAACCTACTTTGCCAAATGTAACAGTTGAGTGGTATTCTATGTGGTTTCCTGCCTTTGAAAGAACATGCACATACACAAAACCTGTAGTGTAGCCCTCTAGGAAGAGAGCAGGAAGGCCGCCGAGCTCCATTGTCAGACCCAGGCAGGTGAGCAGCGCCACTTGGCCCTTTGCAGGCAAGTAAATGCTCTCCATTCTTTGGATCCACTTGCAATGGGCCCAAAGCGAGCAGGAAAACGATCCCCTACAATGACGTGTGAATAGGAATCGCCTCTCTAAAGTCTGTCCCTTTTACCTTTGGGAAGATGAATGATGGTTCCCATTCTACCGAACGAGCTGGAGATGAGCTGGATGGCTGACCGAGGGATACAGCCTTGAACACGGGCAGACTATTTGATCCCATAGTCGCCAGGTGTCTAGCATATGCCAGGGAGTTAGGGCCCAGCGACCCAGATACTTTGGGAAACCAAAGAGGGATAAGACACAGACCCAGTCACCTATTAGGAGCACAGTGTTGTGAGTACAAAGAGCTAGAACTTCCTTGTTCTGGCCCCGGGGGGTTGGGGAAAAGTTGGACAAGCCGGTAAGAGGGAAGCTGACGGTTACCGTTTGTGTGGCAAACCAGACAGGTACGGGCTGCACAGATGGCAGCGGGGTCAAAGCAGCAAACCTTTGGGGAGCAATGAGGAGGCTTTGCTCCTGAGTTTACAGACTATGGTGAATGTGGGAAAGGAAGGTCCAATGGTCGGTCAGATCACAAATGATCCAGGGTCCTGTTGCCCCCATTAAGGTTTTGCACCCCATGCTGTAAGAAGTGGAAAGCTGCTGTCAGCCCTAAAAAAGACTTAAAATCAGATGTATATCACAAATCTGAAGGCCGGCAGCAGTGTGGAGCGGGAATTAATGGAAGTGGCAAGGGGAGAAGAAGTCAGTAGGCTATGTAATGAGCTGGGTAAGAATTCTGGGGTCTGACCTAGACCAGAAGTAACAGAAGAGCAGGGAGAGATTTTCAGGGTCCTGTGGGGGGTGGGAGGGAGCTTCTGGTGGCACAGTGGTTACAAGTTGGGCTGCTAACCTCACGGTCAGCAGTTCAAAACCACCAGTCACTCCATGGAAGAAAGATGAGGCTTTCTCCTCCTGTGAAGAGTTACAATCTCAGAAACCCACAAGTGCAGTTCTGCCCTGTCCTACGAGTCAGCGCCGACCCGATGGAAGTGAGGTCAGACTGGGGTTTGGTGAGGGTGAGGATGGCAGGGTGGTATGAAGGTTTACACAGCTGGCTGAGGACAAAGGATAAAAGTATCCTTTCAAGGTGTCGCTTATCGATAGTTGAAAGCTGGTAAAGGTAACCAGATGGGTACAGGCTGGAAGAAGGAATGGCACTTAACTTGGCTTTCAGTTTCAGGATCATTTCAGTTCGCTATGTCTACAAGACACATGGGAAGGGTTACCCAATAGGCAACTAGAAATTGCCCACCGTGGCACTCAGGGCAGAGATAGGGAGGAACGGTATTTCTCTGGCAGTTGAACTACGTGAGTAGTAGTTTGACACATAGAAGCAGATGACTATTGAGTAAAGACAGGACTAAATGTGCGGCCACAGGAGGCACGTAGGGAAGCAGGCGCGGAGGGGGAGCTCAAGAATCAGACGAAAGGAGCAGCCAAAAGGGTCGGAGGAGGCAAGAAGAGTCATGTCCTGACATCTGTTGGAGGAAGACGAGGAGGCAGCGGTGGGGGGGGGCCTGAAGCGCCACTGCTCATTGTTTCTAAAGCTGGAAGCTGCGACGAGATTAAAGGCTTTAGGCAGTAGTTCTCAACCTGGGGTCACCCAGTTCAGAAGAGTAGCAACTTTCCAGTGATGAAGTAGCAAGGAAAATAATGTTATGGTTGGGGGGGGGGGGGGTTTCACCACAATATGAGGAACTGTATGAAAGGGTCGCGCCTTAGGAAGGTTGAGAACCACCGCTTTAGGGTGGAGCCGCTGACTGGTGCCCCTGAAGAAAACTGCTTCGATCAGAGGCTCACAGGTGCTCCACATTTCAGCGCCCACTGAGGATCAACAGGAGAGGGAGGGAGGGAGGAGTATGGGTGTTCCTTCAAGAAGCCTGCAGGTCCACGTGGTTGGTGGTTTTCAGCTTAGAAACCTGTGGGGCCGTGGGTGTTCGGTCCTAACTGGTGGAATAGTGATGTGGGCAGATGGCAGAGTTGGGTTCTGATACCCTCTCTGTCACTCTTAGCGGTACAAGCAGCAGGGTAACATGGAGAGCTCTTCTCTGGGACACTATTTCCTTACCTGTGAATGAAGGCGTCGGGCCAGGAAAGTGCTACAGCAGCTTGAAGATACAAGGATCTAGTTCATGATGTGAGGATAGGCTCTCAAATGTGCTAGAGAAATCTGATATCAAAACCAGGATCCGACGGTGATTTGTGTGGGCTCAACGATCCTATGCTGCACATTTGCATACTCTTTAGTTTCTGATTTTGCTTATTTGCCTTTTTTAAGAGCGTACCACCTGTATCATTTTATAATGTCTATTTTTCAGGGTGCCCTCTGCATTCTACCTTCTGTTTGAAGCAGAAAACTCTGCCCCCACCACAGAGGCTCCTCTGCGCACCAGTCACTGCAGAGAAGAGTCGTTTCTGGGTCTGGCTCGAAGGCCGTCATTGCCAAGACTACATATTTACTGCTTCTGTTAGAGTGCCCAAGCACATAATGTTTCCACTGAGCAATTATCAC
Source organism: Echinops telfairi (assembly GCF_000313985.2). NCBI lineage: Eukaryota > Metazoa > Chordata > Mammalia > Afrosoricida > Tenrecidae > Echinops > Echinops telfairi. The sequence continues at coordinate 6,438,159 of NW_022103907.1, read as the reverse complement.
CGGCACAGAGAAAATCAAAGCATCAGATGATTTCCCATCCATGCCCTCTTAAAGGAGACACGTAGTCTGGTGTTGGGCATTTTTAGTTATTTCGCTTACAGGTGCTTTCAGGCAATACACAGCGATGCAAATTAGTGGCCCAAGGCCCAGACAGTGAAAAACATTCGAGCAGACTTAAATTTAAAAAAAAATGCATGTGAAAACTAAAATTGGAGTTAGAAAAATAAACATTTGAAGATAGTCGAGCTTCACAGCACCTTAGCAGCCATTGTGTGCCCTCTCCCACTAGGTGGGGCACCTCTTCTTGGTGGCCTGGGGAAACCGCACGAACTGTGCAGGAAGCCAGTGCCACTGTGCGCAGCTCCGATGCTGGCCAGTTTGTCTAGAGCCTCTGCAATGTGCCTTCCTGACACTTCCAGCCTCCTAGCCCAGGTCTGACCTTGGGAGGGGACCACAGAGGATGTTTGCTGCTGCTCACTGGTGGGAAGTGGCCTGTCCGGGAGGTTTACAACTGAGCACAAAGGCTGTAGTCCACGTTGCTGCCGCTTCTCTGCAAATCGCCTTTCAGTGAGGATGAGATCGGAGTTGTTAAGGTATCACTCATTATTATTGCAATGAATATTATGTTATAAATATATATGTATGCGCATGTATAAATATTATAGCTATTATAATACTTTATACATCAGTTATATAGTTATACTATATACATCACATATAATAGCACAGTATGTACAGTATGTATACGTTATATATACTATATAGTATAACTGATATATATTAGTTATATGTATACTGTATATAGTTATTGTATAACGATATACAATAACTATATATTGTATATATACACTATATACAATATACACTATATACAATAACTATATATATATACACACACACACATTTACGAAGCATCTGGGTGGCACAAATGAGGATTAAGGGCTTTACCAGCCCAAAAGCTGGTGCTTCAAACACCCAGAGGCACCTTGAGAGAAGACTGGCAACGCACTTCCACAATGTCACCACCGTGAAAACCCCGGAGTTGTCATGAATCAAAATCCGCTCCGTGGCATCTCACAGCACCAGACATTTAAGAGGGTCTGGATGTGAAATAGAGTCTGAAATTCATTTGAATCCTAGTTGAAAAAACACTGTTCGTATATTTGGTACAGAACATTTTATTTGGGGCAACAGAAAATGGTTTGCCTGGAATATGGTGCAGGCTCTTTTAACTGGCCCACTTGCTGGACTAATCGATGTTCTCTCCATGTGAGAATCCCCCTGGCCGCTGCACCTGGAACACCCCTGGCAATCCCCACCCCACCTCACAGGTTAAGGAGTACGCCACCCAGAGTGATGTGTGTCCTCTCACGTGCCTCTGCCCCTGTAATCACTGTCATCATACGACTCTCACCATCAGAGTCGATGCTGACTCACAGCGACCCCTGTGTGCTTCTGAGACTGTAGCTGTTTATGGGAGTAGAAAGCCCAGTCTTTCTCCAGAGAAGCTGGTGGTGGTTTCCCACTGCTGACCATGCAGTTCAAAGCCCAACGCGTAACCATGACACCACCAGAGCTCCGTATCGTCCTAGTGACAAGCTCTAACTCAATGATATATACATGTGAGTGTGAAAAGAAGTGTTGTTTCTAGAACAAGCTGAATGTACAAATATAAGGTGAACATAAACCTTTCTCACCTTAAAGGTGAGAAAGTCAAAACTCCTAAGTTTACACAGGAAGAAAGTAGTTAGCAGCCGAGCCCTGGTTTCCACTTAAACGTAATACGGGAAAGATTTCACATCTCCATCTCATACAACAATGGTCTTTTTTTCTATCTTCTGCTCTCCTTCTCCTCCTCCGTCCTTTCAAAAATCAAAACCATTGGAATATCCTCCTGGGTTTTTTTCCACTCGGCATGGTATTGCATGGATGTATCATGGCTACCTCATCTTCAGGACCCCTGGTGGAGCTGTGAGCTGGTGGAGCATTAGGCTTCCAACAACAAGGCCGGCTGCTCCTGGAACGATCCGGAGTGTGTTTGATAGGGTTGCTGTGAGTCAGAAGACTGGGTAAACCTTATGTTCATTGAGTCAACTCAATGACTGAATTGTTCTACATGGGGTTATTATTTTACTCAAAATAACACTGTCCTTCACAAAGCACCACTCCACGGAGCCAAAGGAAAATCAGTAGCAGACAATGACTTATCAATTGTTGACCACTCAGGTTTTTGTTTGTTCTCTGCTGTCAGAGGTAGAAATAAGATGAAGAGTCTTATCTCGGTGGCAGATGAGTTGCAATGGTTGTCAACGAACAAACAGGAATACTTTCTTCGTTCTCTCCTAAAGACAGGTTTGGATTTCACCCTAACCTCCACTCCTGCATTTTATTCTATTATTGTGCATCTAAGGGGGGGCTGTTTCAAGGAGTTCATGGAAAAAGGGAATTTCCGCAGAAAGCCATTCTGAAGTCCACTCCCCCTACCATATACATCACAACTGTGTGCTTTTTCCACATTCTCCGTGTGTGCACTTGGGTAACCTAAATTATGTTTATCAAGGTGTCCACGGGTCACCATCATCTCTTTCCACAGTTTCCCATCCCCCTATGAGCAGCTCAGTGTCTTTTAAGCAGTGAGTCCCACTTCCCCCATCCTCCCCCTCACGCTTCAGAGTGACTGGTCATTTAAGCTGGCAGCTCCACCCCTGCACACATGTCTATTTAATTATTGAGAAGAAAAATGTGTGTGGATGGAACTATGTTTACGTGTTACTCGCTATTCCTCACAAAGATAGTTACGTTACATTTGTACACAACACTAAACTACCCTCTGGGGGAGTCCTGAAAGTTATTACATCAGCCCCGAATGAAATCGACTGAGATTGAACAAGAAAGAAAAATGTTCTATGTTTCATTTTATTTGGCTCCGAAAGGGCCATTTGGTCTTTTGCTTTCCTTAAAATACAACCTCGCTCTAGCTACCTGGCACCAAGTGAACGGGTGATCTGGAAGTTGATTAATTGATCTGGAAGACGATCAGCTCTCCCTTTCAATCCATGCCATGACGACACAGCCCAAATCAAGCTTCAAGCAAGTGGAATCACAGTTCCTCTGGGGGCCAAATTCTGGAAAAACACCTTCAGAATTCCAAGTAGGAGTCTTTGTAGATCCTGAGAGACCTATGTGTTGCTTTTAATTTAGGGAAGTGTCAGGATCGTTTTCTCTAAGGGCTGAGAAAGGCGGACTATGTCATTTAATGAAATGATGCCATATTCAACCCTGAGCTGGAAAGCCACCCCCAGCAAATGTTCTCATAACGTTGGATCCTTCACTCTCCTCAGGCCATCTCTGGTCCAGAGCGAGCTGCATTCCAGTGGGAAAAGCAGGCATGGAAATAGCCTGGGAGCATCTGATAACAGTGTGCCAGAGCATTTGGAGATGTGTATATATATTTTTAATCTCCCCCTAGAGTGTTTAATTCAAGGTGGTGGCTGTCCAAGCCCCCATGCCCAACACAACGTCCACGCCCAACACTGCACTGTTGTGACTTACCTTCGGAGACCCGGGCGCGGCACTGCCCAGTCATGGGGCTGTACTCCTGGTTTTCATCTGCACACACGCACAGAAACGACCCCTCCACGTTTTCACAGAAGGCTTCGCCACACACGCCACTGAGCAGTTCACATTCGTTCACATCTGGAAAACGGAGCAGGGGTCCATTTAGATGTGTGCCTTGTTCCTGGCAGCTCTTTATTTAACTAACTGTGCCAGCTGTCCATGTCTGCTGGGGACAAGGGGGTCCCCACTGAGCAAGCAAACCCCTTCTGTCCTTTCAGGGAAGGGGCTCTGACCGGCAGAGCCTGCTATCATTTGCTTTGTATGAAAAGACTATGAAAGATGTCAGTTACTTCCAGTGTTGAGGCACACCCCAGAATGGCTTCACGGGCATTGTTCTTGTACCCTTTGACCTTCTGTTTTGTCTTCCCTGACTTTTTGACCTAAGGAAATCTTAAATGACCCAATATTCTCCTCTCAGTTTTGAGTTCAGAGAAAATAAGTAACGCCATTAATTCCGAAACCACAGAATCCTTCACTTAAAACATCTTTTTAAATCTACTTAAATGTCTCAAAACACAGTTCTTTAGAAGCCAGACTGTCCATAATTTTAACAATCTGAATTCAGGTTGTGTATACCTTTAATCAGTGAAGGAAAGAGCCCTATAAATACTAATGATGCTCTATTAGCCATACACATGAAACCAATTGGTCCAATAAGGATGGATTTCATTATACTTAAAAACTTCTGTTGACACTTCTCATTTATTCAAAACTATTTTCTCCTATGCTTAAATATAAGGAAAATACTGTCCAAGACTTTCAATAATGAGTGTGTATGTTTCATTCAAAATTATACAAAAACTCTACCCTACAGAAATGTTGATTTTATACTCAACCTTGTCGAATACTACCTTTTCCCCTTTCTCCTCCTAAGAAACATTATTAATGAGTGTACAGTTCAGCCATTCAGTTCCTGACTTAACATCTAAAATATTCATGCATTTTATGTATTAAATATGTACAAATGTCAGCTTTCATAAGCACACTCTGAGACGGTTCATACAAAGTTAAGCCTTCGAGCATATCCAAATCATGCAGGAAAGAAAAAAAATCTCATTTTCACCTGCTAGACCCAGTTAATTGAACAAAAAAAGTGTATCTATCTTGACTTATTTAGACAATGATCTCAGTTTTCCATTTCACTTTGTGTATAAACAGACATAAACTCCATGGGCTGAGTTTCGCTTATTAAAATGACATCGAGCCATAAAATGAAGCAGAGACGGGGTGTATTTAATCAATCTGGACAGTTCTCATGTAGACTAGAAGAATGGACTTGAGAAATTTGCCAGTTCACATTGATTAATGTTAGGTAAACGTCAAAGAGAACTGTCTGCTTTCTGACTTGTATTACTTACATAGCTATCGAGCTCTCTCCCACCAGACTGCACTCATTCAAGCAAGGGATGCTTTCTTGAATGAGTGGGGCTCTGCAGACAGTGCTCAGGCAGGCTTAGGGTCTGCCTTCACTGAGCTTACAGTCAAGTTAGGGAAGTGAATTAGATCATTTTACAAGCTGCGGGAGGGGCTCAGCGTGAAATGCAGGAAGCATCGTGGTAGAACTCAAGTGCAGTCCTGGGTTAGGGAGGCAGCATTTGAGCCAAGGTCTGAAGGATGAGTGGAGATCATGAAAAGGAACGAGGGGACAGAAAGAGCTGATGGGCGTGTAGGGTCCCGGTGGAGGAGCTGGGTGGCCAAAGGCTCATCTCTGAAAGTCTACCGAGTACCCGGCCTGGTGAAGTGCATTTAGGTGGCCTGTTGGAAAAACCCTATTAACGCCTGGAATTGAGTGTACTGATAACCAATACTCCTCCCACGAGACGGGTGCTAAACCAAAACATTAACATGGGTTTTCATCTGCCTGGTCAGAAGAGAACATTAACCCAGGACACAAAATCTATGTAGTGTCAATGGCCCAACACCTGATATTTCAAAAGTTAATACTCAATTTAAAAAAAATCAACTGCCTATAATAGGATGAGCATTGTGCTAAGAATAGAAAAGAGAAAAACAGAAAAGAAACAAAATGATCAGTCGTGGGAAGCACAGGGTCTTGGGAGAGGACCTACATGTGGCACGCACATAATGAAATCATCCCTCTCCAAAGGCTGTGAGAGCAAGAGGAGAGGGTCCACTCCCCTGAAGAGTTAGGGTCTGAGAAACCGACAGGGCAGTTCTACTCTGTCCGTCGGGTCGAAACTGTTGTGATGGGTCAGTGGGTTTTGATTCTCCAAAAGCAGAGTGCTATCACTGACGTTGACTTAAAGTATTACGGCAGGAAGAGGCGAGCCACAGCTGAGCTTGAGCGAGTGATGGACCAGGGTGGCACCTGGAAGGTACGGATACCTCACCCCAATCTTCAAGAGGGGAGAATCTAGGCCCCGGGAAGGGGAGGTAGGGCGTATATTCCCAGAAGGAGCAGAAAGAGAAAGTGCCAGTCAAGTAAATGCACAGTCATACAAGCAAGCAAAACCAGCCTCGTGTTACTGGAATAGAAAAGATGCAGACGGACGTAGGAGGCTGGGGCGGTAAGTAGAGGTCTGGCCTTTGGCCTCTAGTAATCAAATAACGAAGCAATGTCAGACGAATCTTATCACCTGTGTTGCATCGAAAGGCGACCAAAGGGGGGATGGAAGTTGAGGCTAAGAAGGTCTTCTTGTGACGGACTCATTTGCCACAAAGGGCACGTGACCAACACTTTCTGTGTTCTCTGAACACCCTGAGGTAGACCGTCCTAGCAGCTGCCCATAGGACTTGGGGTCAAAACCACAATGCGTTTCTGTCTCCTGCTCGGCACAGGCACCTCTTTCTTCTTTGTACTTGTCCCAGCGCCGAGCCGAGCCCGATGTACCCTGATGGCACCGAGGAGATGCTCAGTAGCAGCTGCTGAGCTGCAATGAATTCTATCCTCCTTCCACTTCAGAATCTTGTCTTTCTAGCATGCAGTTGTTATTTAGTAGGAGGGGGGGGGGATTCGATTGCTCAAAAATCAAAATGACTAAGAAGAAAACGTGTTCTCTATTGAATTCTTTGAGGGGGGTCCCTCAGAAATCTGTATAAAGGAAAAGGCAAGATTTTGTGAACGACTGAATATCAGCAATGTCAACTAAAGCCTGAAACGCACCATTCTCATGGCCATTACGTGTCAGGGGACTGCGGAGCTGGGGGAAGCCTTCTAAACCAGCGAGTGCATCCCCTTCAATATCCATCCCTTAACTTTTTCAGCACTCAGGGAGCTGAAGGTCAGAGAGGTGACATGACTTGCCCCTAAGCCATTTGTACCATTTCCATATACACCACGTCCTTGTTCTTCTTTTCACTGCAAAGCAGCTCCCTTTCAATGCGCAGCCGCATGCTTTCAAAGAGGGACAGACCCTTATCACGGGGAGATGTTAATTCACAACAAGGATAACTTACAGGAGCAGATATCGATGATCACCGTTTTAATAACATACGTGTTTCTGACTAGCAGAGGCTTAGGTTCAAAACCACATTGCAGCTTTGTACAGAGCTTTCATTTGGGGTGGAGAATTAGACTTAATATGTCATCCCCTAATAGTCACTACCATTCAAGTGATAATGTTATTAGAGCTCTGAATAGATTGTTTCCAGGTGAAGCAGAATGAAACATGAACGACTCCGTTCCTTGCAACGCCGCAAAGTAATACGTTACTGACTCCTCATGTACTAGCTGCCAGGTAGTGAAAAACAGCTATTCTCTTCCAACGGAGAAGAATAAGGTTTGGTCTTATTTTGTGAATTTTTTTAATTACTGTATATACTTGTGTATACGCCGAGTTTTTCAGCACATGTTTAATGCAGTTCCTGCGGTAAAATTGGGTGCCTCGGCTGATATTTGGGTCGGCTTCTACTCGAGTATATAAGGTACTAATCTTTCTCCTCCTCCTCCCCATTTAATGGTTCCGATGGCACACGTTTTTTCATCATGGATTTGATTTGGAGAAGTCACAGCTGATCAGAACCTGCGGTGGAAAAGGCTCAAAGCCGCTTCTATATGAGAATGCGTTGGACCGCAGATTCCAGTACATCTGACAGGACTCGGAATTCCCGCCAGCCGCTTCCCCCCCCTCCCCCCCCAGGACAGACGGGAGAAACAGAGCTGCGCAGTGCAAAGCATCGTTTTACGGATGTCATTCCTGGAGACCGAAACGCTTGCCGACACTTTTCTTTCAATGCCCTGCCTGAGAAGGTGCATTTTGAAGACAGACAAGCTTCTACCACACACCAGACTCTACTTCCTGTGCAGGAGGGGCTGCGGGGTCCCGCACACTCAGCTAAAAGTTTAAACAGATGTTCCTTTGAAAATAGGCTTACGTTTAAAGTTATACTTTGGGATTTCTGAATGTGTCTCGCTATTTCAGAAACCATGGGTAATTTCTACACACCCCAAAACTGGATGACGAAACACAAGTGTGGTGAAATTCTGCCCACGTGTCTTGCTCCTGTCGTTGATCACTGCGATTTCTTCTCTAGAGGGAGAAGGTGAAACATTTGGGAAAGAAGTCTAGACACTCACCCACACACCCTTGCCCATCCTGTGGGGCTTGAAAGCCCTGATAACAGAGGCAGCGGAAGGAGCCAGCCGTATTGTCACAAAACCCGTGATTGTCACAAATAGTGTTGTTTACACATTCATCAATATCTGCAAAAAAGACATGTCACATGAGACACAAAACAAACACAGGCCGACACACACCAAAGATTAACGATGGACACAGCGCTCCGTACACCTCGATTAGTATGCGATGATCATGCTGGTACAGGAAGTATTTGAAAACATTTTACGTGTCAATAAAATGTTTTGACGGAAACGTCTTAGTAGCCAGAATGTTAGGCTCTCAGGGAAAACATTTACTTTTCCTCAGGAAATGTTTTCAAACGGAAATGCCCCCTCGACCGCCGCCGTTGGTTATTTTCTCAATGTTTTCATCGCTTTATTTCCAAGGAGGGTCTATTCCAAAGGTGAAAATATGTGGAAAATAGGGTCACGTCTCTTTGGCTGTGGTCTATGCAAATAGCAGTTGTAGCCGAAAGAAGTTCTGAGTTTCCTGGACAATGTTTTCTTCAAACCTGCAGATGACCTTGATCAAACCTAGACCGTATTCACATGACATCAAGAGAGATTGCAAATGCTGGTGAGTTCCACTCTGTTCTCACCACGACGGGTTTCTGGTAAGCAAGTGACAACCACTCAGGCCCTACACGTCAGTGGGGCTCCAACTAGTCAACCAGTGCTCACCTTGCAGGTTCATTTTGCCCTCTCTGTAAACACCATGATACACCCTGATCTGCACCTCTGTTTTCATGAGCAAGCATGCTCTCATCCAAGAGATACCTCAGCTGTCAGGTGACCACCAGACTTTTGGACAAACCTCTGCTTTGTTCTCAGAGGTGCAGGTTTTCTCCGGAGCGTTCATTTCCATCTTCTTCGATCACGGCCAGAGGCTGCCTCTCATTGGCCAGGCCCTGTGCTCCCCCTCGCGTTCAACAGTCCCACAGTACAGGTGTGCTTTCTGGGACAAGCAATTGGGAAATGCAACCAACAGATCAACTCTCGGGCACGAGGAGCGTACAGTGGTCTCCACGTGATAAAATGAGAATTAAATGCGTTTGGCAGAATTTAGTTTAGGGGGAGTCGATGGTCATAAAATTGAACTTTGCCTTCTAAAATGTTTACAAATCAAGTCCGAGAAACGCTGTGAAAGACTAGATGAGCAATTATGTGCGGCATGCGTTCTTTTCCTTATTGGTTTTCCCACACGGATAAGACCAAGCCCAAGTTCAGAAACTGTCTCCCTACTGAAGTGCGCACAGCAGTCATTCCATCAGTTTCCTTAGTCATCTTACGTTCCAAATCCAAGTCAACCGTGTCTCTTCCTCTGGCCGAGCCTTTGCCCTCCGCTTTCCACTCTCAACTGTGAATTCCTCCCCAGCTTCAGGTGTGCGCCCCGGGCCCCTCCCCTCACTGCCCGACACAATAGTCCAACCTCTTGCTATAGCTTTCACGTGACCATGAAGCCACCCTAGCTACGGCACTCACTCTTGCACTCCTATCCCTGTGAACCCTCTCATCTGCAGAAGGCAAAGAACAATGCAATGCTATGGCTGTGTCCTTAGCATTACCGCGAGGATGCTGCCGATAGGAAGCATTCAAAATGTCAATATTAAACATATGTCGACCTTTTTGTGATGCACCAATGAATGAGGCGGTTTCAAAAAGTTCGTGGGAAAAAAACCCCTGGTCTTTTCATTCCATTTTTTTCACGACCTCTGTAAAAGCCCCCTCATATGCCATCCCTGGAGGCGGAGGTTCAAACATCCGCAGGCATGCCTCGGAAGACAAGCCTGGCAGTCCCTCTCGGAAAGTTCAAGACTTAAAAACCAGGTCGACCTCTCTCTCTCTGCCCACGTGCACTCACCATGAGCTGGAATCAACGCAATGTCCCCTCACAGTAATAGTACACGTGTATAATTATAATAATGGTTATTATTGAACCTCTCCATCCCCTTCCTCAATGACTCTGACTTCCTAACATTTTAGACAGTGGGAGGTCCTGAGAGAGGCTAATAACGGTGAGTGTCCATCACTGAATCCAGTGATCAGTTGCCAGTAGTCCTCTCCTTAAACTCTTCTCTCCCATGCCGCATGACAGACAATCATTCTCGTTCTCCCACTGGCTCACCTGCCCCTTTCCCAGCCTGAAGCAGGTGTCTGCCAAGGCCTCCATGCTGGGATCCGCTTCGTCCTCGGGACTCCCTCCCCGCCCTGTTCCAGTTTCAATTCTGCCGCTCGCTGAGGAATCCCGCATCTCGCTCTCTAGTCAGGATCTCTTCTCCAGCACATGTCGTCTTTGCCATCATCACCAACTCAAGTCCAAAGCTCTCTTCCTATGAATCCAATTTCCTGACCTCTGGTCTTCCTTGTCACACATCTCGACTTTAATATCTTCCCCCGACTTGAACTGAAAGTACAATGAACTTCCAAATTCACTGCCACGAGTCAATGCTGACGCCTAGGGATCCCTGGGGCTTTCTGAGACTGTCACTGTTGACGGGACTAGAAAGCCCAGTCTTTCTCCCTCAGAGTTGCTTGTGGTTTAGAACTGCCGACCATGCGGATCGCAGCCCAACACATAACCACTATGCTACCAAGGCTCAATGAACTTACTGACTTATATTTAGTTAACAATATTAAAAAATCAATCAATCTCCTTGGCAGCATCTAACACAAAGATGACATTCAATAAATCTATTTCCTTTTCAGCGTCAGCCCGAGACTGGGGTCACACCTTATTTACTGATGACAACCATGAAATGAGGAACTGCATCAGGTCACTGAATCCCTTCACAGACCGCTGCTCGTACTCCGCTCCTGCAACGGGCTTTGCCAGAGAGATTGTGGCATTGACTGAGCCACAGAGCTAAGGCAGTGGTTCTCAACATACAGTTCCTTATACGGTGGTGACCCCCCAACCATAAAATCATTTTCATTGCTACTTCATCACTGTCATTTTGCTACTGTGATGCCCACAGGTTGAGAACCGCTGATCTAAGGCCTGGAAAGAAACTGAGAGATACAATTATCACTGACATACTGTCCATTTCCCAATCTGTCTCAAGGCTATTTATCTATTACCTACTAGAGTTTCTCCTAATAAATAAGTTTATTCTCATGCTTCTTCTACTCCTCACTCCTACTTCTCCTGTGTCCCCTTAATCGGGGACTCCCAGCAACTCATCAAGGCCAATCTCAGTGTCACCCCGGACCATTCCCTGCAGGCCTCCTACTCCTCGAATCCGACGAGCCTTGGTCTCTCTCCTATCATGCCCTCAGATCCATCTCACCTGAGCAGTGCAGCCATCTCCTCCTCCTCATCCCAATTCCTTTCCCCTCGCGAGGCTTGCCTCCCTCCCTCTGATCCAAACAGCTGCCCGTGTTCGCTTTCTAACAGGTGTTATCTGTTACGCCATTCCTTTGCTCAGACCACTGAGGGTCTTTTCCGGGGTAGAAGACAATGGCCTCTCTTCTTCACAGAGCAGAGTGCTCTCTCGTCATCTGGCTCCTGGCCACCTGCCTGGGCACAGTTCCCTGCACAACCTCTTCCCCCTTTACTCTAGCCCAGTGGTTCGCAACCTTCCTAATGCCACCACCCTTTAATACAGTTCCCCGCGTTGTGGTGGTCCCCCAACTACAAAATTATTGCTACTTCATCACTGTTATTTTTCTACCGTTATGAATTGGGTAACCCCTGTGAAAGGGTCGTTCGACCCCCAAAGGGGTCGCGACCGACAGGTTGAGAACCACTACTCTAGCCATATCAGTCTATGAGAGTTCTTTGAAAATTCCACTGCCCTTCATTCCTAACAGACTTGGTGTGAATGTCTCTCTACTAGAAGAAAGTCCTTCTCTATTTGCTTTGCTGAAAAATGCCTCAGTGGTGGGCTTTGGGAGTCAGCAGCCCAAGAGGAGCCTCCTTTAAGACTGAAGCATCCCTCACTGCTCCAGGTGCTCACAGTACCTACAGCACTCTGTACACGACTGTGCTGACTGGGGACCCTGTCCAGCGGAATTGCCAGCTGAGCCCAACCAACAGCTTATTTTTCAACAGATTCTTTCTCCCTAGTAGTTCATCCATAAATGATGGACATGGATTGGGAGAGACTGGGAAACGATCAGAGGTTAGAAAGAAAGAGGAAGGGAATGGAGCTACTAGAAACCTATTGGCTCTTTGGTCCAGACACGTGAAGTGAATCTCTTGGTTTCCTTTTTATTAATTCCATGCAGTTTTTATTACTTTCACGCGATCACAACAGACAGTGGTTTCTTGTTACTGTCACAGTTACTGAATAATCAGAGAGTGCATACTCCCTGGGTCAGACAGGAATGGCTGGGTGTCTTGCAGTCTCAAATTCACTAGGAGTCATTAATAGAGAAAGCTCAAAAGGTCATTAAATTTTTTTTCAATGAATCAGGAAAATTACCATGGAATGAATGCTGAAGATCAGTTCTTCAACAAGTATTATTTAATTAAAATGATATACAGTTGACCCCTGAACAATCCATGGGTTAAGGGTGCCCATGCCCTGCACAGTGGAAAAACCAGTTTACTCTGCCAACACCTCAATACTAACAGCCCACTGTTCACCAGAAGCCGTAACAAGAACATAAACAGTTAACACATAGCTGATGGCTGTCTGTATACTATCCCTCACCCACATAAAAGCTACATTGCAATACAAGATGAAAATGTACTTTAATAAAAGTGCAAGGTGTTTCTGTTCCTGCTGGGATGGCTGCAGAGACAGCCCCACACATTTCCTTTGTCCTTACACTGGTCCGTACAATGGGTCCATTTAGCTTGAAATGGCAGTGGCCTCAGCTGCAGCCCTCCATCGCAAGTGCCTATCAAGCAATTCCATTTAATTCCGTAAGGTCGTGACTTCGTGGGAGCCCTTCTGACCTCACTAGCGGGCCTTGTGTGAGTCCCAGGGTATGGCCAGATAGAAACGGGAAGTACAGGAGAACTGCAAAAAATCACTTTTCATAGCGATAGGCAATTTCTGGAGAGATGAATTGCCCGTGCAGAGGTGAGGAGTGTCCCACAGCACTTCAGGCAGATCCAACAGAGGAGCTCGGTGTAAGAGGAAGTGGCTACGGTGTTACAGTAGGGCAGTGTGGACTACAGTTACATTTATACTGTTAATATTTAATGTTGCATCTTTACACTAGTCTACATTTCTCTCTATGGAAACCGGCACCATAACAATCTGTGTGTACTTAAGTTTAGATCATCTTTAACATTTTATGACATTTGTTGTCATTTGTGTGTGTTTTATGGTCATAAATGATCATGTGGGTTGCTATCTACATCAATTTTATGTATTCATGACCTATAAAATTTGTTGAAATTTGTTCAACATTTTCTAGATGGGTATCAGAAGTGGCTCTAAACTTTGTTCTTGAATGTAGATGAAAGAAAATGGGAAAAAATGGTGAAGTAAAAGAAAGGAATTTCAAAAGACAGCTCAAAAAGAAAAGGTAAATAAAATATAATAATATAATAAAATATAAACATATAATAAAATGTGCAAAGTCCTGGAGTTAGAAAAGGAAAAAGGAAGAAAATGCTCATCATATCTCCGCTGAAAGAGCTGAAGAAAAATTCCATCCTCAAGTTGCAATGCTGAAAGATTCTATGGGCAAGATATTGAAGGATGCCGAGGAGCATCCACAGAAGATGGACGGAAGACACACAAACAGGGTAGCAGGAAAACCGGTCAACAGTCGACCCATTCAACAGGTAAGCATGTCATCAAGAACTCACGCTACTGAAAGGGGAGACCAAGCCTACTGAAGGATTATCAAAAAACAAGGCCCCCCAAATTGGCAGATGGGTCTTGGCTGGAGGCAGAGAATACTAGAAAGATATCACTTGTTTTTTGTTGACTATAAAAGGCATTCAGTGGCATGGATCACAATGACTATGGACAACATTGAGGAGAATGGGAATTCCAGGACACCTCATTATGCTTATTGGAAACTGTACATGGACCGAGAAACAGTCACGGGGAAAGAACATGGGACTAAGGAATGATTTAAAGTCAGGAAAGGTGTGTGTCATGTTGGTGTCCTTTCACCATATTTATTCAATCTGTATGTGAGCTAACACATTAGGAAGCTGTATGATATGAAGCATCTAGCCAGGCTCGGGAGAAGGCTTCTTTACAAGCTACGATATGCCAACGACCCAAGCTTGCTTACTGAAAGCACACAGGACTTAAAGCACTTGCCGATGAAGACCAAAAACTGCAGCCTACACTATGAGTTACAACTCTACATAAATACAACCCAAACCCTCACAACTGGACTGAGACACAACAAAATGCTAAAAGGAGAAAAGATGAAGTTGTCAGAGTTATCATCTTGCTTGGATCCACCATCAATGATCATGGAAACAGCAGCAAATAAATCAAATGATGGATGGCACTGGGCAAGTCTGCTGCACAAGAGCTCTTTAAAGTGTTGAAGGCCAAGGATGTCACTTTGAGACCTAAAGTGTGCTTGATCCAAGTCATAGTAAATGCAATTGCTTCACATGCATGTGAAAGTGGGACAATGCATGAGGAAGCTGGAAAGAGAATTGGGATATTTGCATTGTGGTGTGGGTGAAAAACACTGGCAGTACTGGGGACTGCCAGAAGAACAAACAAATTGTTTTAGAAAAAACACAAGCAGAATGGGCCACAGAAGCAAGGAGAATGAGACTTAGTCTCATGTACGTTGTACATGTTGTCAAGAGAGACCAGTCCCTGGAAAAGAGTACCATGCTTGGTAAAGCACAAAGCCAGCGATAAAGAGGAAGGTGGTCAAGGGGATGGATGGACACGGTGGCTTCATCGATGGGCTCAAAGGTATCAGTTGTCGGGACGGTGCAGGACTGGCCGGTGTTCTGTTCTTTTGGACAGAAGGTCGCTAGAAGTAAGAAATGAGTCCGCAGCACCTCAAAACAGTTCATCTGTGCGTTTTTTCCAATTGTCACAAATACGGTATGTTTTTTCCCTAATATATTTATTGAAAAAAGTCAAGTGTAAGTGGAAGTGTTACTCACAGGTTACTCACGAGTCAACTGTAATGTAACACATAGTAACCAGTATGTCCTCATCAAGGTGAGGTAAGCGCTTAATAACAAGACACCATTTACTTTCGTTCTCTATTGACCTGTACATCTTTTTTTTTTTAATTTAACAAAAAAACCCTCTCCAATTTAATTTCATTAGAATTGCCTTTGATGATTATGAACTCTGGTATAGTTTCCCTTGTTAGTCCTATCTAGAAATAAAATTTTAACAGCTGCTACAATTAACTCTGATAAAACAAAACAAAAAGGAAAAAGAAAAACCTCTAAGAAGATGCATTGTTATGTTAAAGTAAAAGCCTTACCAATTGAATGTAAGCTTTATTAAGTAGACAAGTGAAAACTCAGCCTATTTTGTTGAAATGAAAACTCAATTTTAAACCATTCAAAGCATGGGTTTTATTTTTGCTTCATGAAGGGTGATTTTATTAAATTACAAAAATAATTTTGTTAGTAGATCTCTAAGAGCCAAGCATAATATTATAACTACTACTATTATTATTACTTATTATCTAACAGATGAGTGCTAACGAGCAATCATCGGGTTACACAACTCTAAGAATGACTTGCTTTTAAAAAAAACTCAAATGTTGGCTATTTATATTTTATTGAACAAGGTAGATATAAATATTAATGTGTTGTTGGACGTGAAGGTCTTGAAACTACACAGACCGCAGACACTGGATCATTTGATGTGAATTCCCAGTAACAAGATAACCTTCCTATCAGAAAGTGTCACAGAGCCTGGCCAGGCGTGTTGGAACTGCCAGTGGCTTGCTGTTAAAGTAGCAATGTTGTCAAAATCTAACAAGTCCACTGTTTGATGGTCTTAACTCAAAAGGAAGGAGCTCTGGTAGCACAGTGGTTAAGTGATCAGCTGCTAACCATAAGGTTGGTGGTTCAAATCCACCCAGAGGCTCCCCTGGAGAAATGATTAACAAGTGTTCCCATAAAGAGTATAGTCTAGGAAACCATAGGGGCATTTTCACTCTGTCACATATGGTTTCTAGGAGTAGACAGTAGACTTGATAGCACCTATCCACAGCAGCAACTGTAGACATAGTGAGCAGATCGGTTTTCTCTGCCCTTACACTTTTTCTTAACATATTTTTCAATATGCCGAAAGTTTTTCAAAGCCTATTTTATTAAAAATAAAACAAAGCAAACAACACACACACCAAAAAACCCCTTAAAGCCATCGGATGGATTCTGCCTCATAGTGACCCTACAGAACAGGGTAGAACTGATCTTGTGGGTTTCTGTGATGGTAAATCTTTCTGGGCATAAACAGCCTCAGCTCTCTCCCATTGAGTGGTGGGTGGTTTTTCCAACTGATGACCTTGGGGTTCCACTAGGGCTCCTCCTATGATCAAAGAAGCCCCAAATAAGAACAGAACTCCAACCACGTACTCAAATTCTCAAATAAAAGTACAAGGCAGACAGTGGGTGCCACTTACCCACTTTGGGAATTTGAATTATAAGAAAGAACAAAGAAAGGACGCTTGGTTTTTCTAGAGAGGGACGGGGTGAACTGAAGCTGCTTTCTTGACCAAGACATAAAAACTATGCTCTCAAACCTCAACAATGAACTTCACTGCATATAAACGTCAATTGTTCCACTAGAGCAGGGGTCCTCAAACTACGGCCCGCGGGCCACATGCGGCCCACTGAGGACATTTATCTGGCCCGCCAGGTGTTTTTGCCCCATTTTGTTTTTTACTTCAAAATAAGATATGTGCAGTGTGCATAGGAATTTGTTCATAGCTTTGTTTTAAACTATAGTCCGGCCCTCCAACGGGTCTGAGGAACAGTGCCCTGTTTAAAAAGTTTGAGAACCCCTGCACTAGAGTCTCTGTTGATGACAGAAGTCTGTGTGTGCGAGAAACTGTATTGGGGTATACTTGGTCAGTGAAGATTGGTTTTCTTTTTCTCAGAATTGAACATTCTTCAATTGGTCTTGTTCTGAGTTTTGTGGTGGTGGTTTCTAATGTTTCTCTTTCACACCTTAACATCTCATAACTCTGTCCTACCGATTTCCCTCATCGTGAGCCAGTCATATTTGCCAACGAGAGGAGGAAGCTCACAGGACCCTTCCTCCTGCTGCCAGCTCACTCAGAAAAGCTGATGGACAGGGAATGGCCGTTTTTAGCAACACATCATTTCCAGAAAAATCTCCACAGCAACTGCATGTCTGAGAAGTAGGACTTTCCTGTCATTACAACATTTATAGACGACTCCAAACTTGCTGTATTTGGTATCAGGATCGAGATTTGAGTTAGTTAATTGTGCCAGCCTGGCCGATAATCACATGTGGTGCTGGTTGAAAGGCGGAGGGATAAATGAGTGGTGAAGCCTCGCCTTTCTAGTTCTCGGGTCTCTTGTTTTGTGATGGTTGCATCGGGTGCAGCTGCCTTAGCAGTTCCCTGCTTCAGCTTGCAAGATGGATTTCCTACAAGACATCCCCAAGGAGAAGCCGCATGGATCTATCCTGATGCAGCCCTGGGTGCTGGGGCAGCCGTGTGGAGACCCCTGCCAGTGCTGAGATGCTTACACGTTCACTGACTCAGCTTTCCTCCTGCAGTCGGCATTATTGCCTCTGTTTTGTGAGGTGAAGGACTTTGTGGACTGGTGTTGGGTTAATGGGTTAATGTTGGACTTGTGGGCTTGGGCAGCATTGGGTTGGGATGTTTTCGTGATGCACATTTTCTTTGCATAAAACTCTCTTATACGTGAGTTGCTGTGGATTTGTATCTCCAGAGTACCCAGACTAATACAAGATTTAAAATTTAAGAACCAGAAATCGGAGGCACTGTGCAGGAAAGCAACTTGTCTCGGGGTAAGCTCACAGTTGAGCTGGCAATAAACTGGAAATGAGTCCTGGAACAAACGTTGGAATCTATGGAAGCTTTGTCCATCCCATCCTGGGGCTTCACCACAGGGATGGATCCAAAAAGACGGTTCTGAGACAGGGACAAGAATTCACCAAATTTGAAGCTATCAAGATGGACCACACACAGTTAGACCTTGACACATTACTTTCGGATGTTCAGTTTAATAAAACACTCTCTGACCTCGACATCTTTGTCCTCACAACAAGAACTACCATCGTGTTAGAAATCTAATTACCGTGCGTCCCAAAGAGAGTGCTTTTTGAGCAGACTCAGAAGAGAAGTCCCTGAGGCATGACGGAGTTCCTGGGCTGGGTCCCCTGGATCTTGCCACAAAAGGAAATACCCCACTGCACATTTCAGAGTCTGGAGTTTCCTGACCAACTGGAATTGGTTAAATAATTGGTGCCAGAATCATAGGAAAATAGATCCCCAAAGAAGGGGCTTATATTGGAAGGGATACAGAGTTCCTGCTTGGGGGGAAATGCAGCCCTCACACTTCTTACTCCAAGGAAAGGAAGCTGAGCAGGAGACAGTCCATCCCAGCCAAGCAGTGGGATTGAGAGATGTTAAACCTGCTGAATAGCTGCCCAAAGTAATTTTCAAATGGCATGGCTACTGGCCCCAAATAGATTGCGGTGTCTCTCACAAAACAAGAGGGAAGCTTGTCAAGAGGGAGATGAGCCCAGGGCATTAAGGGGGGGAGAAGGGGGGGAAATGAAATATAGCCACGGAACATAAAAATGTAGATTTGGAGAAGGTCCAGACAATACAATGAGATATGGAAAGTGCCTTTTAAATCAGTCCACTGAGGTCTGGCAAGACCAGCAAGGCCGGAGAACATGGGTCCTGTGTGTTATGAAAAATAACTTTTGTTCTAGGAACTAGGGAGAAGCCAGCCCAGTAAAGACGAGGTCTTTGTGTGGAGTCTGACGACCATGGGTTTGTTGGCAGATCAGGGTAGGAAAATAAGTGGGGAACCTTGAGGGTCCTCGGACTGCCTTGAACGTTAGCTGCCTGAGAAACGCAAACTTCTGAAGAAGGTAGCAGGTTACCTCGCATCCTACTCCCTGACACAAAGCCCAGAAAATAAGGCTGGCCGACGAAAGATCATTTTCACCAGCCTTGAAACTCATGACTTTAAAGAGATTTACTTACACGTTTCTTTTAAAAATCACCCCAGAGCAATCGCGTGTACTTCCCATAAGCAGATATAAGTGCCAGAGAAACTAAACCAACACGCCACTCTGATTTTAATCAAACTTGTGTGAACATACAGTCACCATAGCTAAAAACATCCTACTGAAAACCACCTCTAAAATCACAACCCTCATCCCCGTCCTCTGATCCCAAACCTGGGGCGTCCGTCCTTAATTAGCTGCCCACATGCAATCATCGCCTCCGTCTAAGTCTCTCTCTTGGTTTCATCTGGCATCTTTTCCCTCCTCTTCAACCTGACTCAGAGGTTTTGGGTTTGAACAAATAGGAAATCCCCACCTTTCCAGTACTTGTCTCCTACCAGGGGGTTCTGCTTTGTCTTCAATAATGATAGAATGACTCCACCTCTGGAAATAATCCAATCCAGTGTAAACCTACACCAACCTCCCCGCAGTTTCCTTCATGAACAGTAGTACGAGCAGGGTCCTTGCTGCATGCCCTTGGGAGCTCTTCTGCACTTGACCTCTCTAGCAATCTGCTCTTCTGTGTGGACCTGCTACCCTGCGCCCCATGCTTTCTCCTTCTCTAGGGGATCATTTCATCAGGATCAAACGTTGTCTGCTGTTCTCATCTTAAAAATGGGAACAAACTGCCTCGCATCATAATCCCTTCAGCCCAGACCACATCTCTGACCACCATGTAACATGCAGTCTATGCATACTGTCTCCACATCTCATTGACTCTGACAGTCAACGTTGGGGGGCTCCCCTGGACAGGACACCACAGAAGCCACTCTTAACAATGCCACCAATATGTAAATGCCAAAGGATTCTTCTTGATTGCTGTCACTAATAGTTCTTCCAATAATCTTCAGTGCAGGTGATCTTTCTTCTTGAAGCCTCCCTTTGGTTGAGATTCTGTTGTCATGAATGTTCGGGAGTTTCCTCTTACTCTTTTAGCCATGGTTTTTCCAGACCTATCCCTCATCAGGCCTCCCTCTCACTATGGTCCAGGAATGACTTTGTCCCACTTTCCTGGGTGCACCAAGCACTTGTCCTGCCTCAGGGCCTTTGCTCTTGTTACACCACCACCTGGCTCCACCCCCCTGCTGCTCCCAACCTGCTCTTCAAATGGGCAACTCATCTTTTAGACTGGAGCTCTACTGATCTTTTCTTAAAGAGATCCTTCAATCCGAATGAGACTTTGCTTCCGGCTGCCTCTCCTCATGGATTCTATCCTTTCCTCCACAGCAGTTGCAACAGGCCATCATCAAACGCTTGCTGGAATGTTTATCACGTGCCTCCTACACAAGCGGTTTCATAAAGGCAGAGAACATGTCTGTTCCAGCCACCACTACAGGTTCACCACCTAGGTAAAGTCTTGCACGGAAAGGTGCACAATAAATACTTGTCCAATGCAAGCAAACAGGGCTCTCACAATGTGGCCATTGCCAGCCTTTCCAGTAAGAATACTGATCTCTCACTCTATTCCCCTCACGGGTTCAACCCCAACTAACTTCCATAGATTGTTCCTAGCCCTATGAGATGATTTCTTTTCACATCTTCTGTCACAGATACACTCTCCTCTGGCAGCTCCAGGTCACATTTTCATCTAAGCCATTGTTATTTACCCAGCGAGGCTCAGCGTTTACCCAGAAAAGCCTTCTCAAAGCCTTTTCTGACACAGCCTTATGCTGGAAAATGTGTCTTTTCCTGTTCATGAGATATTAACGAGGGGCCTGAGAGAGATGGCACCTCCTAGTCTCACCAAAACCCCAAGCCTCGGGCTCATAACAAAGAAGGATGAGCCTCCAAAGGCAATGGAGCTAAGCTAGAAATGGAGCTAAACTAAGCTAGCTGAGCGGAGTCACAGTCAATTAATATGGTCCTTCTACCGATAATTCATGACTCTAATTCCAGACTCCACATGCCTGTGGCCGTAGTCCCATTTGAAAGGACATTCTCTACTATACTAATAGACAGGAATAGGGTAGATTACCATCTGACCTTAGTAGAGGTGTGAACCAAGCCACACCCTTTGTTTCTACCTTAGTTGAGGGCGTGACTCAGACACCATCCTTTGTTTTTTCGTGATGGGGTAAATACGAAGGTAGTACCTGTGTAATTGTAACCCGCTGCCTCGTCTGGAAAGCCTGGCCTCTATTTCCTGACTGCTTTGGTAGGAGAAGAGCTGCTGTGAGTTCTGGACATTTGGGGTTTCTGACTCTGGTCCTTGCATTTGACTCGTCACTTCTTGACCTTCAGATTTGGGATTTAACAGCACCCACTTTTGTGTGGAGCAGTCCCTCAAAACTTTGTGAGTTTCTGGGACATTGCAGCAAACTGCAGAAACCCAGGGCTGTGAGGAAATATACGTGAGAGCGGAGTAGAGGAAATGGAGCAGAATAGCATGTTGGATGAGCTGGACATTTGGGACATCATTAATCTCCAACTCCTTGGGACTCATCTGGTATTCATTCTTCTAAAATAGATACCACAGTGGCTTACCTACAGCAAGAGTCAAAATAAAGCTGAACTGATGGATATTTTAAAAAGGTAGAATTTTTAAAAACAGGAATTGTATTTGCAATGATCAAAGGCAGACTTGGAAAGTACTTGTGTGTTGCAGGTGAAAAGGACAAGAGCAATAGTTATGAGAATGATGAACCTGGAAGCCCGAGACTCAGTTAAAAGAGCATTCCTAAAGAGAAGTAACGCAGCTGAAATGGCAAACATGGACTATGTGGGGGAAAGTTTAAGAGTTTCAATAATACATATTTTGTGTTTAAAAGACTGCGTATATATCCATATTGAAGAGGGTGGGTAACATTATTGATCCCATAATCAGACATGTCCTAGATAATTGTAAGGCTGAAGGAAATATTTCTAGTTATCTAGCTCGAAGCAAGTATTTCCATTAAAAAACAAATCAAGCTGGTCTCAATTATGCTAAATAATTCTGTAGGAAAAAATCCATAACTGAAGAGATTCCAAAGTGGAAAAGAAAAGTCACTCGTGTAGAAAGCCAACTGAAGGCCTTTCAGTTATGAAATTCTCAGATGATCATTTATAGGTTCTTATAAAAATGACTAAAAATGACACACGATTGTCATGAAAATTAATAAACAATGATGGCTTAATCTGTGTGCCGACTTTGCAAATGGTTTTTGAGTTTTCACCATCATGCAGAGCTTCCTGTAAATAAGGTGCTCAGCCTTGAAGCTCTAACACGCTTAGATCCTGTTTCTCCTGCAAGCCCACTGTCATGGGGCTGATCTGGACTCATGGGGACCCTACGGCCGTACATCTTTACGGAAGCCAATGGCCACATCTTTCCCGTGCAGCATCTGGTGTGTTCATATGCAGACTTTCGTGTGTAGCATCTGAGACCTCTAGCCAATACACCAGCAGATGTCCCTTCACCATTCTCTATGTCAAAAAAAAAAAAAGGTAGAGTAATGGGGATAGTGTTCAAATAACCCCCTTGATTTCAAATGGGTTGTATAGCGATATAGTTAAAGTATTAAGACAATATTTACTGTATTGTGTGTGCGTGCTTTTATTTTTGCCTGTATTCCTATTTTTTTTAAAATGACTTCAATTTGCAACGAGAGGAAAATGTCTTTCAGAGAACTTAAATGAGTAATTGAAAGGCGTACTAACTGCAGGTAGGTAATACATGGTGGTTAGGATTACTACTGAGTCCCTTGCTATCAAAATCCAGTAATATATGACAGTACGCTGCGAACCAGGGCAACAGACAGACAACATGAGCTATTTAAAGTGGCAAGGTTGTCTTTAACTGGGAAATACAACTGTGTAGATTTTTTTAGAGTAAAACTTTAAATTGATCATTTAAAATGCATCCAGAAATGTATAAGTACCACTGGGCTACAATGTGGTGAACTTGTAGAGTAAGTTCTCTGAATTATCAGTCTTCAGGGCCCTCTCTCCTGCTCCCTCCTGGTGATTACCCCCACGTGGCAGTCACCTCTGTTCTACTTCATCACCGCGGACTGGCCTGTTTGGGGAACAGTATATAACTGGAATCATACAATACATACTCTTTTGTGTCTGAGTTTTTCTTTCTTTTTTTATCATTTTATTGGGGACTCGTAAACTCTTATCACAATCCATCCATCCATCCACCCATCCACCCACCCAACCAACCAACCAACCATCCATCCATCCATCCATCCATCCATCCATCCATCCATCGTGTCAACATTTGTACACTTATTGCCCTCATCATTCTCAAAAGTGTCTGAGTTTTTTCAGAGTCTTGTTTGTGAGTTTCATCAGCATTATATACGGCATGGGTCATTCACTCTTATTTCTGTGAACACTGTGTTGCATTATATAACTCAATTATATAAGACAGTATATACTTTATATATACTGTATATACTTTATATTATATATTGAAGTTAGGATCGGGAGCTCTTGTCTCACCTACTTTGGATATGTTCCCCAGAAGTGAACAGTCCAAAGAGAAGAAAACCAGGCTTTGTTAAGCAGAAGATCAGAGAAAAAGAGGAAGAGCCTCAACGAGATGGATTGACATCGTGGCTCAACAACAGGCTTCAACTCAGGAGCGGCTGGGAAGCGGCACTGGATGGAGGAGGCCTTCTCCCACTGTCCCTGAGGCTGCGAAGGCTCGGAACCAACTTGACAGCACCTAACAGCAATGAGAAAGCATGCAACGTACACCGGGCACACATGTGGTTTAGCATGAGGGGCAGGGCGGCCACTGATACGTCAACTCTCTGCCCAACTGCAATAAAACCGCGGTATCTTTAAAAGAAAAAAACAAACAAAACCTCAGTATCTTTAGTTCAAATTTCAGTATGATCTACAAGGTATAAAGAAAATATTTGAAATTGGGTTAAAACTAGAATATGGTAATGATGACTATAAAACCCCACTCTAAGGGAACGAAGAACAGAATTGTAGGTGAACGGATATATTGGATGGTGTAAAACATAGCAAAATAAATAAATAAATAATAAATAATAATATATAAGGGTTCTTGAGGGGTAGAATGGGGCAGGGCAGGGATAAAGGGGAGCTGATATCGAAGAGTTCAAGAAAAAAGAAAATGTTTGGGGCTTTTTAAAATGATTATGCTTGATTTAATTGAATTATGGGGTGTTATAATATCTGTAAGAGCTCACAATAAAATTATTTAAAAATAAAAGAAAATGACAGCGTAAAACAAAGCCAAAAAAGAAAGAAAAGAAAGGCCAGGATGTTAAAGTGAAACAAAACCCTCACTCAGAGGCAACACAGACAGAACGCTTCCCCTGGAGCGTGGCTTGGACTTGGAAATGTTTCCTCGTACACCATGAGAGAATCAATGTGTTTACTAAAGCAACCGACTGGCAGTATTTCTGTTGTAGTAGTACTACACATCTAAGACAGACAGTCTCACAGAAATCAATGTTTTAGGCTCTCTTCTGATCATAAAAGCAAACGGTTTAACTCTCTTGTAAATAAAAGTGATGCTGTACTGAGCAGAGTCCTTTAGATGCTTATGAAAAATATCCTGTTAATTTCAGTTGTCCTACCACAACTATAAGAGATAATATAGCAAACGTAAAAGATTCAAAACACCATATAAGATTTTAAAAGGCATGATTATTTTGTCGCAATATCTATTAATGGATATTTGGATTATCCTTACATTAATGTCATAGTTTCATACTTTTTACAACTGGGATTTTAAAAAAATTTCATCTTGTTCTAAATTTAGAGCACACGATGCATTTCTTGTTTTCATATCATCTTTTCTATGCTAAGAGGTACTGCCAACAAGGACAGGGAGGGCGCCCTCAGCAGAGGCCAAGCACAGCAAACCCCAGATTCATCTTTGTGTCATTTAGGCCCCAGAGGCAATAAAAGATCAGCCAAATAAAAATTCTCATTTTTAAAAAATTATTTGACTTTTTATCTTTTTATATTCAAAGAAGAGGCCAATAAGGATCACTTACGAAAACGGAGAAAATAATGCACCTCTAGAAATAAAAGCTCCAATATTTGAATACAAGCAAGCATCAGCACTGGCCAGTGTATGGGTGACTGACACAAGAAGTCATTTAATGCTTAAAATACTGAGGAGGCAAATGGGGCAGGTTAGTCAGAAGAAACCGTTAGGGAGTGAAGAATTACAATATTACATTGCTTTATAAAGTCACTATATTCTATAAGACTGTAACTAAATTCAGAATTTAAAACGAGAGAGAATATTATAATTTATGTATACATGCAGACCTG
Source organism: Echinops telfairi (assembly GCF_000313985.2). Lineage (NCBI taxonomy): Eukaryota > Metazoa > Chordata > Mammalia > Afrosoricida > Tenrecidae > Echinops > Echinops telfairi. The sequence continues at coordinate 6,412,566 of NW_022103907.1, read as the reverse complement.
GACTTAGAGATAACAAATAACTACTATGGGTTATCTATTATCTAAACATTGATACTATAATACATTCTGTAGGATAGAGTCGAATTACATAATTCATAGGGTTTTCAAGGTCATGAATCTTTATGGAAGTAGACTGGTGGGTTTGAACTGCAAAACTGGTAGTTAGCAGTCATGTTTGAGTGCTAACCTCCTGCACCATCATAATTCCATAAGAATGTTTTTGCATCCATAAGAGGCAAACAAGTACTACAAGCTCCCTGCTTTTAGGTGCGCACTAAATAAGGGAACAAATGACAATAACCTGACTCCCAGTGTAAGTTCTAAAACAGTACCAATGGCTCATATTGTTCCAATGTATAATGAGTACATTCTACGGGCTGAACTTCCCTTATGTTGATATGTGTCAATACTCATTAGACTAACTAGCTGTCACACAATTTCACAAGGGACTGTTATTATTCCTATCACACAGATGCGGAAACGGGAGCAGTGGCCGTTTCGTGGTGGAATTCTTGTCTTCAATGTAGGCGATGTGGATTCAATGTCTAGCCAATGCACCTCATGGCAGCCACTGGCTGTCAGTGGAGCCTTGTGTGTTGCTGCGATGCTGAAGAGGTTTCAGCAGAGCCTTCCCACTAAGACAGAGTAAGATGGGCCTGGAAATCGATGCCCCCAAATCAGCCAGTGAAATCCTCTATGCATCACAGTAGTCGGATCCACAATGTTCATCAGGAAATGATGCAGGCTGAGCAGCATTTGGTTCCTCTGTCTACGCGGTCACCATGGGTTGGGAGCTGACCCAAGGTCAGCAACCACCACCACTAACACCAGATGAGGAACTGAGGCTCACAAAGCGCAGTGACTTTCCTAGATTCAAATGGCTCATCCTCAATAGCTACTCCATTGTGAATTAGATAAGTAAGAGTTCAAAAAATAAGGAAGGTTTTTCAAAAGTGCAGGACTCATTTGAACGTGGAGTGACCTTTTTACTGTAGTCTCTTGCTGGTACAGGAAGAACTACGGACGGTTTCAATGTCCCTCCATTCATTTGCCAAATATTGATGGTGCCGGGACTATTGTCCCCAATGCATATAGCAGTGAATCAAGCTGTTAGAACCTGGTGTCCCTGGCCTTGCGCCTAAAAATAAAGCACATGATAAACATATAGAGTATGATGCTAAAGAAAGCACTAAGAAATAGGTAAAGAGGAGGTGTGAGCAGGTGAAAGAAATCTTAGAACAGTGGTCAGAAAAGGGACCACTGGGAAAAACAACATCTGGATAAAGATCTCAGTCACTTCGCGCTGGACTCCACTCAATGGCAATGGGGTTGGTTCTTTGGTTTAGGAAGTGAGAAATTACCATCTTGGTACTTCTCATTAATATTGACAAAGTCCTTCTTGTAACATGCTTATGACAGCCAACTAGGAGCCCTGGTGGCACAGTGGTTACTTGATGGGTTGTTAACCATAAGGTGAGCAGTTGGAAACCACCAGCTGCTTCTACTCCCACAGTTTATCGCAGACCCTGACTGGGGAGGTTCTATGGTGTCTTAAAGGGATGCTATGAGAGACAAAGAGAGACAAAGAGAGAGCGGAGAGAGACTGAGATTACAGCCAACAGGATATTTAACTGATACTTAATCTACACAGTAGTTTGTTGTGAAGATTAAATGAGAAGTAGATGCAATGTATTTAGCCAAGTACCTGGCTTATAACAAGAACTCAATCCATACTGGCTATCAGTGTGTGAGAACTGCTTTTTTGAGGGTCAATTGGCTAGGCCATGGTGTTCACTTTGGGGCCAAATGCTTATCTAGCTACTTGTCTTAGGTTTTCTCGAAGCCCCATTGTGAGTAGTGGTGATACTGATATACCTTTGACCTGATTTCATGGCTTTATTAAAACAATAAAGGGGTCATGTGTCAGGGGTCTCCACAGAAAAAGAACAGGATTTGTCTATATACACACTTCTTTATATCTATAAAATGAAAAATGAGTAATCATAATATCTAGCTAGGCAGTGCTATATTGATATATAATTAACCTATATTATCAGTTGACCTATAGATTATCCTCCCTAATCTAAGTGAGCCTCATCCAGTCAGTTGAAGGAAGGCCTCAAGAGACAAACTTGGGTTTCCCATGGAAGGATGATGACTTGAAACCTAACAAAGATATCCTGTAGGAATTTCCAGCCTGTGGATTTTGGATTTGCCCGCCCTCCATAACCGTATAAACCAACTCCTTAAACTCAACCCCCGTCAATTTCTCTCTCTCGCTAGTATTGACTCTGGAATTGATGTACTTATCTTAACCTGTTGCTGACAACTTCGACTCGTGACAACTGCATGGGTGTCAAAATAGAACCGTAACCATACGGTTGTCCATGGCTCATCTTTTGGAAGTGGACTGCCAGGTCTTTCTGATGAGGTACCTCTGAGTGGGCTGACCCCTTTCAGTGAGCAGTCAATTGCATTCGTGACTGGTCCCACCTGGGATTCCCTTTGCACCCTACACATTTAGAGCTAAACTATTAAAGAACTGTTTACGACAACCTCCCACGGGCCGACGAGAAGGTAGGTTCTTCACGGCATCAAACACCCAAACCAAACCCACAGCCACTTGAGTTATGATGACTCGGGGGGGGGCAGAGTTGGACTGCTCCCTCATGTTTCCAAGACTGTAAACTGATAGCTTCGTCTTTCCCTTACTGAATGACGGGGAGGCTGGAAGCACTGACCACGAGGTTAGCAGCCCATGCTTGACCCACGGTGTCACCAATCCTTTGCTGTCATCGAATGATTTGCAAGACAGATGCCAGAGCCCCGGGGTGGGGTGGGGTGGGGTGGGCACGGGCAGTGTCGGGATCAGGCAGGCAGGGCCGGCTTGCCTGGTCCCTGGTTTCACTCTCTGGCAGCCTCCAGTCTCTTTTTGGGGCTGCAAAGGAGGTGTTTGCTTCTCCTTCTACGGTTTTCCACCGCTCTGGGGTTTTCGAAGGTCCGCAGTGATAAATGCTTTGGGAACACTCTCGATTTCTTTTTTTCTTGCTACGATTCCCAGTTTCTTTGTAAAAATGTTGATAGACAAAAGATAATCAAGCAATGCGTGGAAAATCTGCTTCCAGACCCAAGAGCAGGGAATTCCAGCCAAGTTTCCTCAGCTCTCTCCCTAATGATTTAAACATCCGTTTCCACTCACTTCTGCTGAAATGCCTTCACAGGAGGAGGGCGTGTGAAGAACAGTAGCCTGCAGAAGGCGGTGCCGCTTCCGAGCCTCACCTGGAAAGCTACGTGATCCTTTTTCTTTTCCTATGTGGAAGGAGGATTCTAAGT
>NW_022103907.1:6405898-6407950 GCF_000313985.2 Echinops telfairi | reverse complement strand
CCACTTAACATTGCTTTCACTCAGTGCCCACGACCGTTCGAATGGCCCAGTGAATATGCAACGGCTTCCCACTCCTAGCGCTAGTCCTCAAATCTCTCAACGCTCCCCTTTTTTCATAGCATTTTTCACTTTCTAGCACATTACATGGTCTACTTACACTTATCACTTTATTGTTTATTATTCAAAAAAAGTGGGCGTTATTGTTTTGTTTGCCAGAATACCCTAGTCACCCAGAAGAGCCAGCACATACTACACAAGCAATGGTTGTCAAAGGAAGGGGTGAGGATGCTTTCTAAAAGATGGGGCTTTTAGGGGTGATTTTGGTCATGGTTTGGCGATCGCATTAGCCTTGACCTAGTGAAAAGGAAGCGTCCTTGAGTGGTGAAGTGGTTAATGCCCTTGGCGATTAACCAAAGGGCTGGAGGTTTGGGTTTATCGAGAGGCACCTGGAAAAACAGGCAGACTTCATTGTCTCCAAACTCTCACATGGGGTCACGGTGATTCAAAATAACTTGACAGCAACAGGCTGGCTGGTTAATCAAGGATGATGAACAACGGCAGAAAGGTGCCCCCGTCATGTAAGTTACTGGTGATCCATCTGTGCTATTGCATTTTGGGGGTCCCTACTAACTTGGCATGGCTACGCTGTGGTTAAGAACAGACTGGGGAAAAGAAACCTACAGGTGCCTGATGCACCCAAATCTCCTAGCTGTTATAGAAAGCCCCCACCCAGCCTGGATGCATGAGGCGAGAGCACGGAGCTCGTGGCCTGGGAGAACAGTGAGGCAAAGGCAGGGGCTAAAAGGCCTCAGAGGGGAATATGATGACCTGTGTCTCTACTCTGCCACTCCCTCCCGTTTCGCTGAAAACCATGCGACTAAACCTTTAGTTGGCTTATACGGGTGATCATCCTTATTTTTCATATAAATGAAAATGATACAATGAAAAAAATGGCCCAAACAAGTAAAAGAGCCAAAGGGCACTTTTTTAAGTAAAGAAAATAAATAAGGTACCATGAAATCAAGACCAGTGGGCTGAGTGCAAGAAGGACAAGGTTTCCTGTGATTTCATGTACCAGGTCATAGCTCAGCTAGAGAGCGAAAAGGCAATGGAGCTGGATTACAGTTGGAAGACGAAAGACAAGGATAGAGCAGCCAGGCCTTGAGCAGGGCCCCACCCTGCATGTGCCTCAGTAGTACATAGAAGGGAGGTAGTGAGACAGGCCACAACGCGGATAAAGGTGGGAAGCACAGTGCTGAGTGAAGAGATAGCCAACAGAAGCCCACAAGTTGTCTGGTTCCCTTCATAGGAAATGTCCACAATACACATATTCGCAGCGGTAGAAAACAGATGTGGGTTTGCCAGCAGCAGGAGGTATGGCAGCTTAATACGTCGGCTCCTGTGTGGGGTGATGGAAAGTTCTGGAACTGGATTATGGTGATGGTGGGACAATATCATGAGTGCCCTGAAGGCCTCTTCAAAAGGGTTCAAATGGTAGCTTTATTCTGTAAATCTTCGATTTTATGTTATATGTCTCTTGCTGTAATTGTTTTAAAAAAGAAGTGTCCCATTCCCTTAACATTTTTCTGAATACCAACCATCCTTGAACTAACTACAAGCTTTTCTTTCTTGTTGTGTTTTAATTTGTTCTTTGTCAGTGGTTTGTTGTTGTTGCTGTTTTGTTGTACATTGTTGCTTGGTTTTGCTCTGTCTTGCTTTTGTGCATCTGTTATCTCCGCCGGTCTGTCTAAATAAGATAGGCTGGATGAACAATCTGGAGAAAACAACGGGACCTACAGCTCTGGGGGAACATGGGAGAGGGGGAGGTGGGGGGAAAAGAAGTGGTGTTTACAAACCCAGGGACAAGGGAACAACAAGTGATCCAAATTGGTGGTGAGGTGGGTGTGGGAGACCTGCTATGGCATGATCAAGGGTAATGTAACAAAGAGGAATTGCTGAAACCCTGGTGGGGACTAAGCATGATAGTGGGACAGGAGGAAAGTCAAGGGAAATAGAGGAAAGAGCTGGGAGGAAAAGGGCATTTATAGAGGG
>NW_022103907.1:6400783-6404508 GCF_000313985.2 Echinops telfairi | reverse complement strand
TGGCTCTAGCCATAAAGTGTTATGATAACATATTACTTAAATATGAACACACGTGGATCTACATGGACTATTTACAATTTCTCGGGCTCCCTTCTGGAACTTTACCTGCATGGATAAGGACCACGTGTGTTTTGTCTTCTTAACAGTGCGTGGCACAAGGTAGGCATACAGTAAGTATTTGTTGAGTGACTGAATAAGCCAAGAATCGATGTGCACTCCCCACCTAGTTCCCACCTCACTCCCGCTGAACTTCATGCAACACCCCTGCTCTTCATCTCCCGGGAGAGCCAATGTTTCCCCTCCTTCTCAGGTACACACACCTGAGCACCACAAACAGAATGGCGAGGGACAGGCCAGTAGCGCCATCTTTATTTCTGTAAAACCTGCCATTCTACTCGAGGTCACTGGTCTTTACAGAGCATGCCTCTTCATCATGGTTCACTAACTACAACCAGAGCCCGACAACTCGCTGCACCATGGGAAACAGCGGGCAGAATCTGATGGAAACATTGCTCTGGGCTCACTTAGTCTTGCTCAGGGCCATGCATGCCAACCCTGGCCTCCGCTGCTCTGACCAGAAGCAGGTTGGTGAATGGGCATGAAGTGAGAATGCCAGCCACTTCTCTGCTTTAATTCAAGTACTAGGCACACATCAGCTCCATAGCTAAACACCAATCCACTGAGCTGGCTTCATGCTCAACCACAACCCGGGGTAAAGTCAGGACACAGAGCTACTGCCACAAGTTTCAGACTAAGTCCAACAAAAGAGAGCTTGGACAAGTTTAGTATATTGGATTAAGCCCATAAACGACGGAAGCCTTGCAGAGCTTATTATAGCAAGGGAGCAACATGCCCTACTATAAGGTTTGTAGTTATCCTGATACACGTCAGCACGAGATTCCTAATGACACATAGTGTTACTTACAAAACGGCCTTGCTTATGGTTCAGAAAGAGAGCAGACGTAAGTGGGATGCTTTAAAAAGCACTATACATTTTCTAAAAATATATGTTTTTAAAAGAATTATTCACCAAGTCACAGCTGACCAGATTGGAGCTTCCATTAGAATGATTACATAACTCTGGCACTGGAGAAATCAATATTTAAAAAGGTAACAAATTAAGAAAAATAATTCATACGGGAGACAAAATAAATGTGAATTTATTTATATTTGGTCCGTTCTTCGGGAACCCTGGCTTTGCCTGGAGGGCGCTGGAAGCGACTGGCTGTTTTTCCCCTGAACGCGGCACAGCGCACGCGATCAGTGGTTCCGACTTGGAAGCGTTTTCCGTGAAAGCAGCCTTCCTGGGCCGTGATAGAATGACCGCAGCAGCAGCTGCATCTTTCTGCAGTTTCACAATGGCCCTGATGCGCTAACACTCTCTGCCGTCGCTGGTGAGCACCGCAGTCTCCCCAGAGGGAGGTCTGCCTGCGCGAGTCTTCTCTGAAACATCACAAGCCACCACATCACGGATCTCCTCTCCGTCCTTCAGAGCTGACGCACCGTTGGGATGTTTTTCTCTCTTCCCCAACCCCAGATCTCGTCCAATCCCTCCAGCCCACTTGCTCAAACCCCACCGTCTCTACCATCTTTCTTCCAGCCACATCTGGCATGGGCTGTTTTGTCTGTTTAGCAAAAGGCAATGTGAATCATCTTCTACTTCTGGTCAGTTTATCTCTCAGAAAATCAGACATCCAATTCTGATGAACCTGGTTGCCGTCCTCAGCTTGGCCCCTCTGTAACACTAGCAAGGAGATTGGACACATCTTGTTGAACTATTTTTTAAGAGTACTATCTTAGGCCCCGAAGAGAACCTTTACAATTTACTTCTTAGGACTATAGCTTGCTTTGAAAACCTAGATTCTCAAAGAGAGAGAGGTCAAAATGGTGATGAAAGGGAAATTTTCAGTTTACTTTTTAAAACATCTGGATATGTATTATACCTCAACTTATCAGAAAATAATAGGTAATAAAATGGTTATGATAATAATCAGTACCATGGCACTGATAGCATACTAGGTAAGTCAAAAAGGTACTATAACAAAATAACACAAGCGTTTATAAAAGTATTAAAATGTGAAGCTATTCCTTCTCCCTATCCTTAATCAAGGTCTAAACTCTTCTAAAAGGTGAGATTTCCTTCTCTCTCACCATTCCCTGAAGATTTGGACACTTTTCCATGTACCCCGTGTCGAAATACCAGTTTTAGTATCCTTAGGGGATTCAACTTATGTTTCTTTTCCATGTTATTTGAGCTTGGAGCACAAAACCAAGTCTGAAGGGGCAAGCTCGGGCCTGCGCGGAGGATGGGGAATGGTTTCCCAAGGAAATCCTTGTAGGATGGCTCATGCTACCCTCGAAGAATAAACAGGTGCTTCGTCTTGACCACTTCTCACTGCAACTTTTTCTGGCGTTTTCTCGCCAATGTAGTTTTTAAGTTTCTTGAAACCTCTTCATATTTGGGCTCCATGATCTTCCTCTGTCCTTTGAGAAAACTCGATCAAAATTACCTTTGGGGATCCCATACACTGGCTGTTATAAACTTCTGAGTTGACCTCAATGTAACGGGATCAGAAGATCCCATCGAAAGCCACCGTTTTGACTGGCTTTTGTGTTGTTGTTGAAGGCACTGAAACTGATCGCAGAAACAAGCTTACACGGGTTTTCTTGGGATAAACCTGTGCATGTTGGTTAGTTGATGTATGAAGTAGAACTCTAGAGCAGTACTTTGGACTTACCCTCACATAAAGGTTATAAATAGGAAACCACCTGTGCTATTTTAACGTCTTACAACTTACTTAGATTTTGTGGAGATAATAAATAAGAGTATATGTCTCTGAGCTAAGGTTATAAGAGTTAAACAGTCTCTTATTTTTGTATAAACAGAATAATTGATGCACAGCACAATCAAATCAAACAGGGCTTCAGGTTACACCAAGGAGGTCTTCCATTTTTTCCGTGAGGCCTCTTCCTTGAGGCCTTCATGCATATGAAATGGTCATCCCTGCACATGTCAGTCCATTAATTTTGCGCCAGTAGTCAGGTGGTCTGCAAGTATTGTCACTGTGACAGCCTTGGGTTATCATTTGTAAACTGCAAGAATCCCCGAGCTTTCAGGGATGCGTCACCTGGAAGCATACATACATGTTCTAGAGCCCTGCACCGTGAATATCTCCGAATGCCTTAGAATCTTTGCCTGTTTAAACAGACAGTGACCTCCTCCCTGCTTCGTACAATTCCTACATGATTTTTATTGTCCATCTTACCTTCACATGTGGGGCCACCTGCAGAGATGGAGAAGCCCTGTTCGCAGACACAATGAAAAGAGCCAGCTGTGTTTAGACACTCCCCATGAGGACCACAGAGCCCTGGTTGTTCACATTCATTTATATCTGGAATTTAAAAGAAAGTTATACTTAAAAAAAAATCTGTTTTGTTTTTATAAGATGTCACACAGTCATTGTTACTGTGAATGGCCCTCAGGCAGGCTGCAACGCATGGCGACTTTATCAGCATCAGGATGAACTATGGTCTGGTCTCGACCACAGGAGAGAACTCAGGATTACCTTAATAGAACAGCTTCTGAGTAAAACACTTTTTCATCTAGAAAGAGCCGTAGCCCCATCTGTCCTCTGCCCATCCCCAGGTGCATACCTGTCGCAACCTTGGCATTCTGAGTTATCCATGACATGTCTCTAAGAGGTGAGCTTTTTTTTTTTTTTTAA
>NW_022103907.1:6377461-6399185 GCF_000313985.2 Echinops telfairi | reverse complement strand
TGTTTTGTGAGGTGGAGGACTTTGTGGACTGGTGTTGGGTTAATGTTGGACTTGTGGGCTTGGGCAGCATTGGGTTGGGATGTTTTTGTGATGCACACTTTCTGTACATAAAACTCTCTTATACATGAGTTGCTGTGAATTTGTTTCTCTAAAGTACCTAGACTAATACACCAGGGGTCATGACAAACGACTGCATGTCCTCAGCCCCAACTTGCCAATTTATTTCCCTACCTTCCTGACATCTCATAAGCCCTCCTTTATATAAGAGATATGGTAATCTATATTCTTCTAGTAGTCTACTTTTAATTCAGTTTTTAAAAAACCATCTTTACTTCCTCTGAGAGCTTAAATGAGACAAGGTCTCCTATCTCATTAGCATTAGGAAGCTCACATTTCCATGGGGGAGGCAGAAACGCTCATGTGACTGGAAAACTTACGGGAAGGAGGAGGTACAGGGAGGAGTCCTTCCTAATCACCTCTAGAGGTCACGGAGTCACCAACTTTGTGAGTTTTCTCGTCCATAAAGTCACCTACTTCCCTGCCTCCAACGTGTCCCTGAGCGCCCCTGTACCCTGTTCATTTCAGGGTGCAGCAGAAATTCCAACAGTCCCATCAATTGATCCATCTCTCTTTGTTAATCTCAAATTCTTCATGTTTCCTTTCCATCTGCTATATATTTCAAACTAGTTGGCTTGCCCATTGGTGAGACAAAAAGAAGCCAAACAGAAATTACTCATCTTTCCTTAATAATCGTTCCATTCTTGCTAATGCTACCAAAGTTCAGATATTTCAAGGGAGAGTACTGAATCATTTTCTACTTGAATATTTCTCAATATCATTTCACTGTACAAACTTTTCACTTGTTTGGTATAACTTCTGCTATCTTCTATGTTGGTACTCTTTAAAGCAAGACACAAGCACCCCTGAGTCCAGCTCACGGAGAGCCTGGTCAGAGGCGCAGAAGTGCCCCAGAGGTTGTCAAGGTGCTGTCCTTTCTGAAACAGAGCACCAGGCTTTGCTTCCGAGGTGCTTCTGGGTGGGTTCAAACTCTCAACCTTTCAGTTGGTAGTCAAGTGCTTAACCCTCTGTTCTACCCAGGGACTTCAATATTATTCTCCTAATGATGGGTAACAACTTAAATTTTAATCGTTTTTCTTAAACTGTGACTTCTACCTCTTAGCCTTCATTTTCATTCTTTCTCTCCAACTTGCTGCTTACGTTATTACCACCTGGGCAGCAAAGATGCTGTAAAGTGCTACTGGTCCCAGGGTACAGCCCAAGACCCATATCCATCTTGTCAAGCCTTAGATTTGGCTACCCACCGCCTCCTTCTAATTTTATCCACTGCCTCAGACCCACTTAACGCTACCAGCTTTGCAGCTTGTATGGGGACTAAAGTGTACACAGTTCTTGCTATAAGAGAAGTCACTGATTAACAAATAACTGTTTAAAAAGCTTGATGACAGGAACTAAAGACAAATTCCCAGACTTTTTTTTCCCCTCCCCCAGGAAATTGCTAAGAAAGAACAACACGAATATCTGGAACGAGAGCAGCATATGCATTCAATTTGGGTTGTACTTATTAAGGCATTTCTCAACTATGCTATGGTAACTCGGAGCTCAAAGCCAGACGATATTTAAATTGGGTTCCTTTCATGGGTCTGAGATTCCACAGAAATGCCCAATTTGGCATATGCAAGTCACAGCGTGAAACCTAAGTAAGTCCCCACTCTCAAATGCATCCTGCCATTATTTCTACAAAGACGATCAACAAGAAACCCTACACCGCCTATGTATCACCAAGGAGTCTGAAAGGGAAGAGATGTATCAAAACACCTCCAACGGAAAATACCTTACTGAATATGGAACAATCTTCGGATTATCATGGAAGGCGGAACGTTCGTGCCTTCTCACACACAGGAATTGAAATATATTTCGCTGTTTGTAGAGTCACCAATTGCATTTAAAATAAACTCTGGATTTTACCTAGCTACAGAATGCTGCCATGATTGTGTGATTCAACAGATGCGTGCTCATCAGCTGAATGCGAGATCGCAAGGCTGTCTCCAGAGCTACAGCAGAGAAGAGTGCTCACAGAGCAGATGCACATGCCACGATCAACAGCCTCGAGGGGGCGGCGTGGGGGTGGATCAGAAATTCACATTTTTCTTCTTCAACTGGTACTAACGCTTACTTCAGGAACATGTTTGACCCATGTGGATTTAGATAGCTCAAGCAGGCATATTAATTCTTTCCGGGAAAGAGGACTCACCAAGGTGACAGAGAATGAAGTCAATTTAATAAAAGGAGTCAATAAAATACCACATGGTCAGAGCAATCACATATGTGTGGAGCTGCTATCAAACCACAGAGGCAAATTCAATGCAGCGAGGGAAAAGAGACGCATAATTAACACACCAGATGTCTATATAAGATCATTATGATTTAATCCTGAAAGTTAAATGATAGAACCTGCAATATGAAATCTTGGTTCCTTTATACTAAGAATTGGGTTCACCTCTTTTCAGTTAAAAAATGAAATAAAATAAAAATCGGTGACAAGAGAGCCATTTAAAAAGAGAATATTGCTTTTAGGCCAAACATCTGTAATGAAAACAGGATTCGATTTCTTGGCATCTCATGGCATTTTTGTATAAGTCAACGTTCATTTTGTTAAAATGTCAAAATCCCCCAATGAAAATATTCTCACATACATTCATAATTCAAAGGCTGCTTTTCTACTACATTAAATCCGAGCACACTTAATCTGCATAAAAAAAAAGAGAACAATTTAAATTCACCTTAATAAGGTGCAGAGCAGTACAGTGAACCCTCGCCACTTCGCGCTTCGACTTCCACGGCTTCACTCTATCGCGGTTTTTGCGTAACAGCGCATGCTCTGTCATTACTGCCACTGATTGGCTCATACTGTACACGCTTGATGCCATAAATAATATAATAAATAATAAATGATAATTGTAACGTCCAAAATGTTTTACTGTATTTTCCCTTTTTCATTTAATAAATTGGGTAATACGAGTGTAATGGTGACTAAAGGGTATTTTTTCATGTCCTCTATGCTCTAACTACGAAAATATTTGATTTACAAATAAGGAATCCTACTTCGCGGAATTTCATTTATCACGGTAGGGTCTAGAACCGATTAACCGCGATAAACGAGGGTTCACTGTATATTTAAATCTCGGGATCAGTAAGGGAATTTATTCTAAAAACTGTAAGTTCCAAGAAGTCAGGCCAAGCCTTCAAATCTTTCTGATAGACAACTGGGATAGAGAAATAACAGGTCTAAAGTGATTCTAGTCCCAGAGCTTAGAAGGTGGACATAATCGCCGCCCTCAAGCATACTGTCATTTAGGAGGTAAATGCTATTGCACACACAATCCTGCACTAACAGTGCTCTAGGAGGGGACACATGGTTGTATGTCCAACAAGGGCTGAATGGGTGTGGGACGGAGAGTGGGAGGCCACCACATACATCTATTGGTTTGACAGAGGACATGTGTACATGGTATTTACTGTGCCACAAATCCATTCGTGAACGTGGTGGAGCACAGAGGGTACAGAGCTATGAAAACTGAGTCATAACCAAACACCCTGAGGGAACGAGTCCCTGTGCCTGGCCCCTCAGAAACCAAAGTCTGGGGAGACGCCAAGGTCAACTAGCATAACGGAGTTACAATGTTCTACATCTTATATTGAGGACCAGTGGCTATCTAAGGTGCAACCACTGGTCTATCCTTATTCAGAAGAAAGAAGAGGAAGGAAAGTCAAAGACACATTAGTCCAATGGACTAAAAGACCAAATGAAGACCAGTCTCCATGAGTCTGAGACCAGAACTAGATGGTGCCCTGTTACCACCATCCATGGCTCTGGAAGGGATCACAGTAGACGGCCCTCAGGACAAACTCAAACCAGACAAGAGACTAGCCTTATTGGTCAGACAGAGACGGGTGGGACCTTCTAAGAGTATGGTTAGTCGCCACCCTTCAAGTCTCGATTTTCAGTTCAACCGCAGGCAGGTCTATATGGGAAATAACAACACTAGTGAGGTCCACACACCTTATGATAATCCACCAAATGAGATCACGAGAGGAGCATTTACCAAAGACAGTGTCCGACTCCCATGGAGGAGCTGGGCTGCAGGGTGCTGCTGCCCTCCCGCCCCCCCACCCCCCCAGGGGACAGTGTGAATGAAGTGACGTAAGATGTGTACAGACAGCTGCATGCAACACTGACAATCTGCTTCAGAAATGTTTACCTCGTTCACAATTGGAAAAAATACTACAATGTTTTAGTAATACCCTCTCCTCCCAAAAAGAATACTGTCATTTTAAGGTGATGAAATGTATGGCAATCCAGAATCTTACAAAAACACAAGACTCGCTACCAATACATACGTGCTTTCTTTGTTATTTGGAACATACTCTTACTCTCCATCAAGTCCATGCCAACTCACAGCGCCCCTACCGGACAGGGTAGAGCTGTCCCTGTGTGTTCAGAAGACTGTCACTCTGCACGGGGGGTTGAATGCTTCGTGTCCCCCCACCCCCACCCCGTTTCTTTGAAGCACTGATCTTTTGGTCCAGCTGTCCAACCGATAACTCTGTGCCACCAGGGCTCCCAGAAGACACGAGTTCACCATGGCAGACAAACCACACGACGAGTAGTTATCCATGCATCCGCTACAGACAAATCCCAGACAGCGAGGTAAGTTGTCAGGGAACACATAGGCAGCTTTCTAGATGTAGGAAAACGGTAAGGCAGCCTGGTGTAGGTAAAATGTCAGGGCCCAGGAAACAGTCGGATTTGTCAGCCCTGGCAGTAACCCTGAGAGAAAGGGAAACAAAACACCGAATCTCACTGTTTTCTTTCCTGGGGCTATAAATGTAATAGGCTGTATAGCATTGCGGGGAAGAATCGTGGGAAAAGATTGAGGAAAAAAATGAATTCTACTACGTGGTTAACTGAGAACATGCTAATGAACATGTCTGCACCGCCGTTCTGGAAAACCCCGGAGAGGGTTGTATGAGTTGGAATTGATTCCGTGTCCGTGGGTTTTATTTTTGTTCGTTTGTTTGTTTGTATTTTAAGTCATACACCAAAAAGGCATACGAAGAACCGCCTTCTGAGTTGTAAGAAATGAATGAAGTAGCTACAATCGGGATTCCGTGAAAGCTGTGGTTGATTGCTGCTGTGTCTTGACCAATACGCTACTCTCCACAGTGCTGTTGTTTGGTCAGTGGAAGGGGAGGTGTTAAAAACATAAAATCCTGGTTTTCCTACTTTCGTATAAAAGATCAGCGAGGCTTTTTAGGCAGAGAAAAGAAAATGGGGTAAGGGGTCAAGGTGAAGGCAGGGCCCACAGAAAGTACCGGTAAAAATCACGTGTGGAACAAAGTGAAAGGCGCCCAGGAAGGACACAGAAAGACTCGGAAGATAATCTGAACCAAGTACCAAGGTTGGCCCATGGAGGGAATCGCGAAGTCCCAGTGATTTCAGTTATCACGAACCATGACAAGTGAGGACACGCACATGTGCCGTGCCAAAGAGAACGCCTTGGCTTCCATAAAGCCCCAAGAAGGGGCTCTTAATAACACAAGCTCAGCGGGGCTCGTGTATGTAGAGAATACGTGGTAACATTGCCCACCGGGTACTTGGCCGGGAAGCGTGACGAAATGGAAGAACCATGTAAATAAGGGCCTTCAAAGTACAAGAGCGCGGTACCTTGGCATCTTTTACTGCCACTGAGCTGGAAGCCAGGTGGGCAAGTGCAGTCATAAGACCCGGCGGTGTTGACGCAGGCTCCTCCCTGGCAAATTTGACGGTCCTCCAAGCACTCGTTGATATCTACAAATCAATTGGAGGGGGGAAAAATTAACTATCTAAGAAAATCTCACACACTAAATCACATCCTTTTACATTGCTGCTCTCTTATGTAAAGTCTTTTTATATTTGATTAAAAAAAACAACCTTTGACATTTAAAGGTTTTTTTAAATCGCCTCAATTTTGAGAGTTAAAAAAATGTAAGAGAGCCTAGACTGTGTAATTAAAGAATTCTGTAGCTTCAACGTCAAATGAAATTAATTAAAAGGAAAGTCTAATCATGTAACAAACAATAATTTTCTTAGTGACCATCTGCTTATCAAGACTCTGTATCACACAGTCCAGGAAACATTTTTCGGCACGTGCCATGGCGGCCTGCCCTCAAAAGGATAGTCAGTTAAAAAATAAAAACAAACACAAATGAGGATGAAAATGATTTATAGGCCTATAATTTTTTACAAAACAGAATTATTTATCAAGAGGCTGGTACCAATTCCAGGCTCCAAGAATATACAGAAGAGCTACCAGAAAAGACTTTCTGTAGCGTTAGGACTTTACTGCGAGCCTTGACAGCACAGTAAAATTCAGAGGAGGGGACATTTTGCCAGGAAGTGGAATCAACAAGAAAAAAAGGCTGGCTCGGAGTTACTTACTCAGCAGCTTCTATCCCAAACAGGTTTGCTATGGCCTGGATATATTTTTAAAGATATACATTTAGAGCATACATAAAAATGGAATGTGGTCTACGTAACCTCTAATGAGTTTTGACTGTGAGCCTGTGAGACAATTAATGGTCCCCTCTCCTTGAATGCCCAGCCGGGCAGGTCTTTCTCTAGGGCTGTTTATGACCACATTCACTCCTCACACACACCGTGAGGCTCTCTGCTGTTAGGTCTGTACACGATTTCAAATTTATTAGCATTTAAAGAAAGTCGAGGTACAAAGCCTTCTTTGTTTTCTCAGAATTGGATGTCTTGGGGCGTTTCTTGCAAAGCATGGCGCTTGCTGTTAAAATGCTGAGGCTTGGGACAGAGCAAATACGGGACGGTTGCAGTCTCCCTTATACTCCGGTCTGACTCAACAAGGTGACACCAAGGCACATTTTCTTCATAGAGCCCAATCAACCTATCAGTTACCTCATGGAGGACTCGTGAGGAGCCCTGGTGGTGCAGTGGGTTAGGCACGGGACTGCTAACCCACAAGGTCAGCTGGCCCCATGCATCAGCCACTCCAGTGGGGAACGAGGAGGGCACCGCTTTCTGAAAGATTCACAGTCCTAGAAATCCTAGGGGGCAGTTGTGCTCCGACCTCTGGGGTTGTTATGAGTCAAAATGGGCTTAATTGTCCTTTTTGTTTTAATATGCAGATGACGCCCAGCCCAGAATGCAGCCCTGATTTCCAAACCCAGGGGTTTAAATTGCCTTTCAGAAATGGCCAATGGACACAATGGGCTTTGCACTCTCAGTTCCTAAAGCTCCTCGGGGCCTTTGCACTTTACACTTGTTCCTCTGAATGGAATGAGGCCCCCTAAATGACCAATGCCATCCTCTCAGGGAGGCCTGGCTTGCCTCCTTGGGCAGAATCACCAGCTATCCTCAGCACTTTCTGTACATCCCACCCCCCATACCTCCTCTATTTTCTCTCTAACATTCATGATTATCTAACATAAATTTATCTTGCTGCTGTTATTGCTCCCATTAGAATGTCAACTCCAAGCGGTCAGGAATTGTTAAAGATTTGCTCTATTCCTCTATGCCTGGCACAGATGTGATACTCACTAAATATTTGCGGAATGGATGCATGAATGAATAACTGATTGACTCTGGCTTGGAAGGAAATCAAGCAGGAAAGAAATATGATCCCGTCACAATTTGGATTCGGTCTGAAGAAATGACCAAGAGAGAGGCCTGGAAGGGTGAGAAAGGGGTGTAGTCTCTTCTTGGGCTTTGCACAGGATTAGCAGAGAGCAGCCCAGTGGAGGTGGGGAGAGTGGAGCGTGTTGGGACAGGAAAAGAATCAGAGACCCTGGCTGGAAGGGGAACAATGGAGAGGCAGAGACCTCCAAGAACAAGGAGGCAAAGGCCACCTCTGTCACAGACTGCACGGTGACTCGGCATGCTGCGGTCAATCACACAGAAATGAGCACAATACTTGGGATTTGGACTCTAAAGAGTGGAACTCCAAGAAAATAAGGACCTTGGCAGAGTTGTTCAAAAGAAATCACACATGTAAATAGAAAACCCAACAAGAAAGATGGTCCTTCGTCCTACAGCTGTGGCAAGTGAACACCCGCAGCTGGAGCAGCTAAGGTTCAATGCCACTGGAGGGGATGTGATAGAATACAGATTTGGAATTCCCAAAGTGAAGTGCTCGTATGACTTAAAAAGAAACAAAAGCCCTTACGATTCAAACTCACTACTGACTCATAGCAACCCTCTGGAACAGGGCAGAACTGCCCCCGTGGTTTCCAAGGCTGTACTGTCTATGGGAATAGAAAGGCCCAGCTTT
Source organism: Echinops telfairi (assembly GCF_000313985.2). Taxonomy (NCBI): domain Eukaryota; kingdom Metazoa; phylum Chordata; class Mammalia; order Afrosoricida; family Tenrecidae; genus Echinops; species Echinops telfairi. The sequence goes on along the minus strand of NW_022103907.1, from coordinate 6,390,831 downwards.
CTCCCGAGGAGTGGCTGTGGTTTCGAACTGCTTACGTTGAGGATCGCAGCCCAACTTGTGACCACAAAGGCTCCTGATGTGACTTAAAAGGGTATATTAGGTATATACCCTATATATACCTGTATATTAGGTGGATGGACGCCAGTCTAATAATAGCCTACCATTATAAGGTAGCCTCGGTCTAAAGAAAAAAAAAGATCTATTACATACTCAAAAAGAAATTTTCTTATGCAACATTATCTTGTAAATATATACAAGGGGACTTCAAAAAGTTGGTGGAAAATATTCCATTATCTTCCACAAAAATAATATTTTCCCCAGGAGTTTTTGAATCCCCCTCATATGTGAATGATGAAGATCAAGTTTGTGAAAAAAGCTTCTGTTTGGCAAGGGATGAATTCAGAATAAAAATCTTGGGAGTTTCAAAGGGGAGAGTTACACATCAAAACCGCCAAATGAGAGAAACATGGCTTCTAGTGAGGGTCTCTTGATTCCCTAAGCATTAATGGGTGGGCTGGTTTCCTCTTGGCTAAGCTAGGCACTGAAGCTAAAGATATGCCTTACCACCCTTTATTTACTTCTAAAAAATGGGCTCTTCCACAACTGGCCTCTCTCTCCCCTCACCATGCCCCCCACCCCCCTTCTACCTTGAAATGCCACTATGTTAACATTGATCATTCATTGTACAGTGCCCAGGCACTATTTTTTCAAGATGCAATCGTATTTTATTATATTGGTTTACCACTCATTTGGCCATTCACCCACTTCTCCATAGTTAGGGTGATTACATGTTTTCTCTCCTATCATTAACCCTTTGAGGAACGTTATGAGTTTAGATAAAATTCTAGACGTGAATTCATTGATTCAATGACCATGTGCATTTTAAGACTTTTGAAATCCTGCCAAGACTGCCTTCCAGAAAGATTGTGCCATTTTATACTTGCAGCAGCAGGAGATGGGAACTCGGCCACATTGTGAGTGATGGAGTTAACTTCTCTGGCTCAGAAATACAGGTTGTTATCTATACAATGTAATGGACCGTTTCCAGTCAAGAGCTGGGAAGGAAAGGGAAAAAGAATGTGGGAGCATTGACGTGTATACACCACAAAGCTCGTCCACTTCTCTCGAGGGGATGCTTTCAGACCCCTGCTCAGAGACTGTAGGTCTCCAAGTTAGACACACCGGGCCTTGGCCGGGCTTTAAATGTCACAGGAATCTAAATAGAGTACGTTAACATGTGGCTGGGGAAAAATGGTCCTTGGGTGAATGCTGAACCCTGAAGGAAGTCACAAGCCCCGGGATGACAGCAAGCAAAAGCAAGCAGCATGCTGGGAAAGAAATGGCTTTCCTATGGGTCCAGAGGGCCAGGGAAGCACTTCCATTACTCCAAAGAGAGCTGGAGGCACAGAAAGGGTGTAAACTGACCGCTAACTGCTGTCTGAAGGGCATGTGCTTTAGAAACATGTTATGTAAAAATGCAGGACTAGATTAAAGCTTGGCTCTTAAAATCCTTCCATTGCTCTGGAAAAGTACCTGGTGTTTACTTACATGGAACATTTGGATGTCGACCCTGCAATACGGTGTTGGCAGTTCTGAACGACAGACTTCAGATAAGCCATCTGCAGCCGAGAAAAGTTAAAACTGGCTCTTTACCAGTGCTGCCGGCCCAGTTTTCTAAAACAGCTTGGAGGAGTGCAAGGAATACCTGGGTTCCAGTCCATTCTTTGCATTATCTGTATGACCTTGGGGAAATGACTTTGCCAGGGTTCACTAGTCTCGAAGTCAGAGAGCTGAGTTCAAGAACAGAAGTTGGGGTGATGGTCAGGCTGCCCCCGATTCTGAAGTCAGGGGCAATTCCTACCTTCACAATGGTCTCCGAGGGCAGACGCTCTGTAACCCTGGTCACAAACACACTGGAAAGAGCCCTCCGTGTTCCGGCACTGCCCGTGAGTGCAGAGGTGCCGGGGCTGGCATTCATCAATATCTGTGAGCAAGAGGGTAAAGAGAAGACCGTGCAGGGGTGCGGTAAGAACATCTGGTCATTGGTGCTGGGTCCTTTTCGTTTTTGTATTTGTTTTGTATATTTTTCTACATAAGCGATACAGGAAAACATACAATAATACATAAATATATACACAGACAGCAACGAGATTAATAATTTCCTGGGGGTGAGGAAGGAGAATTGGAGCGGCAATAGTCAACAACTATGAGTGCAAGTAAAAGAAAATGTTCTACAGTTGATTGTAGTGATGATTATACAACTCTTGATAAGATTGAACTATTGAACTGTATGATATGTAAATTATCTCTCAATAAAACTATTTTTATAATACATTTCAAATCATTTATATAAAGGAGGCCTATAAACTATATGGTTGGCAATGAATTTATATTAGAGTTCTCATTTATATCCCCTTAAGCTGGTCTCTGGTAAAGGTAAATAATTCTCCTAGTTAGGGAAATCTAAGTGAACTTAAAGTCTGAATTAGTGAGCAATGAATGTGTATGTATTTATCACATTGTTAACTGCTGAGTGGCAAATACTTGGCTATAAACTATAAACCTCAACTAACCTTCTTGGGGTGTCTTTTTAAAGATACCACTACAGCACTTAGGCCTGTAACAGTTTAAGGCAAAAGTCAGCAAACTTAACTGTAGCCATCAGCCAAGTCCACCCTGCAGCCTACTATTATAAAGTTTTACTGGAACACTGCACTGCCCGTTCATTTGCATCTGATCTACAGCTGCATGTGTTCACGGCAGAGCTGAATTGCTGAGAAAGACACCCTAAGACCTGCACAGCTTAAAATATCGGCTCGCTGGCTCTTTACAGAAAAAGCGTGTAGACACTTGATCTAAAGAGTCCTGGTACACACCTCTGCATGCCCTGTCCACTAACTTACCCTTCAGTGGGGCTTCCAGTCTATCTCACTCAATAACAACAATGATCTTTGGGGCCAAATGTAATGGCACCTTCCCTGCTCTCAGCCCACTTGGCACCCACACTGCCAACGCAGCTCCCTTCCTTGGCTTAGAGATGGTTAGTTCGGAAACCACAAGCCCGAGTTCAGGCTCTCTCCCTTATACGTCTCATAGCCAAACATCAAGCCATGCATTCAACCATTTTTGCTTCATCACTGTGATTTTAAGTTTCCTGAGGATAGGGACTGTGTCTAACCCACCCTTCGTCACTCCCTAGATTACCTGGTGTTTCGCAATGATTGAAACATAGCACGTGTGGATGAGGGGGGTTCACAAAGTTCATGAGGAAAAAAAATAGAATGAAAAGGTAAAAGAATCTTAAGACAATATCAACATCAGTGCCCCTGGGGAGCCTGCACCAGTATTCCTCTCCACTATGGTCCTGGCATCATTTTAATCGTCGTAGCACTCGATACTTTAATTCTCCTCCTGGTCAAACAGTGGGTGGGCCTTGGTGTGTCTGCCTTATCCTTGGCAATGACATTATAGGCTCTTCAACAGAAAGCCCTATGCATATTATATCCTCATACATCATGTGCAGAGCATTCCTCTTATCATACATTCATTTATGCTTTTCTCTGTATAGTGGGTATTCATGAACACTTAATAACTGGTATCATAAAACAAAGCATGAAAGCTTTCAGTGTAATTCCCAGAATCTATAATAAATAATTTATCTGTGTATGTGTGTGCATAGGTGTGTGCTCTCATTCTCCACCTCTAAATCAGGAATTGTCATGACTTCCGATGAATTGCGACCTGATAGAACAGAGTAGAATGGTCTCTTGGGTTTCCAAGACTGTTAACACTTTATAAGAGTAGGCAACCTGATCGTTCTGCTGTGGAGTAGCTGGTGGGTTCAAACCACTGACCTCGTGGTTACAACTCCATGGGTAATGCCACCAATGCTATGAGTTGGAATGGATTCCGTAGCAGAGAGGCAATTTAAGTGCATTTGTTCGCTGCTGTCTATGTTCTACACAGAGATCACTGGACATTATGATAATATTAGATCTATATATGTCAATGTCATGCACTGCCTCTTCTATAACACCATCATGGGGACTTTTAGCTCATCAAATATTCATATAGATATGGATATGATTTGTGTACTTAGAACAATTAGTTTTGTATAAAACTAATTCTGTCCTCAAACAAGAAAGGCTATTTCTTTCAAGTATACTTGACAGTGGTGCCTGTCCCAGATAAAGCCTTGTTTTCAAGCTCAGGTAATGTCATATTTTCAAGTTTCAAGAAAACATGCTTATTGGTAACAAAGTATTTCTGTGTGGGGTTCAGTGAATTTTCTTTTAAGGTCTCAGTCCAACTCCAAGAAGTCGACTCCTCACTGCCCTTTCTGTCACAGGACATATTTCACAAACTTGTTCCCTGAGCCTATTTCAGCCTGGCTAAGAGGTCTGTTTTGGTGCCATTTATTAACAAAAATGAAGCAACAACTTTTGCAAGCCAAATAAACACAAAAGCTAAGGTGGTCAACAGTCTTCAGCCCAACCTTGAATTGCTAGAATGACCTGCCAGTTGCTGAAATTGAAGTGTGTAGAACTTTTAGGTACGCTCTATGGAAATCATATTTCTGTAGTAAATAATTATACAGAAAGAAATCATTTTTTCGCCTTCTTGATTAGTTTATCAACCCCTTTCTATCCTGTTTCATTGGCTTTTATGACTTAGGTTTAAGTCTTTTGCTTTCTGGCACCATCAGCCATCACCTTCCCACAGTCCAAGGTCACTTTACGGATGTGCAATAAGGCCGCCGCCTACCTTCACACTGGTCTTTCGCGCTGGACAGCCGGTACCCCTGCCCACAGGTACACCTGAAGGAGCCCTCGGTGTTTTTGCATTGCCCATTTAGGCACAGGTTGCCCTGCTGGCATTCATCAGTATCTGTAACGAAAAACAATAGCAAGTGTTTCAATGAGGTCTGATGTCTAGAACACCTCTGTGACTAAACTTTGAGATGATCAATGTGCTGTCCTCAGAGTCTTCCATTTCTGGGCTAGCTGGGGAGAGCATGGCGAAAACGATGAAGAGCGTGAACAGCCTTCATGCCGGGTGAAGTGCACACGGTCAAGCAGATTTTAGCAGCTGGAGTTAGGCTGGAAGGTAACACCTTGTCATTAGATCTCTGTTTGCACCCATTTTCAATTTATTGTTTTCTTTTTGATTCAGGTTTTTCTCTGTGTTGTTTGGTCATTGCTGCCGGGTCCTGCTTGGCTTCCTGTCTTTGTTTTGTTTTGTTTCTCGGTATAGGAAGCTCAGGATCGGTGGGTCTATGAAGAGAGCAACTGGGTGAGCAACAAACCTGTGAGCAAAAAGGGGAGGTGGGGGCAGAGAGGGGCTGTCCACTGCAAGGGGTGCAAGAAGGAATAAATATTCAAAGTTGAATGTGGTGATTAATGCACAATGACTGAACCCTATGATAAGATTCATGATATGCCAATAAAACTATGTTTAAAAATCTATAGAGAAATCCAGTATGCATTGAAATGTAATCTGGCATTATTATCACAAAAGTAATAGTACTTCCTAAGTGAGATGCTACACATTGCTGTATTCCTCAGTTTACCATGATTCCTGCTATCAACTTCAAGATATTAAACTTTAGAATGCAAGTAATATTATTAATAAAAACCACTCGAAAATCAAGCTCTTCACCGACTCATTCTTTTATACCTGGGGTATAACTGAAACACAGTATCAGATATTTTAGGGTTGAAAATGGAAGATAGCCTGAAACTGGGAAAAAAAAAAAAAAGCCTTCTAGGCAGGAGTTACATGAAAGAAAGTAGAGTTAAACCTAAAAACAAAATTAACAACAACCCCTGTGCCGCCCGCCCCCCCGCCCCCAAAAAAAGAATGAAAATATAGGCAGCTATGGAAACAACTTGTTCTACAATTAGAGGAAGGTGACGAATTATTATGCGAAAGAGTCCTTTTCCAGATCCGGAGCTCATTCCCCAAATGACAAGGCAAGTCAAGAGAAATGGCATTCTGATGCTGGCTGCTGGGCTGTCACGAGAGTGTGATAAGCGAGGATTTTTAAAAAAAATGTCTTGAAGATGAAGCTATTAGCGGGGAAGGATATAATCCTTTATAAATGTTCTAGAAAATGCCATGGCTGCAAACTTACACCACTGCAGTAAAGAACTAGTCTCGTCAGTACCTTGAACACTTGGGGTCAAAGCAGTTTGATTTGTCTGTTTGTCTGACATGGTGGTCTGACCTGATTAAGTCACTCTGTCCTGCCTATAAAATACTGGAGAGGTCAGTTCGCCAACTCGTTGAGAACATAAATAGCTCAGGTAGCAGGCTGGATCCCTGATGAGACCTGATAACACTTATAATACTTTGAAATCTGTCATTTTCACAAAGAGGACACAGCCTTACTATTGTGCTGAACACTTGGTCAGCTTGTAAGAGTTCATGATTCATCCCCCATAGCGCACACCGGTAGGACTTGATGTGAAAACCCCACTAAATGGACTGGGTTTAACCTCAAATTCACCCACGCTCTTATCAACCAACTCCACTGTTTGTGTAAACAGTATCCAGCCACTTAAGAGTTTAATCTGTACTCAACAATTCAGGTATTGAGGTTCGTAATCAGTCCACAATTGACAGTGGGGCCCCCAAATCCATTCACCACGTCCACTGATGGATTAAGTCTCCAGTGAATCCCCTGTGATCCCAGACGAAGGCTGTGAATAGCCTTGCGATCATGCATAGTGCAGAGTTTTTCTTTTTGTTTCTCCATATTTTGTTTTCTTTATTTTTCTGTCTATGAAACCAGGATGGGTAGAACTATAGAGACAGTGACTACATTGATGGTTTCTTGAGGGGTCAGACAGGGAAGGTTACAGGGAGGTGAAGAGCTGAAGATGAATACAAGAGAGAAGTAATGTTCTCAAGTTGACCGTGAAGATGACTGAACAGATCTTATTAATATGCCTGAATTATTGGATTGTATGGTATGAGAAATACATGCCAATAAAACTGTTTAAAATTAAAAATAGTCTGAGATGATGAAAACACTGTACAGCGGCTTATCACATACTGTAGGTTTTTGTGAAAATTAGCTGAACCAAGATGAAAAACACCCAATGTTCATCGTTACACAAAATGGAAACACATACAGGTAGTACCCAATTTATTACTTATTTGAGTTGCAACAAACTATACTTATGACTGTATACTTTTGGTTCTATTTGGTTTTCGTTTTTTTATTTTATATCCTTAGTAACGTGTCATAGCACATACTCTACTGATATTACCATTCTCAGATGCTAAAGCACAGATGATCAAAGATCAGATTTATACAGATATTAAGAAGCAATAATGAAAAGTGAAAGGACAAAAAAGAATTATTCAAACCCCAAGTGACTTACGACAGAGTTGTTGGAACCACACTCTGTCCTAAGGCAGGCTCCTCCTGTCTACGCAGAGAGAGAAGTCTCAGGCTAAATGGAATCATAGATAAAATCATCTGATTTTTTAAAATAATAATCTTGGCCATTCAGATCCATGTATAATTCATTCTAAAAGTGTCTCACTTCAAATGCAATTAGAAATCTCTTCCAGGAGAACTCAATTAACTACACAGTTCTTTCCCCAAACTATTGATGCCCAACTGCCTCTTTTCCTGGGCAAAGATGCATTTCTTTACATCTAATGAAAGGCATTAACCTCTCACATGTTATTTTGATTATTACATGCTTTCTAAAATAGCTCATCCAATTTATTATTGTAATGGGTTCAGGAATCTTAATTTTCAATTTAATTTTATAGCAATTACTTTAATTTGACTAGAAACTTTTGTTCATTTTATTGATTGTGCCATTGGCCTTTTAAAAACTTGTAAGTAAGTCCAGGCTGCCAAATATTGCTTGTTAATAGGTAATTAAATACGAATTATTTACATCTTTCCCATGTTCTGAGGCTATTGGCTTCAGGAGTAGCTGGCAGCAAAGAGCAGTCTACGTCGGACTTAACTGTGTTTCAGAATATTCTCTAAAACACAGAGACGTCGGTTCAAGAACATGCGGAGACCAACACACTTGGCTGGATCCCACATGAGGTCTGACAACGTTTGTAGTGTTTGGGACTCTGTTGGGGCTTTCTCATAGAAGAAGACAGAGTAAGAATTCCCTGTGAAGATGTCTGCAGTATGGATATCCCATCTATTCCAAATATTGTCAGGAGATGCCAGACGTTTGCCATAAGTTACTCATTTATGCTGGGAAGTCTGTCAGAAGTAATTCATTACAAGTAATAACGCACACGTCTGGACCAGCTAGAGGCAGCCGTCATCTCAAACAAGGCGACCTTTTGGGTCTTTAAAATGACCAAGGGGAGCAGAGGCAGCTTAATTCTAGAGAGAAGAAAATTCTTTTTTGATGGAAGACAAACTTCCTAAGACAAAAGAATGCTTTCTAATAAAACCACATTATAAGACAAACATTTTATTTCTTTTGTGCCAAGAAATGAAGAGAAACTATTATTCCCCATGGAAGGTTACTCCTTTAAGGGGCTTTTTGCAAGTGACAAGTCCAGCTCAGATTTTAACTAGAGAGTATCCCCAGGCATTTATAAAGTTAGGTCAAGCAATTCAAAAATGTATTATAAGACAAAAATGCAATAGAGTGAGGTCAAGGAAAACAAGAACATGTCATGAATTAAAATAATGACATGTTTATATCGGAATAAATTTGTCAGTACATCTAGTGAGGTGAAGGCAAAGTAAATGCCCATGACCATCAAGGTGAGACGGGCAGAGTTGGTGGGATATTGGAAAAGGAACAGATTTATCGTGATCTGGAGTAAGTGTGGCATCCATGAGTTGGTGTGATGTGGGAAAAGACTATGTATAATAAAAGAAGAGCATTATGTAACATTACAGCAGAAGGCAGCGCTCTGATAGGGGACTAATGGAAACACGTAAACCACAAATGAATTTCTAAAGAGGATGAGGATCTTGCTGACAGGGTTCCAGATTGAAAGGCACGTACAAATGGCAAGTAGAGATGATTGCCCTTTCCCACCTCCAAGTTTTGGCATGTGGTAGTTTCTCTGCCTATTAAGATTTTTCAGGAGCCCTGGTGGTAGAGTGGTTAAGTGCTATACTACAATGTGCAAAGTTGGGAGTTCAAAACTACTAGCATCTCCTCAGAAAAAAGACTGGGCTTTCTACTCTGTAAACCATTACATTCTCAGAATCCCCCCTGAGGCATCACTGTGAGTCAGTACATTAAGATTTTTATTGAGAGTTTTAGGACCCTGGTTGATGCTAGGTTAGCCCTAAGCTTGGCAGCTTGATTAAGATCTTTAGAGTCCTAGTTGATGCAGTAGTAGGTTAACCATAAACTTAGGTGGTATAAGCCCATCAGATGCTCTACAGACGAAAGTTGTCTACTCCTATAAAGATTTACAATTTGGAAACAGTAAGTTGGAGTTCTACTCTGCTAAGGTCCCTAAGGTGGAATCAACTCGATCATAGTGGAATTGAGATTGTATTCCCTTGAATTCATTATTAAGACTAATTTCAAATAGCCACACCTCTAGAAAGCCTTCCCAGAACCAGAAAGGTAGAATTAGTCCTTCATTTCTTGGCTTTAAAAGAACTTTATTCATGTCTCCAATTTACGAAACAACCATGTAGCACCTCTGTCCTTGCGTTATCTCATGCAATCCTCACATCAACCATAGTTGGTACCATGACTAGTCCCTTTGCCGAAAGAGACAGATAATTGATCCAAATTCTCACAGCTTGTGAGTCGCAGAATTAGGACCTCATCTGCTACTGGCGGCAGTTCCTGTCAAGATTCCGGTTTGTGGTGACCCTATACGTTCAGGGGGGAACCAATCTATCAGCTTGTCAAGGCTGTCATTTTTCCGAAGCAGACCCGCAGGCCCAGCTGCTGTGGAGTGACTAGGTGAGTGACCATGGACTAAGCGCTTGCCAGTAATTAAGTGCTTAATTGTTTGTGTCACCAGGAACACAGAACATTTTTTGCCTCCCTAATTAATCAATGGACTTTATTTAGATTTCACCAGTTTTTCCCTTAATGCCTAATTTCTGTTCCGGACTTAAGTCCAGGGCACCACATTATATCGAATTGTTTTACATCGTCAGTCAGGCTTTTACATGATCCCAACAGCCTTCGGGAATACCAGCCAGAAATCCTGTAGAAACTTCCCCACCTGGATTTCTATGATGGCTTTCTTATGATTAAAGAGGGGTGATGAACTTGTGGAAAGAAGAGGACAGAGCTGAAGTGCTCATCTCATCACGTATGAGAGGGCTTCAAAAAGTTCATGTTAAATGGAATTTAAAAATAATGGAATTATCCAACAAACTCTTTGGAGCTCCTTTGTAGAATTAGATGCACTGATATTCACATGACATCAGAGATGACATTAGCTTCCATCACTTGGTTCATGTAGTTGAACTGGTTCTAATAGGCTTCATGATCACCATTTGTTGTAGGCTTCCATCCACCCAACAAGTTCTCTTAGAGAGTGATGTCTCTCAGACACTGCTGTAGTTGAGCACAGTATTCAACTTGCTATTGTTGCTGTTGTTGCTGCTAGGTGCCATAAAGTCAGTTCCAACCGATAGCAACTCCATGAGAAATAGAACGAGACTCTGCCTGTTTCTGTGTCATCTTACAACCATCGCTATGATGGAGCCCATTGTCAATCCATCTTGTCAAGTGTCTTCCTCCTTTTTTGCAGCCTCTCTTTCAGCAAGCATGATGGTTTGTTTTTATTTCCAGGGCCTGGTCTGTTCTAATATTTCTAAAATCCATGAGACAAAACCTCATCATCCTTGTTTCTAACGAGAATTCTGGCTATACTTCTTCTAAGATATATCAGTTTGACATCTGGCAGTCTCTGGTACGATATTCTTTGATAGCACCATGATTCACATGCATCAAGTCTTCCTTATTCAGTGTCCAACTTTCACATACAGAGGGGCAATGCAAAATACCATGGCTTGAGTTAGGCACACGTTAGTCATCAAAATAATATTTATGCTTTTCAGCACTTTAAAGAGGTCGTGTACAATAGATTTACCTAACGCAATGCATCATTTGATCCCGACTGCTGCTTTCCTGAGCATTGATTGTGGGTCCAAGTAGACAAAATCCTTGACCACCTCAACCTTTTCTCCATTTATCATGATGTACCTACTGGTCCAGTTGTGATGATTTGGGTTTTCTTTACGATGACTTGTCATCTATATTGAGGGCTGGAATCCTGGGTCTTCATCAGCATATGTTTCAAGTCCTTGTCACGTTCTGCGAGCTAGACTGGGCCATCTGCACACCTCAGGTTGTTCATAAGCCTCCCTCTAATCCGGATGCAGCATTCTTCTTCACATAATGCAGTTTCTTTGATTATTTGCTCAGCATAACCTCAAATAGGTATGATGAGAACAAACCACCTTGATGCATACTTTTCTTGATTTTAAATCATGTGGCATTCCCTCTGTGTTCACACAACTGCCACTTTATCCACATTCAGCTACCACAAGAACACAATAAAGAATTCTGAAATTCACATTCTTTTTAATAAAACCCTAATTTGCTATGGTTGACACAGTTGAATGTTTTTGCAAGGTGAACAAAACACAAGTAAGCATCTTTCCATTTTTTCTGCGTTCGCCTAAGATCCATCTGATATCAGCAATGACATCTCTGGTTTCATGTCCTCTTCTGAAGCACGCCTCAAATTCTGACAACTCTGTCAATGGCTGACAGCAACCACTGTTGAATGATCTTCAGCAAAATTTTACTTGCATATGATATCGAAGATCTCATTCTATAGTTTGAGCATTCTGTTGGGTCACCTTTCTTTGGAATGGGCAGAGATATGGATCTCTTCCAGTCAGTTGGCCAAGCAGCTGTCTTCTGTCATTAATGTTCAATGAATCAAATCTGTTCTTGAAATGTTCTGGAAATTCAGATAGAATGTACAAAAGATCATATTTTGGCTCTCATGGATTTATTTTAATTTTCTTCAGCTTCAACTTGAATATGTGTATAAGCCACTGCTGGTCTGTTTTACAGTCGTCCTCAGCCCCGTTTTGGATGCTGATTTTGAGCTTCTACGTTATCTCTCCCCACAGAAGTAGTAATTTTATTTCCATGTATTGCATCTGGAGAAGTTTATGTGTACAGCTGTTGTTTGTGTTGTTGAAAAACAGATATTATGAAGTACTCAACCAGTCTTTAAAAATTCTATCATATGATCTCCAGCTTCATTTTTACCACAAAACCATGTTTTCTAACTACTGTTCCTTCTACCGTTTCCAATTTTTTGCATAGCAATTACCAATAATTTTAAGTGCATCTTGATTGCATGTTTGATCAATTTCAGATGGAAGACACTAGTAAATTCTGTAATGCCTGCAGCATTAGCTTTAATGGTTGGTCTATACATTTGAATAATTGTTGTATTGATAATCCCATCACAGACAGCAATACACTGCAAGATAGACCTTGACATGTCCTCTGGACAATGAATGTGTGGTTATTCCTCTTGAATCTGTCATTCTCAGCAGAGGAAACCATATGATTTTCTGATTCAAAATGGCCAATGCTAGTCCTTTTCAGCTCACCAAGACCTAGAATATCCATCCTTAAAAGTTCCATTTCATTTTTGATGACTTCAAATAATCCTAGATTCATACTTTTTGCACATTCTAACTTCCAATTATTAATAGATGTTTGCAGCTGTTTCTTATCATTTTGAGCTGCCACTTAACAGCAAACATAGGTCATGAAGACTTTACTCCTTGAGACTTTACCCCATCTACATCATCGCGGTCAACTCTACTTCGAGAAAACAGCTCTTCCTCAGGCATCTTGGGAGTGCCTTCAGATCGGAGGGGCTCCTCTTCTGGAACTCTCTCTGACAATGTCCTGCTTTTATTTGTGAGAGTAACTGAAAATGGTCCGCTGCTACCCATGGTTTTCAGAGGCGAATTCCTCAGAAGCGGACAGTTTATTGCTTACTCACAGTCCGGATGCCCAACTGCAACCTGTTCACGCTGGGGGACCCGCTGGTATTTGAAATACCAGTGACACAGCTTCCAGCATCACACAAGCCACCACAGTACATCACACTGACAGGCAGGTGGTGGTGGAGCATGTTGGTCCCTCAATACTCCGGAAGGCAAGGCAAGGGAAGACGGAAGGACAGTCGCTTCTGCAGCAGCCCAGGAGAGTGCACCTGGGGTGGTCACGATGAGTGATCCGAGGGGGGTTGATAAAAAGGATGGGATCAATTCTAGGGGTGGGGTGGGGTGTGCTGTCAAGTCAATGTCGACTCAAAGTGACCACGAAGGAAATAGTTTCAGAACTATC
>NW_022103907.1:6372291-6376513 GCF_000313985.2 Echinops telfairi | reverse complement strand
TGAGTCACTACTCTAAATTTAGGTTTGACATAAAGTCTGGACATTTGAGGTGCACAGTGACCACTGCCAAAGCTGAACTTCAGGTGATCGGTGCGGAATTCGAAGAGTATGCAAGACTTGGGTCAACTTGAACCAAACCCAGTCCAAAGCCATCAAGTCGATTGCAACTGTCTCATAGGACAGAGGAGAACTTCCTTAGGTTCTCTGAGACGAAATCTTCACAGGAGCAGAGAGTCTTAACACAAACTCACGAAAGGGTTTAATACAAATATTTGATAACTATGAGCATATGAATTAAATGTTAACTACTATAATTAGAAGTGTTCAATGAATTAATTACTAAAGGGGCTAAGGACATAAAATAAATATAAAGGATATAAAATAACTATAGACTAAACATGAAGTATAAAACACTAAATCTCAAAATTAAAAAAATATATTTTAATAAGAAATTACTATCAGCCTGTCAAAATAGTTAGAAAATTCAGAATATTTAACTCAATAATTATTTTACCCTTATGGATAAAGTAATAAACCTAAATTTAGACAAAGGTGTGTGTGTGTGTGTGTGTGTGTGTGTGTGTGATTTAAAGAGGTCTGTTACAGTTTTTTACAACAATAATGATAGTTGAAAAACAATATTCTGGTCAGCTTCTAAAAAGTAGTTCAACAGACAGTAATACATGGGAATACATGGTGTGCAGCCCTAAAAACAATAATCTGGTCAAAGGTAGTTCAACAGACAGTAAGACATGGGAATATGTGGTGTGCAGCCCTAAAGACAACATCTGAGAGGGGGAAATGCTAATGATAAAGTAAAACAGCAACATGCAAAATTGTACACAAATGTAATTTTAACTTCTAAAACATCCATGAAATGAATATCCATGAATGAGATGATAAGAGATTATGACTTTAGCTTTTCACCTTTCTGCATTTTCTAAATTTTCTACAAGGAATACCAACACTGCTTTATTGGGTAATAACTTTATGGAGATACAATCCACATACCAAGCAATCCCCTTTCAAATGCACAACGCAATGGCTTAAGGACAGTCACAAAATTGTGCAACTGACTATATTGCTTTTATAACTAGGAAAAAGGTGAATAAAACAGTCTGTGGTTACAAACACGATCTAAAAGTACATTGTATCCCTTTAAGTCAGTAAAAACTCTCTGTATTTCACTATAATGAGGAACCCTTTCAAGAAATGCCAAACCAAATGTGCCCCAAAAAGCTTGGTCAAAATATATGGTAGATCGTGAATTTGCTTTTCTACGGCTAGAGGCCCTCATCTCTCTTAAAGACAGCGGAGCGGACCGCGAGCCGCCCAGGGCAGTGTTCACCTGTGCAGTGCTTATGGTCCGGCGTGGGGCTGTAGCCGCTGTGGCAGGAACATGTGTAAGAGCCTTCCAGGTTGGAACAAGTCCCGTTTGTGCAGACACCTGCTTCCAAGCACTCATCCACATCTTGAGGAACGAAAAAACAAAACAAAAGAAAGAAACAGAAATCAAACGTGAATAACGTTGTCTGGTTAGAAACGCAAACAGTGGGCCTTCAGAAGATGGCCAGATACTTCAAAGTTAACCTTTTAAATGAACTCTTCGGAGGAGAAAGGAGCTCTGGGATGAGCTGGATGTTCGATAGGTCTCTATCTTATTTCTACAAAAGAATTCAAAGAGGAATGGAACATGATCAATACATTCAGGGAGGGCAGGGGAAGGGAGAGAGCCGTTCCAGAGCGGCATCCTCTATGAACCTGAACTTCACCTCCACAAAGACAAATGCTGAGGCCTACCGAGGGAATAGGTGAGTTTCATAAAATGTAAGGGCTCAGAGAAGTGAAAGATAAGACGCATGACTCGAGAAATCACAGAAAAGTTACACAGAGCAAACGAAACCTTTGAAACAATGAGACTTCCGGGTTTGTGTGTGTTTACCATTTGGTAGCACAGTACTTGTTTTGAAAATCACAGCCAATATTTTCACTGATTTCATCCAGCAAACATTCATTAAGCTCCTATTAGAATATTGTTTTTAAATAAAATTGAAGGTAAAAATTTTAATAAAAAACCAAAGAAAGAAATTTGAGTTCTGTGTCCCACGTCAAGGCCACTGAATGTTGACCTTGGCAGATGACAAATGCGAGAGGAAAAACTTAAACCACGAAGCGCTATGACCCCCCCACAGTCGGGATTTAAGCTCAGACTTACAGCAGTCTGAAACTGAAAACCAGCAACTTAGTCATAAGAGAGACTGGCAGTCAGGAGGAAAAGGCTCTTCCAAACATCATGTTGTCTTGCAACGCACATCATGGAAGAAAGGAATAAAATTTTCCACCCCCTTACTACTGCCTGCAGGGAGTCAAAGCACCGTAACAACCAAGACCCACTCCAGACTCAGTAAGAGAAATCTCACTTTGCATATACTTCGTTATGACTGTGTTCTTCTCACAACGAGAATCTGGACAGAATATTACTTAACGATGGCAACAGGGTGTGTGTGTGTGTGTGTGTGTGTGTGTAGTGAGAAGTGTGAGCTGACACGTGAGATGTGTGTGTGTGTGAGATGTGGGGTGCATGCTGAGAGGAGTCAAAGGTGTGTGTGCATGTGTGTGTGTGTATGTGATGTATGTGTAATGTGAAGTGTGAGATGAGACGTGTGTGTGTGAGACGTGAGGGGTGCCTGCTGAAAGCAGTCAAGCAACTGGCTCTGCTTAGCTGTCTCTGCCACTGTCACAGAAAATCCCTAACAAGAGCAAGCTGACCTTACCAGTGACAATGAAAATAGCACTTCCAGACGGACTCCTAATCCTCCCTCTTTGGCTGCAGGGATCCACTTTTGCAAACAGTGAAAGCCAACAACTTGAAAGGAGCAGCCAAGCACTGGAGCCAAAGTAAACAATGGAACTGAATGGGCGCAGACCATGGGCATGGAAATTACTGCGCCTGCTATCTGGTTTGAGGTCAGAGATGCTCACAGGTTCAGCAATGGCAGATTGCTCTCTTTAATTTTCATGCTCCGGGGAGTGTGATGTACAGGGCTCCACAATGTAACCGCAAAATCATTTTCTGAGACCATATTTTCTCTAATTAAACTAAGAGACTCGGTGGATGACCGTCATCAGCTATGCATAAGACTTGCATTTTGCTAAGCTGCTACCCTGATGGACGATGGAGCAGATGAACACCAAGGATGGCACGTGTGCTCATTCTTCACTCAGTACAGGTGTAATGACAGGGAAACAACATCTATCGACGCAGTCACTGATACGTAGCTAGACCAGCATGAACTGAAAGAGTGCTGGGCTTTAATGGAGATGAGGCTCTTCAGGAAGGAAGTCCCAGTAAACTATCACTAAGGAAACCCCACAGACAGAGAGAAAGGTGTCCCGAGAGTGACCACACGTCAAAACACTGGGTGGACGGATGGCAAGGGAGCGGCACACACTCAGGGCTGCTCTCGGAGACCAGAGTACTTCGGCAACGGCAGGCACATTCATCGGCTGGTCGGTCTACTGCACATTCCCAGAGTGTGCCCCCTGCCACCTCTGACTTTCCATGGCCAAAACGCAGCCCGCCCGCCCTTCACTCAGCTCCTTATTCTATCACTCTGCATATCCGTGTCTGTCCCATGACCCTCAGATGTCCAAAGCGGACACCTGGGCGCAACCCTTTCTAGATTCCTTCCTCTCCCTCTTTGCTGCTGCTCACTGTGTCACCAAGGCAGCACGGTTCCACCTTTCCAATCTCTCTGAAATGTGTCCCCTTTATTCTGAACCCTGCCTTTCTTTCTGCCTTGTGCCATGGCCATCATCAGGGGTCTTTCTAGTGTATATTCTGCCCTGTAATTCAGTATCCAGCCGGCAGCCAGAGAAAGCGTTCTAAACACAATAGGATCATCGGTCCTCTACCTTAAAAGCCTTCGATGGGCTCCAGTGTTCTTCAGTCTCAAGGATATAAGCTCATGGGGCCCGAGGAGCCTTCTGACCAAGCTACTGCTTCCAACCACCGGGAGGATCTCCTAGTGTCCCTGCCTTGGACAGCAAGGGGTCCTCTACCCACCTCCCCTCCCCATCCATCAGCCCTGAGTCCCTCACTCCTCCTGCAACAGCAGATGGCCACGTCTCTGGTTTTCTTTTTTTTTTTTAAACATTTTATTAGGGGCTCATACAACTGTTATCGCAATCCATACACATATCAATTGTGTAAAGTCATTTG
>NW_022103907.1:6367884-6371596 GCF_000313985.2 Echinops telfairi | reverse complement strand
GCTTGATTACCTTCAAGCCTTTAAGACCCCAGACGCTATACTTTTTGATAGCCGGGCACCATCAGCCTTCTTCGCCACACGTCTCTGGTTTTCTAAAGTCAAGCTCAAAACTCACCTGATGCTAAGATCGTGGCTTTCTAGCAAATCCAGAACACTCAAGTCCTTAAAACGTACACACGTATGGAGATAAACAGCCTGTGTGTTGTATCTCAGGCAGGAAACTGGTTACCATGAAAAGCACCTTGTCTGTAGAAAAACAGGTTCCAAACGCCAAACAAACAACATGAGCTTCCAAGCTGTACCCATTTGGAATTTCACAGTCAAGGAATTAATTACGCCACCCAGAGAAAGAATATTCTCCAAGATCTGTACCACAGAAACGTCATAGATATGACAGTTCATAGGCTTATGAACCCATCTCGGTGCTATCACCCTGTCCAAACCGACCTTCTCATCGACAGTCATCGTGAGAGAGTCTAACAAATGACTTGCTGAAAACTAGAGATGCCACGTCTACCGCATTCCAAGCTACTGATCGAATAACGTGATCAGAAAATGCAATCAGGATAGCCTGGTTTGATTTCCCTTAATGAACTCTGGTTCGTTCCCCGTAGTCATCGCTGCCTTTCAATACTGTTTCCACTTATCATTTCAATCACGCAGTCTACAGTCTTTGTCAACATGAAGTTCAACAACCAATAGTTCCTGGATTCCACCTCCTTTCCTTTCTAGTGGAAATGAGGACATTAGCTTCTCGCCAGATCTTTGGTAGCTTTCCATTCACCACAATTTCACAGAGATGACCCCCAGCTGGTCAGCAAAACCAACTGCCTATTCTCTCACTGCCTTGGGATGTGTTCATCTGGGCCAGGAGCCTTGGAAATGGCCCTTTCTAACTTGTTGAGCACACCCATCAGAATGCCTCAGGTTTGTCCCTGCAACCACATCCTGTAGGCTTTGCAGGACATTCAGCAGCTGAACTCACACAGCCCTGTTCTCTCACAGCCCTCTTCACCCACCAGAGTCCTAGGAGGTGGGACCACATGCCTGCTAGAGCAGCGGTTCTCAACCTGTGGGTCACGACCCCTTTGGGGGGCCAAAAGACCCTTTCACAGGGGTCGCCTAAGACCATCAGAAAACACATATTTCCGATGGTGTTAGGAACCGAGACACCGCTCCTCTAATGTCTCCAGGTGGTCCACCCACATGCAGATATGCTGATCTGGCGAGAAAGAAGCTATCTCACCTTCCCACTAACGTTGGCTTTTTACGCGCATACTGTCGCAAAATGTAGCAATGTCATTTCCTGTTGTGATAATTAAGCAATGTAGTTTACCGTTGTGATATTAAGTTTACTGTTGATATTTACTGTTGTGATGCATGTTTGTTACCCATGCTACTCCATGCTTCAAGACAAAATTTTGCTGATTTGTAATTATATATATTTCACAATATGTAATTACATATTATTTTTGTGATTCATTACTATGCTTTCATTATGTTCAATTGTAACAATGAAAATGCATGCTGCATATCAGGTGTATAGGTGACGATTCATGTGATGAAGTAGCAACGAAAATGATTTGATGGTTGAGGGGGTCCCCACCACATGAGGAACTAACTGTGTTAAAGGGTCGTGGCAGGAGGAACATTGAGAAAGCTGCTCTAGAGCAACACTTCTGGTTCTTTCACAGCCAATGGAGCAATGAGTGTGGCTGAGTGTGACTGGTAGCCGCATTGAATTCCTTGGTCCCCAAACCACCCACAGCCCCAATGAGACGGTACCGTTGGCCCTGGAAGAAAACATCATGCTCTGTCGATACTCTCACATTAACAACCAGGATCTGCCTCACTTGCCCCGAGGGTGCCCTTACTTTGGTGATTTCTCAAGCATTCTTCCTCTTTTAGCTACATGGGAAGAGTAGTAACTCCTCAGGCTGTCGGGTGCCGTGTCTCTTCTGAAGGTGTCATAGCAGGGCTTCCATTAAACTAGGCTACACAACCCTCAACAAGCTGCCACTGCTTTTTATAAGAGGGGAGGGACATCCAGGTCTGCTGCATGCATCCTTCACAGACACCCCCATTCACCCTCCATTTACTGGCTTCCTACCTCACCTTTCAAAAGAATACATGTCGTTCCCCCAATGACAATGGAACATGTGTGGTGCAGGGCTGTCGCTGCAGACAGACTCCAGAATCCCTGCCCGACCATCACAGCTGCTTGCAAGAGAGGACTCCAGTTACATGGATTTCTCCTTCCAAGGAACTGTTTTACTGTCATCTGCATCATCCTATATTGTGCTCAGAATTTGTCATGCACGCAGGAAAGATAGGGTACAGAACAAACCAGATCCTTATGTTGGAAGATAACAGACAGAGGGTCACGTCCTAGTCCTGCTCCTGGAGACCTCCGTCTAACTTCACAGACAGCTGGCCTGAAAGCCAACTGCGACAATCAGACCAAAGTGCATTAGAGAAAAAGAAGTTTGGGGAACTATGAGAACCGGTCCTCTCACAGAGGCATGGGGTCTGTCTTCAACCGTGAGGAGTTGGGGTTGTGGTTTTTCATTGCTTACTTTCATGTCTTCAAATTCCTGCCTTCTAGAAACCCACTGTATCGAGCCAATCCTGATTCACGGCAGCACTGCAGGAGGCTTTGGGTTTCCAAGGCGGAAAATCTTTGCAGGAGCAGAAAGGCTTATCTTTTTCCTCCAGAGCATTTGTTGGGTTCAAACTGTGAACTTAGCAGTTTGCAGCCCAGCACATAAGCCACAATGCTACCACGGCCTCTCAAACCCAAACCAGACCTGCTCTCTGCCCAGTTGATTCCACCTCAAAGCAACCCTCGAAGACAGGGTGGAAGTGCTCTCCAGGGTTTCAAGGCTGTAACCTTGACAGAAGCAGACAGCCACAGCTGCCGTCCACAGAGCAGACAGTGAATTCAAGGTTAGCAGCCAAGCATGTTAACCACTGAGCCACCAAGGAGACTCCTGCAGGTGGTAACTGTTCTGTAAGCAGCTTATTGGTTGATTAGACTTCTTTAACTTAATATGTGGGATACTGACATCTCAGGCAAAGGCTGATGTTTGTACATTTTAGAAGCTCTCCAAAATGCAGACGTGCTCAGTTGTCATCTCACATGAAATACATAAAAGTAGTATGAAGGTGGTCAAGGCCAGCCAACCATATGCATACCCATATCTTCCATGAAGGTTAGCTTTGCATCTTGAAATCTGAAAAGGAATCCTGCTATAAAAAGAACTCCTAGAACAATGAGCTCTCCAGGTTTCTCCTTCAAGTTCTCTGCGTCTAGTTTTGATGAAAATAAAACAAAACCAAAAAAAATGATGGCTACCCAATTGCTCATACAAACAAACTCACTGCCATCGAGTTGCTTGACTCACAGAGACGCTATAGGACAGAGTAGACCTGCCCCTGTGGTTTTCTTAGATGTAATTCTAAAGGAGTGAAAAGCCCATGGAGCAGCTAGGAGTCTCAAACTCCTGACACTGAGGTGAGCAGGCCAGGGTGTAACCCACGAGGGCTCCTGGACCATTTGCTAAGACCTATTTATTTAGAGAAAAGCCATGATTCATACCAGAGACCAATCAAGAAGGGTTAGTTTCAGTCAGGGTGCGATGTAGCAACAATGAAAAACACAACTTTCCTCTAGTTCCTAAATGCTTCCTCCCCCCACCCCACTATCATGATC
>NW_022103907.1:6365951-6367348 GCF_000313985.2 Echinops telfairi | reverse complement strand
CAAAACACGGGTTAGTCTGGCAAAATCTCAGAAATCGTTGTTACCTGCCCAGGTAACATGGCTTGGCACATAGCCAGCTCCACCTTATGATGACGCTACAGAGAAGAGGAGGAAATGCTGCCTGGTCCTGTGTTACCTTCACAGTCATCAGGATGTGACCACTGTTGTGGCACATCAGTGTATTTCGGGTGTCTTCCCACCCAGAAGGCTCATCTTCCAGCACTCTGTCAGACAATATTCTAGAAAGATTACTGGATTTTCATTAGCTAATTTTTACAAGGCAATCACCAAGCCTTTCTTCCTAGTCTGCTTTAGTTAACTATAGCACGAGGCAATAAAGTAAATCCCAAAGAGGCTGGCTGCATGTAGTCGGTGGGTGAGAGATTTTGCGTCTGATTTAGAAAATGAAGTACAAGAATGGAAATGGCAGATTTTAGAAAACAGTTGTTAAAAAGTTGACCCTGCAGAAAAACATCATGATTCCCAAGAAGTATTCATCTAGCTACATAAAGACGGTCAGGATTTGGAAGGAATGTATATGATTGAATTATTTAAATGCAGAAGACGAAGCTCCATGGCCTAAGGAGAGCTGAAATGAGATTGTAGCAAGCCGAGAGAAAGACAACTATGTAGAAGGCTCTGGCTGGTGATGTACTTTAATAAGTAACAGCTATTCTTGCTTGTCTTATATTCGGGGACAAACGGGTAAAGAGGAGGCAAGCGACGTGAGGGGATGAAGGGTTAGAACACTGAGTGGTCCTCCCTGGGCAACAATGGACTGGAACATAGAACAGTTGGGAGGATGACGCAAGAGGCAGCAGTGCTTGGTTCTGCTGCACAAAGGGTCACTGTGGACAGCACCGAAGAACCACAACGCAATGCCGTGGCCAGACCCTTTGTTAGGGCTCCCTCCCCAGCACCTATTTTAATTCGGACCCCGCAAGGAAAGTGTCTGGACTCCCATTGCACAGATACTAACACTAAGCTTCAGAGAGGGTGCATGTGGCCCACGCCTGTCTGAATTCAAAGAAATAAGATCTGCACTATCAGGGATGCCAAATGACCTTTAAAAAGATGAAACATTCGAGAAAGCCCTCTAGGGGTATTGCTACATGCAGAATGCAGCACACGAGCTTTCCAAGAGTGACGAGAAACCTGTGAACTGAGGACCCGACAGGCCCACTTCTCTTAAGAAAGGGCCAAGGGCTGGGGCAGCCTGTCAGAACTGGCCAGAACTCAGGTGATGAAATCGCTGTTAGAGGCCGTGTCCAGTGGGCAGCAGCTCCAGGCTGACTGTGAGGTCCAAGGGACACAGTGTCGAATGATGAAAGTGGCTCTTGAGAGAGAACCCAAATCCACAACTTGAAAGGAGACAGAAGAGCCAGCCAGACTCGCCA
>NW_022103907.1:6364359-6365851 GCF_000313985.2 Echinops telfairi | reverse complement strand
GCTCTTGAGAGAGAACCCAAATCCACAACTTGAAAGGAGACAGAAGAGCCAGCCAGACTCGCCAAAAAGCCTTAGGACCTGGTCAGTGTTAGGCAGGCCTAGAAACGGAGAGAGATTTTGGCGTGCACAATAAATGATTGAGTTTATATGCCTGGAGTTAAACACTGGGGAGCCAGGGTGCTCCAGGACACACTTGTACCTGCCTGTGCCGAAAACGCTCTCTGCTCTGATTCATAACACAGGGAGAGGCATCCCTAGTAGGATCGCGCACACAGGGTCTGAGGACAAAGAAGCCAGTGATGGTTTCAACAAGCCCATCCTTCAGTCAGTGAAAGACACAGAAAGGGTCACTGGGTACCAATGCATAGATAATAATGCAGAAGAGGAAGAATGTACAACGCTGGGGGTGAAATGGTGTTTCTTCATGAAGAATTCACTTAACTGAAAACGGGGCCCAATCTAGGTGAGGAGTGGTGAGTTTTTGAAATCTTAAGAGTGTTAAATGAAAAGAACATTATATAAAACAGTGCACACATATGGCTGTGATGTGCAAACATAAACAGGCAGAGTCCGGGATGAGGATACTGAGATTTAGGGGCCTCAACAGCCCTGGGAGGTAGAGTATCACCTCTGCAGATGACAAGTAACACTGTGGGGCGGATTTTCTTTTCCCTCCAAAATGGTAAGATAACGAGGGGAAAAATGTAGATATATTGCATGTTGCAAATTGTTAAAGTGCTTGGCTTCTAATCTAAAAGTCATAGGTTCAAGACCACCTCGAGGTACCTCAAAGGCCAGACTGGTGCTCTACTCCAGGCACAGAAAACCCTACGGGGTGCAGGGATCTCTGCCACACCTGGGAGAGGCCAGCCACGGGCAATGGATAGCTTTCCTGTTTTCATACCGACTTCTCAAACCTGAAAAACAAAATTCTGTAGGCTTTTTCTCTGCAGGAACTCCCCCTCCCCCTTTCTCTCTCGGACGGCTTTTTGTCCCCCTTCATTCATGGAATTTATTACATCTGACATAACACGTTTACTTGCTTATTTTCTTCCACGTTAGAAAGTTAAGTGCAATGAGAGCAGCAATTTGATTTTATTCGCTGTGGTAGTTAGATCATTTTATGTCAACTTGGCGATGAACAAAAATATGGGAGTGAAATCCAACCTGTTAAGCAGGCCAGCCTAATACTGTCTCCAGGGGCTGTGGACTTCGATACAGAGAAGCCTGGGACCTTCCCCCTCTGAGCTGGGACCCTGCGACTGACCGACTGACTGAGAGCGGCCAGAGCCCTGCCCTGTTTCTACTGGATCCACACGACTCTGCCCACACTGGCCTGTGACCTTGCTGCTTTCTGCATGACTGCATGTGGCCGTGTGGGTCTGGAGAGTGATTTATGGACTGGTATTGGACTGGGCGGGGATGCTTCCTTGACATAAAGCTCTTTCTTCTACATCTATGAGTGTCATTGGATATGTGTCTCTGGTCAACT
>NW_022103907.1:6360025-6364259 GCF_000313985.2 Echinops telfairi | reverse complement strand
ACTGGTATTGGACTGGGCGGGGATGCTTCCTTGACATAAAGCTCTTTCTTCTACATCTATGAGTGTCATTGGATATGTGTCTCTGGTCAACTCAGCCTACCATATTACCCCGAGTCCCCAGACTTGAGAAGTGCCTGGTACATAGTAGGTACACAATATATTTGTTAAACGAACGAGGAAATATTTATTTGCTCATATTTTTAGTGAGCTTAACTTACAAGATGAGCTTACGTAAGGGATGACATTTGAAGCGTATTCTATAGTGTCAGAGGTACGAGGATGAAAATGACCATGTACAAAGGCACAAAAAGATCCGAGCCTTCACCAGCAGTGTCAGAATGTAGCAGAAAAACCCATTCCACTCACAGGCTCCACATGAGAAGAAAAACATGCTGTAATATCTGTATTTTGTCGCTCTTAACTTTTCCACATTTGTAAACTGTCCCATCATAAAACTAAGATGGAAAATCCATTTAGGAGTAACCTGCAACCCCCTCAAAAGAAGTTTAGAAGTGCTGCAAGTCGAATATGAACAATGAATAGAGTGCACAGTTATGTCACAGGCACCATTACTTGCTCGAACCAAAGACCCACCGCCATCACACTGATTTGGACTCCTATTGATCCCACCCAGTTTTTCTGAGACTGTAAATCTTCGTGGGAGCAGACAGACCATCTTTTCCAGCTAAGCAGCTGACCTACACTTAGAAGCCCAGCCCCTAACCCACAGTGCCACCAGGGCTCCGTGTAGATTACGTAAACCAAACCCACTGCCCCTGAGCCAATTCTGACTCATAGTAACTCCCTAGGAAACCCCTGTGGGTTTCTGAGCCTGTAAATCTTTACACAAGAAAGTTTTGTTTTTTTTCCAGAGGAGTGACTGGTGGGTTTGAACTATTGGCCTTTCAGGTAGCAGGCAAGCGAGTAACCCACTGCAGTAACGGGGCTCTTGGCCCTAAAAATTTACCCACGCAAAGGAGAAGATCTGCGTATTTTTCATCGTTGGACATGCATGACCTTAGCGATGCTGTGGCTCAGAACAACCGGTGAAGTTGTTGAGTCACACGGTGACCTAACACTTTTACTTATGATGCCAGTCATCAGGCTGCCAAAGCACAATCATTTTTGAAACAAAGCACTGTATTTCTGTCACTACACTGGAGAAAAGTGGTCGCAATTAGACTGATTTTATACACATGGGTATACAAATTCACTCATTATTACTACTCTACCTAGTGAAGACTAATCACTTGCCTATTTTGTTAGTCAGATTCCACTACTAAATGCATGAATCAGGGAAGCGTTTACACGAATATTGTGAATTTTAATGTTTTAAGGTAAGGTTTACGTTTCTGTGCCTGAATTACATGCATTAGTGTGCGAAAAGGTAGAATTCATTCATATGGAACCTTGATAGGCAACTATGACATGACATTTGTGCCAAGTGGGAAAATGAGAACCATATGCTCTTTCTGAGTGGTACCAATTACATACACAAATACTTATCAAAGAAACAACCAGTGAATGTGCTTCTTCTTGAAATGCTACGTCTCAGGATGCCGGGGGTGGTGACACTTGAGAAGATGAATTGGGACTCATGTCAAGGGTCTGCCTTGTGCAGGTCTAAACGCTGAATTGGTGCTGCCTGGTGATCAGCAAAAGGTTTAAAAGGGCTTCTATCACCCTACTCTATTCTATTTCCTCTTTAAAACACCCAAATAGCTACACAGAGCTCTCAAGATAGAGACCAACATTTTTACTGAAACAAAAGGGCCTTGTGTTGTCTTGCCCTTACCTGGCAGAAAACTTTCTACCCACCCGTTCTCTGGTCTTCAGCCAACCTGTTCCTCAGAGCAGAAGGATTACCTCATCCAAAAGCCCCTTACATGGCCCCAAATTTTCTCCTCTCTTCACATTCCCTCCTCCAGTTAAATCCTCATTCCCCTCAGCAACTTTTCTATAATATGCTCTTCTAATATTGTACAACCTTCTTAGCATTTGTCTCAGTTGTATGTTTGCATTGATTCATGAGATGTTTGAATAAATGTTTATCTCCCCCATTAGATAAAAAAACCCCAAAACGTAATGTCATCTAGTTGATTCTGACTCATAGTGAATCTAGAAGATTTGCATATCTTCCTTTGTATATTTAAGATCGTTTGGTACATGAAAGCCAAGATAGATAACCCATCTGAAACAGTATCAGGAGTAATGGTTCTTGGGCAGTTGAGTGGGGTGATATGGGAAGAGAGGGTGGAGGGTAGGGAACTGATAGCATTATGATTGTATAAACCCACTTGATATGATTGAACAACAGAATTATATGTAAATGGATAAGTTGAATCATGTAAGATATGGCAAAAAAAAAAAAAAAAAGGGGCCCAAAACCTGTGATAGGAAAAAAATAATAAGGGTTCCTGGGGAGGAGGGGGGAGGAGGGCAATGAAGGGGAGCTGATATCAAGGAGTTCAAGAAAAAAGAAAATGTTTGAAACTGACTGTGGTAGCAATTGCACAATACTGCTTGATGTGATTGAATTAAGGATTATTATGATACCTGCAAGATGATTTTATGATACCCCATAAAATGATTTTTTTTAAAGGTAAAAGTGCCCTACAGAATTTCTAAGGCTGTACATTTTTATAGAATCAACTGCCACATCTTTCTCTGTGTGGAGCCCCTGGCAGGATCAAACCATTGACTTTCAAGCAGCAGTTAGCAACTGCACCAGAAACTGACACAAAATAGGGATTGCATCAGTTTTGCTCCTCCAGGTGTTTCCAGTGCCTACTACAAATCTGGAGATATACATTACACAGACACACACACACACACCACAAGTAAAAAGACTTTTCGACAACATAATAAAGGGTATATATTTAAAGCCAATCGCCAACCTTATGCGGAACTGGAAGCAATTCCCTTGCAAACAGGCACCAGACAATTCAAATCTGTGCTGAAGTCTAAGTCAGAACTATCATCCAAAAAAAAAAAGGGGAACTAAAGGCATCCAAACTGGCAAAGAAGTAAATCTCTACTTGAAAATGGTAGGCTCTTACACATAGAAAAATCCCAAAGATTTAGCTAGAAATCTGTTGGTACTAATTAAAACATTCAGCAAGGTAAGAGATCAACAAGCAAAAACTGGTTGGATTCCTTTATGCCAACAAAGAAAGTCAGAAAAACAGTATCACTTACAATAGCTACTCACAAGGTCAAATCCAGGGAAATAAAAAGACCATACAAAGAAAATAAGAAAACACTACCACAAGAAATCAAAGAGAGACCCATATGCTTATGGATAGGAAGACAACGTTCTGAAGATATCAATGCAACCCAAAGCAATCTACAAATATAATGTGATACTGACCTGATTCCAACACCACTCTTTAAAGCAGGCGTCCTCAAACTATGGCCCGCGGGCCACATGCGGCCCACCGAGGACATTTATCTGGCCCGGCAGGCGTTTCTGCCCCGTTTGTTTTTTAACTTCAAAATAAGCTATGTGCAGTGTGCATAGGAATCTGTTCATTTTTTTTAAACTATAGTCCTGCCCTCCAACGGGTCGGAGGGACAGTAAACGGACCCTGTTTAAAAAGTTTGCGGACCCCTGCTTTAAAGCGATGAAAACCAACAATACCCAACTCTCTATAGAAAGGAAAAAGACACCCAGTTAAGCAAAGCACTATAAAGAAGAACAAAGTCATAGCTCTGACTTCCTACTCCCCAAGCACTACATACCCACAGTAATCAAAACAGCACGGCACTAGCACAATGACAGATGCATAAATGAATGGAACAGAATTGAGAACCCAAAGTAAATTCATATACTGACAGACAGCTGATATTGGACAAAGGACCAAAGCACAGGAAATGGAGAAGTGATAGGCTCTAGCAAAGGGTTCTGGCAACACTGGATATCCATTTGGAGAAGAATGAAGCAGGACCCATATCTCACACCGTACACTAAAATAAATTCAAGATGGATCGACAACTTAAATCTAAAACCTCGAATTATAAAGCCATGGATTCTTCATTCATTGTGGTTGATGGTCTTGCTTCTCTCAGTTCATTTCAGAGGTCTTCTAACCTTTCTGGGATGTCTAAACTGTGTAAAAACTGTTGGCTTTTCTTTTGTAAGTGGGACAGTAATTCCACAAGACTAAGAAAATGTCTTCTACATGTGACCTCCTCCCTGGGGGAATGGACGGAAAAGTGGGTGAAGGGAGACGTC
>NW_022103907.1:6315963-6359222 GCF_000313985.2 Echinops telfairi | reverse complement strand
ATAAAACTCTCTCTTATACATGAGTTGCTGTGGATTTGTTTCTCCAAAGTACCTAGACTAATACACCCTCTGTATATGAAGGAGCTTCAAAAAGTTGTGGAAAACTCCACTATCTTTCATTCCAATTTTTGTGAACTTTTTGAGGTGTTGGGTATATGAGGGGGTACCCTTCCCCAAATCAGAAAAAATCTCCCCAGCGGAACGTTCATAGTACACATTTTTCCCACTAGGAGATCATCAAGCAACACGCTCTCAGTGAGCGCACCCGCTGGCATCATCTGGGAAGGTTCTCTCTGGTCACAGTAAATTTTTTCGTAAAGCAGTTTCGCTCGAATCTTAGGCTGATTTAAGAGAACAGCGTGTGGCTGTGGAATTTTATTTCTTGCTCATGAAAAATGCCACAGGAACTGTTGTGATGTTGAGCACTGCTTACAAGGACAGCGCTAGGAGGAAAAAACTCAAGGGTACAAGTGGCTTTCTCATTTCAAAAAAGGTGCAATGTCGACTGATGACAAACCTTATTCTGGACATCCATCAACTTCCTGAACGAATGAAAACGTCAACTCATAGTACATTTGGAGTTTGTTCCACCAGGTCAGGCTGTTAATCAAGCTTTCAATTTAGAGGTTCTGAAAAGATTGTGTAACAGTGTGCTACAAAAAAGGCCTGATTGGTGGCATGTGGGGGACTGGTTTTGCCACAACAATGCGCCTGCTCATGCAGCCATCTCAGTGTGCCAGTTTTTGGTCAAAAACAGCACACCTCTTTTGCCCCACACACCTTACTCACCCGACCTCACTCTGTGTGACTTTTTTTGTTTCCACAAATGAAGAGGGACATAAAAGGACAACAATGTGATGACACAGAAGAGGTGAAAAAGAAACCAAAAAGCGAGGGAGGTTCTGTCAGCCATCCAAACAGATGAGTTTGAAAAATGTTTCCAATCTACAGACAAGAGCCTGAAACACAGAGAATCCAGAATAGATAAACCCCCCAGGGCCAACAATGAGATTAGAGATACCAGGAGGATTAGGGGAGGGTGAGGGGAGAAAAGGAAAATCGATCACAAGGTTCAACCTAGAACCCCCTCAGGGGGACGAACAAAGGAAAAGTGGATGAGGGGCGATGGAGGAAGCTGGAAGATATGAAAATAATAATATATAACTTAACAAGGGTTCATGAGGGAGGGTGGGCAGGGGAAGGTGGGGGAAGCAATGGGGAGCTGATATTAGGGGCTCAAGTGGGAAGAGAATGCTTTGAAAATGATGATGGCAGCATATGTGCAAATGTGCTTGGATGTACAGTGGATGAATGTATGGATTGTGATGAGATGTAAGAGCCCCCAATAAAAGTATTAAAAAGAAAAGAAAAGAAATTCCAGTTAGGAAAAAAAATGTTTTCAAGAATGAAAACACAGATTTGACAAATGTATTAAGTGAAATGGGGAGTACTTTAAAGGTCATAAGGTTCTTTTGTGAAAAAATTTAAATACATAGCTTTGAGGGAAAAACATTTTTTTCCAGTTTTTTTGGGGGGGAACCCCTTCATATTCATATGTTCTTAATATTCATTTATGGAAGAAAGGGAAAAGGAGTGAATGGAAATTTTAACTCATGTATTCAGAGTTCTGGCATGGAGAGGAAAAGAGTTAAACTTTTAAGAAAAAGATCACATATGGACATACCCAACAGAACACCATGGAAGAGGAAGAGCTAATCATAGCAAAGATAGTAGTGTGGTTGTTACATAATCTTGTGTCAATTTGAGGGTATTAAGAGTGAAGGGATGGAGTCTAGCCTGTCAATCAGGTCACAGCTTGATAATGCCTCCTTGAGGATTCTGGGATTCACATGAGGCATTCTCATGAGGATTCTGGGAAATTCCTCTCTCTGCCTTGGTCTTCCTGTTGACAAGCCACTCAGAGACTTGCTCAGCCCTGCGAGAGCCTCTCTCTCACTTACTCAGCCCTGCGAGAGCCTCTCTCTCTCTCTGCTTTACCTTCCTGTTGAAGAGCCAGCTCCCACATGGAGACCTGCTCCGGTGCTGAGATGCTTCCACCACCTTTGGATACACAAGACTTTGGATCCACACGACTTTGCACCCACCAGCCTGTGATCTTTCTGCATTTTGCATCATTGCAGGTGACTGCATGAGTCTCAAGAAGGATTTTTGAACTTATGGACTTATATCAGACTTATGGACTTCGTCCAGACTGGCTGGGATGTTTTCTCAATATACAATTGCTCCTTGATGTAAAGCTCTCTTTTACACATCTATGAGTGTCTCTACATTTGTTTCTCTAGTCAACCAGGCCTAACAGAGTAAAAAACCTATCCAGTTTCAGCAGGTCTTCTAGGATAAGACAGACTAGAGAGAAAGGCCTGGTTCTCTACTGAAAATGAGCCGAACCCCCACCCCCCCACAGATCACAAGAGAATACTGACCAGTACAGCACTGGAGGACAAGCCCCCGCAGGTGGAAAGTACTCAAAAGAAACAGTGGCCTCAGCAATGAACTTGAACAGACTAACGATGAGGAAGATAACACAGGACAACATTTTGCTCGGTTGTACATGGGATCCCTATGAGGCGGTGTTGACCATATGTCAATTAACAAGATCAACAATCAGAACTAAAACAAATTTATCAGTGTACCCACCTCAGTGCCTAACATAGGTACTCAACATTTATTAAATATGTATACAAGTGAATGAACATGAGCATGGTCTTGCTTCTTCATTTGCAAATTTAATATTTTTTAAATTATAATTTGTCTATGGTACTTTCTTTCTCCCCCATAACCCCAACCTCTCTCTCCCTGTTGTGGTGTTTATTGTTTTCTTTAAGTTGTCGTATTTATCACACACTAACAACCAATGTGTTCCCTTTCCCCACCCCGAAAACCATTTTGTTCCAATCATTGTTTTTTTGTCTCATCTGAAATTTCACATCCTTCATGCCCATGCATTTTCTTCACCATTATTTTTCTTAGAATGACAGGTTTATAACATTGTTCTTCTCTGAAATCAATTTTAAAAGGCTTATTTGGCATTGCATCATCCTGCCAGAGGATGAGCAATGCAAGAGAAACCAACTGTGGCGAGAACACTGGGGAACCAACCTACCAAGGCACTGTCCATTCCAGCCTCGGAACCCTTCGGTGCAGGGGACACACTGGTAAGATCCTGGAGAATTCACACACTGCTCCTCCGGGCAGTTACTTGGACTCAAACATTCATTAATATCTGGGGGGAAAAATTAAGAGCCAGGTCACACACATTTGATCAGATTAACAAAGCAAAAATTCACTTTGTGAAGAGGGGCAAAAAGCAGCACATCTACACTGCCGGGAGGGGAGCAATGCCTGGCCAAGTGACACGCGAGGTCCCCTGAGCACCCAGCAATAAGGCGCTGTTGGGTACCCCCTGACTAAAGGACTGGCACGCGTTCCAGATTCTTCAACTCTCAGCTCCTCTGTGTCCACTTTCTGGACATCAAATCTTTCAAGTGACAGTAAAGTTTGCCAGAAAGAAACACGAGGAAGGGGAGCGAGAGTGAGGGACCCCTAGCTCCAGCGATGAGGAGTTCTCGCTGCAGGAAGCAGATGCTTGACAGAAATCCTCCTTGTGACTGAAGGGACCCAGGAGCATCCTACATTGAAATAATTTATGACAGAGATCCCCACATGGTAGAAAAAGAACATTCGGAGGAAAAGAGTGAACTCAGCCTCCTTCCAGATTTTAGTATGGTTGACAGCAAAACATTCTTTTGGTAAAGAAATACCATCGTTTGTAAGATTCAAGGTTGATATATTAGTTATAGTTAGTTTTGAAAAGAAGAGGGAAAAACACCTTAACAATTCTTGCGACTGTGGATGAGATCATTGCAACAGGCTGGGGCATTTTTAAGAGTGGGCAAACAAGGACACATTAGAAGGGAGATGCAGAGGTCTGAGTGTACTCATGGTGGCCAGGAGTGAGCAGCAGGAGGGAGGGAAGAAGGCTCCTTGAGCTGCTGCAGTGGGTAGATGGGACACCGGGGAACAGATAAGGGCGATGGTTGACTAACAGGATGGACGTAAGCTCACGTCTGTGGAGTTTGCATGTGAAGAATGCTGACATGGTACATGCTGTGTTACAAACACACTTATCACAATGTAAAATTATATCTTAAAAAAGAGGGACAAAAATGTGTAGTGAAGGGGCAGGTGAGCGAGTAGCAGAAAACAAGAGACCCTGAGGGCGAATGATGTTTCTCTTCCAGCCCTCACATCTAGCACCAAGGATCAGCACACCGAACTCCAGAACTGGGATTTCAACTTAAACAAAAAGCAAAACAAAAAACCCTCAGATTATTAGGGTCTCATTTTAAAAAGCGGTAGCAATCAACACCCCCCAAACAAGTCAATAGGACGTGTTATACTATGATCAACTTAAGAAAAATATCCAAAGGCAATCCCTTGGATACTAGCTCCTGTTAAAATAAACAATACGCTAAAGGTAGATTTTGAATTCAAACAAGCATATTAAATGTCTTAAGTGTGATGAATGTAAATGTTTTTGGACCTCTACTCATCTTCGAAAAGGAGCCTTGGTGCTTCGGTTATTCAGTGCTTGGCAGCTAACAAAAACATCGGCGGAGAGAATCCCACCAGCTGCCCTGGGGGCAGAAAAAGTATGGCCATGTGCTTGTAAAGATGAGAACCACGGAAACTGAGCGATCCGGCTCCACTCGGTCCTTTGGGGTCATTATGACGTGCAATCGACTCTACTCCAATGGGGCACTTGAGATCATCTTTACAATAGAAGTGCTTTTTTCAGGACATGAACTGAAACAAGAAAGGACGTGAATCACGGGTCCACTAAATGGGTATCTAGCCGTCGTAACTGTGGTCAGTCCTTATGAACGCTTTCACCGTACCTAGCGGCAGGCATGTGTGAAGGGATGCTGAACACCTGAGGATGGCACTGACAGAAGTCCCAGGTCAGCACTGCCATCTCCTCTCCGTAAAACAGTTCCTGCCAGCGGACAATGAGCCCCCAGTGGGTGTTTTTAGGTCAGATGTTCTGGGACTTCGGGTTCTACAGCAAGGTGGGGTTTGCCAGTTTCATTTTCCAACGAGCATTGCATTCTCCTCTGGATGGGGAGGGTCTCTTGGTTTTGTTCTTTTCAATCGTAGAAATACAGCTGCTAGCTCAGAGAAGGTCACCGAGGCAGGCTGGGGCACTGCTGAGCCATCCAGGATAACGTCCCCTGCACTTCCCACAGCTCTCACTTCTGCTGGCGTGTTCTCGTGTCCAGGAACTGGGGACTACCTGCCTTGTAACGCATTCAAAGAATAAAGTGAGGCTGCATGAGATAATGTCTGCACACTACAACGGGCTCCTTGGAGACTGGCGCTGCTTGAGAGCAGCTCTGTTAGGGACAGCTGAGCAATCTGCAGTGCGCCAGCAGCCCGGGGACCGTTGGTTGTGGTCCATGAGGGGATGGGAAAACAGGCGCAGGCTTGGCTCCCTCGCCTCTCTGAGCCTTTTCACCAGGGTGGAATTTTGCATTATTTCCCAGGAGAACCCTGGTACTACTTCTGCTAAATCATTTCCATCTAGTGAGGATGGCTGTTTCCGAGCTGTCATTGAATGATTGTCAAACTTCGGGTCTACTCCTTTCCGTCTTTCCGGGCACTCTAGGTTTTTTCTTAAATATTACAGCTTTCCATCCTGGGGCTGTTCTGCCATGCAAAGAAAGGACCCGCATTTGACTTCTCTTTGTGGGGGTGTCACTTTGCACCTCTTTGTCAGGTAAACGACTCCCCTCTACTTCCATCCCTCCCACCACACACACACCTGAGCATTTTCCCAACAGGAATGTGCTGAGAAGACCTATGCCCCCCACTGAAGGGGCTAGGGAGGAGGGAGGTTTACACCGACCAGTGCTTCCCAGTGGTTATGTGTCTGCCCTGTGGGGTCTCTCTGAGTCAGAATCGGCAGGGGGCGGAGTGCTTCTTGAGTACTACTAACCCGATGGGTACGGTACAAGAACCCCCGCATGTATTCATTTTCATGACAATCTCAAGGTAACCGTCAGGTTCGAGGGAGCTCCGGGCCAAGAAGGAGCGGTACACCTGGACTGGGTCATCTGGACCAGGTGAATTTGATTCAGCCAATGGGGTTGACCACACCTCCCAATGAGGGTCCAGAACAGCCAGCGGTGTTGCTCGGGTGCTCTCTCCCAATGGCTGATACACAGCTCAGTGCAGCAACACAGCCCAACGCCGCCAACCATGCCGCGGACTCTGCCTGGCTTGTGTTTCATTTACTGTCAAACCTGAAACTGCTTCAAACTTTCATAAAACTCACTTGGGTAACAAACCAGGCTTCAGCGTGAATTCTGTCTCACCAGGAGCCACCGACCGAGGTATCTCTCTCCAGAGAGAGAGAAAGAGAGAGAGAGAGATCTAACATAACTTCATAAATCCCATTTTGCAGATGATGCACGAAGTTGCAAAGACCCAGGTAATGAACTTGAGGCCACATGGTGACTAAAGGTGGGGGCCCTGAGCTGATGCTGCAGCCCAGGTACTTTCTTGTTTCCATTCTTCTCAGGAGCAAGAGCGTTCCCTGCACACCCCTTGGGGACACTCACACCTATGCCTGACCCACACCTCTCAGCTGTCAGGGGAGAGTTCATGGCTCCAGCCTTATCCCAAGTTGATCAGAAATCCAGTAACACTGTGAATCCTCCCACTCCCCTCTAGAGTGGGTCCCCAGGGCAAGGGTGCGGGAGCAAGGCAAGAGGCTAACAGGAGAGGCGGCCGAAGACTGCCAGAAAAGGTCTCCTGAGCTCTCTCTCCAAGCCCAGGCCATCAAAGCTGTGACAAAGCCCAATATGTGCAGGCCATGGGGCAGCTGAGAAGAAACATTGCCCCCTAATCTCTCTCTGCCTAACTCCAGAAGTCAGGCTGAATTCAATGAGGCTGGTCTCCAGGCAGTCCAGACAGAAGCCCTGGGCACCCGCACTGTCCTCCTGTCATTGCCGACACCTCGACCACTCTCTCAGAAGCCCCAGCTCTTCAGCTCTTTCCCCGGACGTGTCTAAGACAGGGAAAGAGACAGCCCCAAGATGACTTCGACTAGATTCATGTAACGGGCACAAACATTTACAAACACATTAAATGGGTAACCATTTAGGCCATGCAATAAATATTTTCCAAAACACTTTTCTAACAGGAGAGAGCTAACTCCTGTGGTCTTAATAAAGGCATTTTATCTGGCACAGCTGGTATCTGAGCGGCACTGGTCAGATCATCTTCCTGTAGGGAGGGAGCAAGGAAGTCCCAGAACTCATGTAAACAGAGAGGAGTTGAGATAAAAGCATGCAGCTGGGAGGAAAGGTCAAAAACTTAGCATGTGTTGTTCTGTTGTTCATGGGGGGGGGCCGGGGGGATTGGGGTAATGTGTTGTTCACATTACCCCTGGTATTGCTACTCCCATTTCTGTGAAACATGGATAAAGGGAAGATAGTGGTCAGTGTAAGATTTGAAAAAAATAAAAATTTATAATCTATCAAGGGGTCAAAGGGTTAGGGGGGGAGGGTAAAAAGAGGAGCTGATACCAAAAGCTCAAATAGGAAGGAAATGTTTATGAAATGGTGATGGCAAAGTTATGTACAAATATGCTCCATACAAGTGATGGTTGGAATGTTCTAAGATTTGTAACAGCCTCTAATAAAATGATTACAAAAGAAAAATTTAAGCATCAACAATGATTATACCTGTGCCCCATTCCCAGCAGCGTCACCCGGGCACTATAATAAATTCTGAGTTTGTACTAAGCTAGTCTGTCGGTAATGATGCTGACATAGACTTTACTCCAAATACCAGGGGAGGCAGATTCCGCAGTGAGTTAAAAAGGAGCACAAGAGTGGAAGCTCATCCTAATGCAGCCCCGGAAGTGAGGGGGTCCAGGAAGTAGGGAGCACCCAGGTTCAGGATGAGAAGGCGTGTTAGACCCGGGCCCAGGTCAGGGGCCACACGTACACTGGGAACTGCAGTGGCCAGCTCTCTCAGCACACTCACCCTCGCAGTGGCCTCTGCGGGTCATGCGGTACCCGCTGTCGCAGTACTCGCAGCGGAAGGCCCCCATGGTGTTGACGCAGTACCCTTCCCCGCAGACATCTGGCCGCAGGCACTCATCAACATCTACATGGGGCAGAAAACACGCTCATGTTAGACTTAGCAAGACAGCATGTCACACCTCTCCCAGCGCCCAGGTCTAATTTAGGAACAAAGTAAAGAATTTCTACTACGGTGTCTTTGATTTGTCCCAAATGCTTCGAAATGCAGAGGTTTTGATTCTTGCAGGCTCCCAAAGTAGTATTTTAAATGCATCTTATGCATTGTACCTGTGTAATCCATTTGACACTCTCTATTCAAAAGTGCTATGTGGGGGACGAGGGGGGAATGAAAGTTTCTATTTCCCAGTATCTGTGATATAAGATACTGCTTAATATGGCAAGAAACAGCTCTGTCAAGAAGACAAACAAATTGCCCAAACCAGTGGTCCCCAAGTTGATGCTGACTCGTGTGTCAGAGTCGAGCTGTGCTCTACAGGGTGTCCAGCGGCTGCTCTTCAGGGGGAAGTGTGCTCCCACAGAAGAGCAAGTGGGAGGACGGGGCTGGGCACTGTTCCTTTCTGTTGTTCATAGGCCACGATTCAGAACTGACGAGAAGGCACCTCACAGCATCAGCAGGTCTGTCTTCTGAAGCAGCTGAGGCCAACCTGGTGGTTAGTTTCTGAGGGTTTAACCCTGTGCACTGCACCCCTCAAGGATTTCATGCTACCGAGGGGCTTCATGAAAGTTTCTGGGTTGTCTACTTAATCACTGACGGATGGGGCCTTGAGGGATCTAAGATCCCTGATCTGGAGAGTTTACGGATACGGGAAACACTGCTAGTACCTATGCAGTCCGTGCCCTCCTCGTTGGCCATGAATCCTGCCGGGCAAATACACAAGAAACTGCCCTCAGTGTTTTCACAGCGCCCGTGGGAGCAGAGGCGCTGGACTTGAGTGCATTCATCGAGATCTGCCAACAAAAATACATGTCAATGGATCAGTGTACATGCGTCTGATACGACTGATGCAGGGATTGTACCAAGGGTTATAAGAGCCCCAATAAAATGATCTAAATAATAATAATAATAATAAATGGTTAGTGTATTGCTGCAGGAAATTCTCCCCCTCTGTTCTGTAAAATACATCCGATGCCCTGTGCACCCCACACCTTGAAAACGGATGGAAAACAGTCAAAGGAGACGTGGTCATGATCCTCAAGCAGGGAAAGACTGTTGCTGGGATTTACTGGGCATTTCTTCCCAAAAATCTACAAACTCAAACCCAAGCTCTGGTGCTATACAGGGATTTCAGAGCATCTTAGGATCTGCAAGACAACTGGAGTCACCAGAGCTCTGAAATGTGCCACCCAATTCCCAGGTGTGGCCAGGCACCAGCAGAAAAGCTATGAAAGAAACCCAAGCACACGGACAAGTTAGAGGCGATCACCCCTGCCCCTCTATGTTAGGGTCCTAAGCGCACAGTACACGTGCTATGTACAAATGAATGGGAAATCGGCATGTGAAGGAGCAAGTGGGTGCCCCCACCCCAACAGACACACAAACCAACAGGTGACTCTTAAGTCGTGATGCTTGCATATGAACGCGCTAAGTGCCTTTGCTGTTTTGTAGTCTCCTTTTAACTCTTACAGCTACCTTGTAGTTCTCTAGTCCAGGGGTTCTCAACCTGGGGGTCACGACCCCTTTGGGGGGTCAAACAACCCTTTCACAGGGGTCGCCCGATTCATCACAATACCAAAATTACAATTATGAAGTAGCAACAAATATAATTTTATGGTTGGGGGTCACCACAACATGAGGAACTGTATGAAAGGGCCGTGGCACTAGGAAGGCTGAGAACCACTGTTCTAGAAGAAGAGAGTAATTAAATTTAGAATTAACACACATTCAAAATGAAGTACTCAACACTCTCATACTCCTTTATTGTTATTCATTTTTTCTTACAAAACTAGAATATATATATATATATATATATATACACACACACATACTCAGCAATAGCTTCATGTTAAGTATATATTGAAGACTTTTTCTTCTAACAGGGATTTCAAGAGAAATCTGTTAGATGTCAGATCCAATATACATAAATGACTACAACACATTATTGCAACATTTATTAATGTTAACTTGTTCTTGCTAAATGTGTGTGGGTAGCTATTTCTAGAGTTCTTAATGCTTTTACTTGCTTACCTGAAAAAATTTTGGAAATTATTTTACTTGGTGCAACTGAACCAAGAAGCTGTAGCACCCAGGAGGTCGGCAAACGTTGAGTTTCATTAGTTCGGGTCTAAACATTCTGATGCAGTGCCCCTGCCCAAGATCGGTAAACAGGCACGCACAGGAAAACTGTTCTCAATGTACAACCCATTTCTATTTCATACGTGTTTGGTTTTGTTTTTATAAAAGACATCTGTGTCTCTTACCAACACATTTCCTCTGTTGCTCACTGAACTTGTAACCTTCGTAACATATGCACGTGTACCTCACGGGCAGGTTAATGCAGTGTCCTGCTCCGCAGATGTCAGGGTTCACAGTACATTCATTGATTTCTTCAAAAAGATGTGACATGGAAAGAAAAACAACAAAGAAAGAGACATAATGACTTCACTGCTACTTGCAAACCATTACTGTGTTTCTTGGGTACGTAGCAAATTATTTCCAGGTGTACAATTAGATGGCAAAGGGTGACCTGTGAAGTCTGATCAGCAGTGCTACCCAATGCCGTCGATACTTCCAGCGAAACAACTTCTGAGATGAACCGGA
Organism: Echinops telfairi; assembly: GCF_000313985.2. Taxonomy (NCBI): domain Eukaryota; kingdom Metazoa; phylum Chordata; class Mammalia; order Afrosoricida; family Tenrecidae; genus Echinops; species Echinops telfairi. Next base: position 6,348,332 of record NW_022103907.1, on the reverse strand, counting down.
ATGACAGAAACTCAGAAAGAACTCGTGGTGGATGTTGTTAGATCAACTCTTCATCAAACAACTTCCAGGGTGGCCTTTCAAAGCACTTCTACCCACTCAAATCTATCGTAGGTGATAGTGTTTGAATTACTGTGTCACTTCTCCTGACAAGGAATGCACAGCAACCTACTTGTTAGCAAATTCCAATTGCAATGGCTATCTCCTAACTCTTCCAAGAGTTCTCTCTCATTAGCCCCCCAGTAAAGACCTCCCACTTCTAATCCAAACAAAACATCCAGGAACACCTCACACTTTATTGATAGTGATAAGGTAGGGTGCCTCTTGCAAATATTCAGTGCCAAATTCCTCCCCAACTCCTACAGATCCTTGCTGAAAACTCCCTTCTGCTGGAAAGTCTGCTCAGGTTAACCCTGTCTGAGGGCTCGCACCACTCACACACACACCTTGGGATGAAGGCAGGACCAAAGGAGTTCCTGGAGAAGGGAACCCATCAAACAAGCTCCATTGCCAGAGACTCAAGGAGCACAGAATTCATGAGGAGGTACCAGCAGCTTCTGAAATGAGTTACTACCATAGGACATTCTGTTTCAGACTCCACGCGGAAGGAGGTACATTGTCCTCGTGGACGCAGTGACACTAGTAGAACTACAGGCTTAGAGATCAATCCTCCTGCTGCCCCTTACTAGTTCTGTAGCGTGGAACAAGTTCCTTCACCATTCTCAGCCTCACCTTTCCACATGCATAAAATGAGGATAATTAGAGTACCAACTGCAGTGTGGGAGCTTCAAAGACATCCAAGTAATGTCTTTCGCCCATTGTTAGCACAGGCATATGTTCCAAGTTGGGCACTGCAATTTTTGTTGTTCGTGTTGAATTCATTTACAAATAAACACCTATAATTATAAATAAGGCTATTTATAAATGTACAGCCTTGAGCTCATTGGCTTCACGGTGCTTAAGAGAGATGCCGGCAGGGAAGAGTCCAAGGAAAACCCCAGTGCTGAGTCTGTGAGCAGGCAGGCTGAGAAAGAAAGAACACAGTCGTGCTCGAGAGTCCGGGGTTCCAAACCAGGGGTGCGATTTTTGTCCATAATGACCCAAGTAGGCGTTCTGTGAGGTGGAGTCAAGCCAATGGCAGTGAGTTCGGTATAGTCTTGGGCCATGAGATGAAATAAAATGGCCATTTCTTGTAACCCAGTATTTTCAAGAAGAACAGTAAGGTCAAAATGATATTCACATTGCATATTTGAGGATTTCCAGTTGATTACCACCAAGGTTGAGCATATATAGATACAGACTGAAAATGTTGATCTTGGCCAGAAGAGCACTAAGGCTATGCTAAAATAAATAAATACATAAAGTTACACTGACACCACTGAAGGGTGCACCAGGATTACCGATGTCCACCCTGGATGGGCAACTCCTGTTGGACCTTTAATGTTAGGCTAATGTTCCCTAACAGTGCTGTCAATCAGCCTTGGGCTGCTACCTGCAAGCCTGCTGGTCCGAACCCACTAGCTGATCCACGAGGGAAAAGGAGGCTGTCTGCTTTCATAAAGACTTTCAGCCCCTGCCTAGGAAACCCTATACAGCTGCGGTTCTCAACCTGTGGGTCGTGACCCCTTTAGGGGTCAAACGACCCTTTCACAGGGGTCGCCAGATTCATAACAGTAGCAAAATGACAGTGATGAAGTAGCAACAAAAATAGTTTTATGATTGGGGGGGGGTCACCACAACACGAGGAAGTGTATTAAAGGTTTGCAGCATTAGGAAAGTTGAGAATCACTGCTATACAGTGTAATTATATGTCAGGAAGAGCCTTGGTGGTGTAGTGAATAATGCACTGGGCTGCTAACCCTGAGGTCAGAGTTCAAAGCCATCAGTCACCCTGAGGGAGACAGACTAGGCTTTCTACTCCTGTAAAGATTTATAGTCTCAGAATCTCACAGGGTCAGTTATACTCTTTTTACTTTGCTATGAGCAGGAATCTACTAGATGGCAGTGAGTGAGGGAGTGAGTGAGTGAGTGAGTATGAGTATGTGAGTGAGTGTGTGAGTGTGTGAGTGTGTGCGTGTGAGAGTGTGAGTGTGAGTAAATGTGTGAGTATGTGAGTGTGTGAGTGAGTGTGTGTGAGTGAGTTTGAGTATGTGAGTGAGTTTGAGTATGTGAGTGTGTGAATGTGTGAGTATGTGAGTGTGTGAGTGTGTGTGAGTGAGTTTGAGTATGTGAGTGTGAGTGTGTGAATGTGTGTAAATGTGTGAGTATGTGAGTGTGTGAGTGAGTTTGTGTGTGTGAGTGAGTGTGTATGAGAGTGTATGAGAGTGAGTGTGGGAGTGTGGGAGTGAGTGCGGGAGTGTGTGTGTGAGTGAGTGAGTGAGTGAGTGGGTGGGTGGGTGAGTGAGTGAGTGAGTGAGTGAGTGGGTGAGTGGGTGAGTGAGTGAGTGTGAGTGGATGTGTGAGTATGTGAGTGAGTGTATGAGTGTGTGTGTGAGTATGTGAGTGTGAGAGTGTGTGTGAGTATATGTGTGAGTATGTGAGTGTGTGTGAGTTTGAGTGAGTGTGAGAGTGTAAGTGTGTGAATGTGTGTAAATGTGTGAGTATGTGAGTGAGTGTGTGTGTGTGTGTGAGTGTATGAATGAGTGTGAGAGTGAGTGTGTGAGTGAGTGAGTGAGTGAGTGAGTGGGTGGGTAAGTGAGTGAGTGAGTGGGCAGGAACAACTTGATGGCACTGGGTCTATACCCCCAGCAAGCTCTTCTTCACAATCACACGCAACTGCTGCACGTGCAGCTTTTAAATCACTGAAAGAGCTCCAGGCCCTTACTTGCACCAAAACAAACAAAATGGAACTCAGTCATTGAAGCCCACTCATCGAGACCCCACACAGGTGTCCGGAGGCTGCAGACATTTGCCGGAGCAGAATGGTCTCGTCTTTCTCCAGCTGAGCACCTAGTGGCTCTGCATCACCGATCTGTGGTTAGCAGGCCAATGGTTACCCAACAGCCCCATCAGGGCACCTATTTCGCCCTAACGTAAGGCTAATAAGGGCTTAGTCTGACTGACCTACAAATTCTTAGAGACTTATTTAGGACCTGGTCTACTTCATAAATCTAGAACTACCTGTACATCAAAAGCAGGAGGGGCATTTTCTAAAATGCACTAGACTTCTGTGCTGTCCTCTTTTCCACGTGAGTGATTCACTAGTACAAGTTTCATCCTGGGTAATAGGAGAGGTACCTTCTATCCATTTGGTCAGGCCATAGGATCCTGTGCTTTTGGACAGACAGAAAACGGGCACATGACCTTCCTAACACCTCTTTCTAGTCACAAGTTAGCAAAGTTAACGAACAGCAGTCAGTTGCTATTTAAAGGGAAACATGTAATAGAAACTTCCTCCCACATGGCTCCATCCGTGTGCAAACCTGCATTCCCCTGTGCAGACTGTGTAGCAGGCTCTGATACCCCACACTGCGGCAAAGCCTCACAGGAAAAGCGCTAGCTGCCCAGGCCCTCAGAAGAAGGCCGATGGGACAAGGGGTATGTACCGGGCAGCTGGCAGAGAGGGTGGTGGGTGAAAGGCATCCAGCCGCCCTGGAGGAGAAATGCTTTGAGACCTATGCCCATAAAGAAAACCCTAGGAACAGATCTACTGTGTCATGAAATTGCTCTGAGTCAAAAATCAACTTCACACCAACAACACTGGTCTCAGAGCAGTGAATGGTCCCATCTTGATTCTCCTGGGCACCGTGGCTCCTCACAAAGGGCATCGAGCCAATGTCCTCTTCTGAACTCCGCCAGGTCCCGGTTCTCAGGACTGGGCTCCTCTCTCGGACTATGGGTGTCCCTGAAACAGCCTCCTCGTCACGTCGTCAAATACCGTGTTCTATTCGTCTCACTAGAGTGCATTTAGAATTCAGAGAAAGAACCACGATCAAAAATCACTGGACTCTCAAAAAAAAAAAAAAACAGTGAGAGTTCAGTGTGTTTAAAAAAAATTAACAAAGAAGAAAACTTTTGGGGGCAATATATGCAAATGGCAATGCCGACCTGTAGCGTTTTTCTCATGATGTGATTACTCAAAATAAATAAATTGAGACTGGAAATTTAAGGCACGGTGATTGTACATGGCCAAAGGATGAAAAAAAAAAGCCCATTTTCCATCAGCATGCATAGTTTATTGAGGCTGTAATGACACTGGTAATATGCTTCAGGGACAAACATTTTTAAAAGTCTGAATTCTGGAAAAAATGTGATGAGTAAATAGTTTTTAAAATGCTCTGGCCATCATAATTACAAAGCAGTCATGAAAGTCAAATAATAACTTCTGGCCAACCTGCAAGGGCCATGGGGAAAGTTCGGGATGAACCAGAGGAAGGCATCAAATGCTAATTCATGGAAAGGCTTACAAAAATACCCTGGCTTCCTAACTGCCTCACAATGAGTATAAATGGTCCCACAACAATCGAAACAGATGTTTCCACTTTGTAAATATTTGCCAGAGAAATAAAGGTCTGATTTTCCAACCCAACCTTGAGCTATTAAGACACTATGCTAAATCAAGAATTTATATGCTGAAATGTATAATTTATTTGGAAACAGAATGCCAATGATGTTGCAAGCCACTAAGTCAGCTATGAAGAGTGGAAAATATCACTTATTTCCTGTAAGTATGTGGCTCATTGTATAATTACATGTCAAAGTGTGTTTGGCTGACTCTGAAAAGGGTACATCCTATCTCACCATCATAAAGATATCATCACAGAACAATGTGAAGTTGATTACATTGCTTTCAAGCTCTTATTTATTATTCTATCTCTCTCTTTAACCTATGGAAGAAACCAGTAGGCAAATAATAGCGATCCTCTGTGTTTTTAGAAAGAAACCCTTGCGGCACATAGGTTAAGTGTTTGGCTGCTAACCGTAAGGTTGGTGGTTCAAACTCACCAGTCCCCTTAGGGGAGAACGATGTGTCAGGCTGCTTTCTAAAGATGACCTCCTTGGAAACCCTATGGGGAAGTTCTACTGTGTCCTACACAGGGTTGCTAGGAGTCAGAATTGACCTCACTGATAGGAGTTCTTTGCCGATTTTGTTGGTTTTTTTTGGGGGGTGGGGGTGTGTGTGTCAGTATTCTAGACAAAACCTATTGTGTAACAAATTAGTTCATTTGCTCCTAAACCTTCCTATTCAACACTCATATCAAACTAACAGGCACATCTATATTTTGAAACAAATTAAGCTCAATACAAAAGTCTTCTGATTCTAATGGAGATTATTGTTTAAAACTGTGTTTCTCAAAGTAGGTGAAACCCACCCCTGAGGGTGCTGGAATGAGACCGGAGCTGCAAAAACGGATACGTGCACTTGATCCTGGATTATGAGTTATAGTACAAAAGGTTTTAATTCCAGGGGTGCTGATTTTATTTCCTGAAAAGGAGGGGAGGTAGGTCAAATAGGTTTGGGAACCTATGGCTTAAAGTATAGAACATAGCTCTAAAGTTGCAAAAGCTATTTGGATTCATCAACACTTTATGTATGATGTCCTCCTTGTGGATGATTTCTGAACAAGTTCTTTATTGTAGTAGGAAGTCGAAGGACCTACAACTGCCAAACGGAAGAAGCAAAGGGAATCGGTGTCACTGCAATTTCCTGGAAGGAAAGATTCATGCTTCAAACATATGATAAAAGACGTTAGCTCTGTTTTTCTACCACACTTAAATTAAGCTTTCTTCCAACACCTCGTATAGCAAGTTGGCTTCATTTCTAAAACTCTGCTCTGCTGAAGCTAAGTAACTTCCATTTATTATCCTCATCGAGCTGCATGTAGAATTTTAAAATTGTTATCTAGCCAAACTTCTTATCCTCTACAAAGGTAGTTTGCATGTGGTTTGTCCACTGAAGTCAATAATGTACACTGAGAAAAATGCACAAAGCTAAAGTCTATCTTTAAATTAGGAAATGGAAATGCACTATTGAGAAAGAATTGGAGAATTGCACCGTTTTTTTCCTGGCACACTGCAAGTTTTGTGATTTTGGTTTTTTTTTAAACAGTCAGCTAAAGAATTGGAAGAGCCTTCCTGGCCAACTGGTACAGTATGTGTTTGTGTGCCTCACAGTGCACAGCAGGATGCCTGACTGTTACTTGATAACGCGGGGCACATACTCATAGTCTTCTAGAGAGAGCATTACTAGTCATGACCGTTTGAAAAATCACTGTCACTTCATTTCATCACCCTAGAAATGCACGGCGCAGCTAGCACTGTAGCATTGCTCTCCTCCGCAGTGGCCCTGAGTGTACAAACTATCAAGCCGACTGAAAGGATGGACGTTTGCGTCAGCATAGAGGCATCTCCGAAGAGGACCTGCTGACTCACTATTCCAAAGTCAGCCTCATCAAGCCCTATGCAGGACCCTTGGACTCCGACATCTGGAGTCCACACAACTGGCTTCCGTTCCCTCACTTCAATCTGCTGAGTAATCACAGCCGTCTATTTGGAAGAACTGGTTCCAAAATATACCAAAGATGATGTCCATCGTGTCTCGATCCAACTAGCTCATGGAACTTGTAGCCACGGTTTTTGAGAAAAGTGGCTTAAAAGCCCTGCAATTTCTCTTTGAAGTGAGACAATGCTGGTTTCTGAAGAAGACGCAGTCTAAGGGAAGGTAGAACTTCTCTACGGGCGTTTCCTGTCATAGTCTGCTAATTTAACTTCATGATCCTAAAATAAGGTGACCAGACGTCCCGCTTTTGGTGGGACAGTCCTGATTTTTAACAATTTTTCCCGTGTCCCGCGGCATTTTAAAAGAGTCCCGATTTTTGGAAAGAATGCACGACAAGCTAGGGTATACGGTTTTCGGCTGCCATGGGGCTATTTCGCCAGGATATGAGTTTTATCAATGGTGTCCTGCTTTACCAATGTTAAAATCTGGTCACCTTATCCTACAAGGGCATTGTAAGCTCAATTAAGATATTCATTTTAGCAGATTTTTTCCCTGAAACTAATGATACTATATGTTCCATTTCAAATATGTTTTAAAACAGAGAAAACTCCTCAAATAAAACCGAACAATGCCCAAGTCTCATTACAAAAAACAATCATTGCTAATATCTGGTATATTTTCTTCTACTCTTTTCTTAATGTATTACATACTGTATCATTAGTATAATACTCAACATCCTTCATTTTGGATGCTGCATTCTCTAGTTAACACAATGACCATTTCCTGCTAGACTTTGTAATAAAAAATCTTAGAGCATAGTTTGATGGCAGCAGTGTAACATTCCAGCACACGTAGCTGAGCAACATCATGATCAAACACCTGACAGCTGACATGTAAGCTATTTCTATCTTTTCTTCACTAGCAACAGCCCTAATATCCATTTACATGAACTACTGTCATAATCTCTGGAGACTAGGTATCTGAATATAGAATTTTTGCCTCAACTATTCCAAATATTTTTAAGGGTTAATTTTCTGAGTTTCTGTCCTCCAGAAAAACTGGAGGACCAGGGTACATTGCCATCAGCGATGTGTCAACGTCTTGATTTCACCAAAATAATTCTTTTTTTTTTCTTTCACCAAAATAGCTCTTATTGAAAACTGATAAAGGTGCTTTTTTTAAATGGGTGATTTTAAATTCCATTTAAAAATTAAGAGTGAGGTCATTATTTTTCTATCATATTCCTTTGTTTTTAAATAGTCTGTTTACATTTTATCCATTTTTCTAGAAGGGTTTTTCTTATTAATTTAAAAGAGTTCATTATACAGGAAGGATATTACTATTTATTAGGTTGCATTTATTTCACGACATGGTATATTGTATAATCTTTCATGGTTAAGACCATATATGATTATTGCAACATATTTTGAAAGCAGGCAAAAATATATTGATAAGGAGTAGACACAGTTCTATCATCAGGTTGTAAAGAACACTTGGGCACATTTTCCTTCACTTTACTTTTCTGTGATTATAGACATTTAAGAATAAACCTGGAGCCAATATTGTATCCTAGAGTTTAAAAAATATTGTCATAAGAATTCTCTTGTAGTGTTAAATACTCTTAAAATATCATTGTAATATCCATGACATTCCATTGCATAATTATAGCAAAATCTACTTAAACCTAATCATCTTCTTTCACGATATATATATTATCTCCAAATCTTTGCTATTGAAACCAACCCCACCGTGAGCAATCTTATACATTGGATAGAGTCGTGGTGTAATTTTCAGTAAGCCTCATCCCCTGACTTCTCCATATAATACACCGCAGGAAAAGTACTGGGCCTACCGGTTACTTGAGTAGGTGCAATGACTTGGCTGGCACTTGAAGTAGACGCTTCAGGAGCTATTTCTACAGGTACAGGTGGTGACGTTTTTTCAATCACTGCTATATGAAGAAAAAGAAAATTAAAGCCTTAAAAATAGGAACACTGGGATCCTAATTGACTATACTAATAAGCCACAGCAGTTCTTGTTATAAAGACCTGTCAGAGGTTCCTAAAGGCCAAGCTATTCATCTACAGCCCTGGTCTCAACATTTAGCAAGAATACTTGAGAGAGGTTCAAATGCCAAGAAAAATTATCCTGCATTAAATGGTGAACCTCGGTAATGTTTTCATAATATATAAAATTCCTAACTACAGAGAACGGAGAAAAACCTGTCTTTCTTCATCCTATTTTAGTAGATGTAACATCATATGCCATGAGCTGCAAGGGACTCAGTGGGGCCTAACAACAGCCAGATACTTGTAAGACCTAGAATCCCCGGATTACATTGACCCCACATTGTCAACAGAGCAATCAACTGATTCAAATATATTTTTCACATTTAACTTCAACTACGATTCTGATGACAAACATTAAAATCAAAGACACACAGGACATCCATGATCTTGCTCTTTTACTACTCTTATAAACAGCATAGGTAACACGGCTACCTGGAAACTGTGGGTGCAGGTTGATAGTTGAGACTCCTGGAGAGAGCTGAGGTTGACCAGGCTCAAGTTTGGTCCTCTCTTGACTCAGTGAGGGTATTTCCTGAATGGTAATATTAAATATATACATATGTAAAAAGAATGATGATAAGGGAAGCAGAGAGGAATGAAGACAGAGGAACAAAGGAAAAATATTAATTCATACTTTTATTTCCCACACATTACTATTTTTACTTCATTCATCATACTCTTAGAAAGGCAAAGAATTATCACATGACATTAGACAAAAACCTGGGTGATGATGTCAAATTAAAAAAAACCCCCAAAAACAATTTGCTGCACCTCAACTATAGTCCACTCTTGAGTTTCCCAGCTGGGGTGAGCCTTGGTCAAACACACCCATTTCCCAGAGGCCCAAAGAGAGATGCTTTTAAAGCAATAGCCAGTCCCAGTCCCCATCATTCAGACTTAAAGTCATTTGTTGGCTTTCATTCCTCAATCCAAGTTCTTCCCATTTGCACAATTCCTTACACCCGTTCCTCTTATTTCATATCTACAGCCTCCACGACTCCTTACTTCATTATCAGTTCATCTTAATCTAATTGGTCCATTGGGCTTCCTGTTTCTCCTACCTCTGCTGATCCTGCTGGAAATCATCTTCCAGAAATAATCGATCAGTTATTACTTGCTTTCACATTTTCCTTGTTTAAAAAAAAAAAACGACAGACTAGCTACAATATCAAAACCCAAAGGGCAAGTTCAGTGCCATGGAGTCAATGCTGCTACTTAATGACCTGACGGGACAGGGAAGGACTGCCCCGTGAGTTCCCGAGTCTGGTAACTGTTAATGGGAGTAGAACGCCTCATCTTTCTCTCAGTTACAGAATACAGTCCTGGTTATAGCACATTCCCTGTAGTCCAGGACCGATGCCAATAAAAAGAAGACCATGATCAGAGGTTTACTGGCTCCTGTAGCTCAGACAGAATGCCCCAAGGGACCAGGGAGGCAGGCTCCCGAGTCAACAATCAGCCCTCCTCTACCTGACAGGTAGAGTTCAGTTGAGAAGCAGTTCATTCTGAGTCTTCCAAAGCAGCTCCTCACAAGTCCTCTTCCTAACCAGGTTTCTCACGGCTCCCCAGACTGACTCCCTCCACTATCCACTATCCACATGTCACTCCCCACCCCGCCATCCTCCTTTCTCTTTCTCTTGCTTCGACTTTACAGCATGAGGCCTTGGCAAGGTGCCATTACCACAGCAATTGCTGTTTCTCCATTCATTCTTCCCAAAATAAACCATGGTAATAGCATAAAAGAAAATGTTAGGGGATCCTTAATGAGTTACCATAAACCTAATTATAAACGGAGAAGAAAACTAAGTCAAGAGGAGGCTGTCCGGCGGATGCTAGACCAGCCATGTGCTAAATGATTCCTCCATGCATAAGTAGAACTCAACTCAAAGTTTACAAAATGTCGAACTGCTGCATGTTACCGACCTTCAGAGTTGCTACCCAAGAGCTGCAAATGCTCATGTAAAAACTGCAAATCTGTCTGTTTCTTGGGACCAGTATAAATCAATGCCCCCCCCCCATGAGCACGATCACTCCAAAATCATAATTTCCTTTTTCCCAATTATTTCAGCACTTGTGACACAATAGATATGTTACTATCTCCTATCTCTGGGAGCCTTGAAGGCATAATGGGTTCCATGCTGGGCTGTTCAGGAGAGAGGTAAGGCTGTCTGCTCCTATGAACAGGGACACCAGAGGGTGAAGTTCTAGGCTGCCATACAGGGTCGCGAAGAGTCAGGATCAACTCAATGGCACGGAGTTTGGTTTTTAGGTTGGCGTCGTCATTAAGTTCTGGCTGCTAACTCAGAGGTGGACAGTTTAAACCCACCCATGACTCTGAGGAGGAAATACGTGGTAGTCGCTCCCCGAAGTAGTACACATTGGGAAACCCTATGGCGTACTTCTACTCAGTCCTGGAGGGTCACTATGAGTCAGAGTGTACTAGATGGCAATGGGTTTGGTGTGATATCCTATATATATAATCTAAGATTTTAAATACCATTTATAATAACTTATAATATGGGAGGGCAGTTCAAAAGGTTCATGGAATGATAGAATTAAAAGATAATGAAGTTTTCCCGCAAAATTTTTAAAGCCCTCTTATATGTATGTGGGGGCTAAATTCTAACGCTTAAAGTCTTTGTCAACTGAATGATACATGAATAAAGAAACAATAAAATTAACTACCACAATAAAATTCACTCCGCATATACTCGAGTATAAGCCGACCCAAATATCAGTCGAGGCACCTAATTGCATTAAACTGCATTAAAAATGTGCTGAAAAACTCGGCTTATACACGAGTATATACATACCTAATTCCACGCTATCATTAAATGAAAACAGTTGGTTTAAATGCATTTACCAAATACAGTCTGAAAAGCAGCCGTTTTGCATAAATAGGACTTAAATCCAGCAAATGTATATTGAGTACTTCATGCTAATAAATTCCAATTTATAGTGCCATTCTATGCAAATAAAACCCTACAAATACAATATATTCATAAAAATTTCTCTGACCATTTTTCAGAAGCAGAAATTTAGTATTTGTAACTTGATTGATTCATAAGGATAAACTCTGTTATTTATCCTAATTCAATTCAAACATGTATGGCAAATTTTATCTGAATTCATAAGTGCTTCACCTATTTATAAGGAGCCCCAGTAGCAAAGTGGACTAAGTGAGAGGCTACTAACGACAAAGTAAAGGTTCAAACCTAACCAGCTGCTCCCTGAAGAAAACCGAGGCTTTCTACTCCCATTGAAGACGTACAACTCTCCGAAGCCAGTGGAGGCAGTCTATCTACCCTATGGGGCTACTTTGTGTCAGAATTGAGTCAGGCGGCAGTGCTTCTGGTTGCTATTTTTGTTTCACTCATTATATACTGACCCTGAGACTATGTGATGATATGAACATTATCAGATTTTTCTGTTTCTAGGTAATTCCTACAGGTTTCCAACACTGTTTTCTCATTAGAACTTCAGCTTAAAAAAGATTTTTGTCTTATTTGGCCTCTACTGTTTTCCTACCAATAAGCATAGTGCCAATTATACAGCAAGAATTCCATAAGTATTTCTTCAATGAATAAATGCTACCTTTTCTTTAACCATAGAAAACACATAACTGTATTTAAGCCTAAAAAATCCACACATAACTAACAGAAAACCATTGTGAAGGTGGAAAAGAGGATTTATCATGAAGAGTGGATTACCTTCTCAGAGGGCGCTGTTGCCACTAAAATCAGAAAAGAAAGCAGACCATTAGTAAAATGTAAGAGGATTCACTTATCATATTTCAACTTTAAAAAGCAATCAAAGCGAATTATGTCCATTTCCCATTTGGGAGGGATGTTACAGGGTAAATTTATCATTGAGATATCATAACTCAGCTAGAGAGGTTCAAGTGGTACAACAAGAGAATGAAGTTCTTTCAAACCTTATCAATTAAAAAATCTAGGTAATTTATTAAAAATGAAAGAAGTTAACACTTTCTTGGTACATTATTTTATGCTTAAATTTGATGCTGTATACAACTTCCCTTAGCCTAGAAAACACATATAATAATCAAATACTTATTTTTAACATAGTTTATAATGTTTGGAATGTTTTCATAAATGCATTAATCTTAAAAATGAAAGCTACTTTTTTAACAATAGTTGGCTACATTCTCAACAATTAATACATTTTTATGAGCATTACAGAAAGCTATACCCACTAAATCATGAAGAAAAATATCCCGCAAATCCATCAGAGCCTCTGAGAGATCATAAATATGTGGAACAAACTACATATTTCACAATCATAGGAGGGAGGGGCTTTCTCTGTATTTTGGAGGAATTATTCTTCCTTAACCAATCCTTAGCATCAGCCCTCAAACTTCAGTCCAATGTTCACGGGACATTTCACAAAAAGTTGGTGTCTCCATAAACATAAACATTGGTAACAGACAATAACTCATTAGAACGATAAGGATTTCAGATCAATGAAGTCACTGCTGCAATATTCTTGTAGGTGGAGAGAATCAACCCTTTTTCTCTCTGCCTCGCCCATGACCCAGAAAGGTCACACCCTCTGGAGCAGGATTTGGACCAGGGACGATTCCCTCCCCCCAGTGCAGATTATGAACACTATAAACATCTGGCTAGAGCATCCCAACGGGGCAGAAGACCAGATGGACCAACACCGTCAGAGCCAGGGGAGGTCCCACCTGCTGTGCCTGGCCGGGAGACGCTCAGGAAGCACAGGAGTGGGGTAAAATAGGCTCGAACACACAGTGCTGAGAGCCCAGAAAAACAGATCTGACAACCAAGGTGTCGTCCCTGGGTGGGATGCTAACTGAAGGAGGGGAGGTGTGAGCCCACCCAGAGGTGCCTCAAATGAAGGCCTGGAGATCTACTTCCCAAAAGACCAGCACCTGACAACCCTGGAGCTCAGTTTGACTCTGAAGCACCTGGGGTCTCTATAAGGCAGACTGAACTGCACAGCCCCTGGGTTTTGTTTTGACCATTGCCTTCTTTTACTGTCTGGGAAGCTCCACACCTGAGGACCCTGCCTGGTGACTTAAGAATCAATGATGAAAAGGCAAGCAGAGCTTTATTAGAGTAAATAAATACTCGGTAATAATCAAAGGTTTTCGTTCCTTCTCTCTGGGGGTGAGAAGGGGTGTGGTAACAGAGACAATGATCATAAACCAGTTTATATCAGGAAACCGGGATAGTGCAGATCCCTCTTTCTGAACCCCAGAATGATAGGCATCAAGTCTGCTGTATCCACATTCCCTGATTGCGATCAGACCTCAACCACCGATGGGGGAATAGGTGCTCTGGGGTCATAGGTAGCATGATGTGTGGCATCTGGCAAAGCCTATCCCCTTTCTGGGTGAACTCCGGGATCTTCGGATTCACTCTATCCTACCTTCCTTTCGTCCCCCTTCCATTAGCTCTGATCGGCCACTAGACCTTCTTACCATGGAAGCTCAGTTGATGTTTTTAACTTTTTAAGCCTTGTTAAAAATTATTTCTTTATACTCTCCAAGACACAAAATGAATGAGGGCTACTACCTGGAGGATTAAATCACTGTCCAAGACTAAACACCAGGAAAGCAAGGTCACAGGCAGGCATCGAGACAATATCCTGAGATGACCATGGACTATCATTACCTTTTAGATAAATACTGTTTTAGAACAGTGGTTCTCAATCGGGAGCATTCCCACACCTGGCCCTGAGATAGCGGCAACATTTGGAGACCTTTTGGATTATAACATCCTGGGGTGGGCTTTCCACTGGCACGCCCAAGCTATGAGAGCAGAGATGCAGCTCATGTCGTCCTACGATGCCCAGGAGACGGTCCTCCACAACAAAGTCTTGTCCAACCCCCTATAAGAGCCTACAAGGTCAAGCTTGAGAAACCCACTTCTAGAAAGGCACCGACAGAGCAAGCAAAGAACAGGCATCGAGAGCCAGAGTTCACGACCCCTTTCCCATCTCACCTGCTGGCTCCGCCACTCCTGGCCTGTGTTCCCGGGAGAAGGTCAGGGCCTCCACTGGCTCTTCCTTTGCTGGGAGAGGTGGAGGATGAGTACTTTTAGCAACAGGTTGAGTGGTCTGTGGCTTGACAAATACAGGTCCTTTACCTACATGGTGATGGATTGGTCTGCGTCTATGAACGCCAGAAACTGTATAACCCATTCCACCAGGACAGATTTCCTTAAAAGCAGCTAGATTTGGGATGGGAAAATATTCCTTTTAAAAATCTAAACATGCAAAGCTTATACAGAGGAAAATATCATGCTGAATATCTATTAATAAATCATCACTTACATAGTTACATTCAAACACTTCAAAACAGATGCAAATATGCTTACATAGCTGTTAAACTTTAGGATTTACAGCAAAAACAAAAACAATCCTTTCTTACTAAACATTTCTCATTTAATTTCTTACCCTAGCCACTTAAGAGGTATCATAGATATGTTTTTGTGTAACATGTAAATACATCAGCAACCAATTAGAAGATATTATAGTATATATTTCATCATATTAGGATAAGTCAAAGAGTATTGCTACAACATTTTAGAAACTCTTATTAAACAAAAATATCAAAATGTGAAGATACTATCCCTTGACACAGCTTCCATCTCTAGGTCTCTAGGTCTCTACACTTCTGACGGTGGTCTTTTCATCTCGCTAGCCCTTCTCCAAAGAATTCTATGCTTTTCAATTTATGCCATGCCAAAATAACACCCATGACCCTCAAGGGATTCAAATTAGACTCCTTTTCGTTGGTCTTTGAATTGTGGGAACAAAAAGAAGTCGGAAAGCACCAGGTCAGGGCTGTGGGCTGCATGTGGCAAGGTATCACAATGAAATTCTCCTGTGACAGTCCTCGCTACCGGTGATGGATAAATAATATCTCTGTGCAATGGTCGGAGAGTTTTCTCACCAGTGGAGTCTTTGATTTTCTTAAAACTTCTTCATAACCCCTCTGTCCTGTGCGGTGCAGGATCCCAACATTCAGATGCCGCATCTCCTGAGCGGACTCTCTACCTAGGACTTCACTGGCCCAGGAGATTATTGGAAACCACCATTCGGACTAGATGTTGCTCTCTGGATTATATTGGTGAAATCCATTTATTATATGACCCATAAAATCATCCTCGTTACCTTTAATCTTGCTTTAATTTCTACTAGTTTAACTGGAAAAGATCAGCTCATGCCACACTTTTGGAACCTTCACACCGAAAGCTTGCTGAGGTCAAGATGTTCCCTTACAAGAGAAAAGGCTGAACGAAGGGAGAGCGATCCCATCAGTGGTAATTTCATGCTCTCCATCCATCGAGGTCGAGGGTCTTGCCTCTCTGGGATTATCTCTTGATCCATCTAGAAATTGTTGTTCATTAGGGCAACATTCCCTTAATCAGGGATCTGGGAAGATGACCACTTAATGTTTGTTAAAATTCTTATATTAGCCCAGCTTAAAAAATAAATCCTTTCCCCTGGCACAAAAAGAATCTTTTCTTAAAAAAAAAAAAAAAGTAGTGTCTTGAGACTAAGACAAAGTGCAAGACCGAGAGAACGTGTCTGCAACTGCTCACTGATGACAGAGACATGCTTAAACACGCTTTGTTCGGAGTCAACCTGTGCACGTATGAATGGGAACCCCAAAGGCAATACTCTTCGACTTACCCTTGTATGTTACGCTATCTGTATGTTAGGAGGCCTTCTACTAGAAGAGATATTTTACATACTATATACATCGTATGCTATATGTATAATATCAACAACAACACATCAGGCTGTCTCCTTTTCCCCCAGCTTTGGGAGTCATTCATGAGGGATCGACAAGGAATTCGGTAACTTCTCCCTAAGCTAAGAAGATGAGCAAGAAAGCTAAGACGAGAGCATTAAAAAAGAAATAAATAAAACCAGTGCTCACGACTCGGGGAAATGAGGTGCCGAAAGAGTCATGATTTGTTTTGGTGGAAGAAGCCAAGGGGTTCAGCCAGAACAGTGTGATCCACTGACTTAGGGCTTTGGCTGAGGAAGGGGTGCACAGGGGCAGAGTTTTGAAGAGATGGTCTCAGAAGAGTGAGCAGGAATCAAAGAAAGGAAACAGCTAAAGAGGTAGTAGGTAGCAATCAAGAGAGAAAAACATGCCAAATGAGGATGCAGTTGTGTTCAAGGGACAGGAGGACTAGCGAGCACGAGGCTGACCACAAGCACCGTGCCAGCTGGTGTACTCACTGAGAGGGCCAGGAGCTAGTCTATGCCCTGGAATCATATCCATGCCAGAAATGGTGCTGCAGGACCCTAACTAATCCCCATTCATTAGCAAAGGAGAAAGACAAAGATGGGGCAGCGGCATGTGGCTGGGGAGAGGGGGAGAAAAACACCAATGAATCCCTTTGAGGGTGGTGTGGGGGGGGGGCAGTTAACCCAATATGGCCACCAGGCAGCATAGGGCCAACGTTTTATTTCCACTTCATATTGGAAAGCAGCCTGAGTCGTTTCTCATTTCCACTGAACAAGAGATCTCCTACTGAATGGCCTGGACCTAAAAATTACCTTTTAATAAAACTAAAACTCTAAAATCCTCCTTAAAACGTGCTGAAATATGGTTTTTCCAAAGATCACCTAGAATGGAACTTCATTCTTACATTTCATTAGAAAAGGCGATTCTGAATCGAGAGCGGATATCCCAGATGAAAATGTGTTCTTCTACCAAATATTGAAGTATTCCTGGGTTAAGTATTTAATTGCCTTAAAACTTCACATACACAAAATTTGGTGAAGCCTCAAATGTTGTCCTTGGTAGTATTTTCAAATTCAACTTTTCAATTTGGGGAGGAGTGCCGCCAAAGTATTCAGCTGTTGCCCAAAAGGCTGGCGGCTTGACACTCATCCGCAGCTCCTGGGAGAAAGATGGGCAGTGGGTCCCATCAAGATTTACAACCGCGGCAACACTACGGGACAGTTCTACTCCATCCGATAAGCGACGCTACGAGTCACAACTGGCTCAGCATTGGTGGCTTCCTTTTCATTCACCATCCTGATTTATTCTCGTGTACAGGGTTTTACAAGTCACGAGAGAAACGTGCCTATGAATCATGAATATCGTTTGTTTGATTTAGCGTTTACTTTTTAAGAACGCATCTATTGGATCCCACAAGAGGGTACTACGTGGGGCTTCCTGAAGTCGCTCAGTCTACCAATTTAACACCACCGTTGTATTTGACTGTACCTTGCGAGTTCTTTCTGATGCCAACCACCAACAAATGTAGACCATGACATTTACATCTAACCCCTGCCTGCTATGTTGCTGCAGGACACGAATGGTCACTCTGAGAGTCAATGCACTACCCAGGTAAGAAGAACCTGAGGGAATACATTAATTGACATGTTTAGGCCTACTCCCTCTGATGAGCTCATGCCCAGCATGTGCACGGTATGATGCGCTTTCTTGTCTTCTGCTCACCCCTGCCTGACCTGGCTAGAGAAGGGGGTGACTCAGTGGTGGTGGGAAGGCCCTTGGAGAGACAGATTTATCCACTCGGAGCATGAGGCAATAGGCAATTAGCCCCCAAAGTGAAGAAACAGAATCATCTTTTTTAATATCCATCTCCCCATGGACGTTTATCAAGGGCAGGCTCGACACTGAGTAGTGCACTGTCACAGGATAAACTCAATCACGACTACAAGGCTCTGGGATCCAACTGAACACACTTGAGCACAACGCTCACAAGCAACACAGGCAGCACAGGTGGCACAAATGAGCAAATGGGCCCAAGGACAGCCACCGCCACTGGGAAAGTCAAAGCCCGCAGAGCCTACCGTTCTCTCTACACTTGCAACCAGGAGGCCCAGAGGCCCAGCAACTGAGGTTCGTTGTGATGGCTGCTCTTAACATTCACTGGGAGTCTAACGCTACACAGACATGAGCAAATGTATTTGCCTGTGACTCTTTCTCAGGGGCTCGACCTTGCATGTTAGGATGTCCTTGAATGGGATGAGAACACGCTGTGCTATTAAAGCATCACTTTCACATCAGAAGGCAAAAAGTGCCCAGGTTGCCAATGTCCCCCAGAGAGCCTGTTTGTGTGTCTTACCTGTGCCTGGGAGGGGACATTTCTCACAGTGGGGGCCCCAGGCCTTGCCCACGCTACAACAGCAGAGCTGCTTGGTGAGGTGAACAGACAGAGGGTGCATACACTGCCTTCCGTTGCTGACCAGTCGGTAACAGGGCCCTTTCTCTTCAGAAATCACAGGGGGATCCGCTGAAGCAGAGAGACAAGGCCTGATGTCACACAAGAAACTGGCACAGATCCACTTTGCACGTAACAGTCAAACGAAATCTTGATTTCGAGTCTGGGCCAGAAGCTACCTTTTGGAATAAATCTGCCTAGACTTGGGGTCGCCTTTCTAAGTACAGCTATTTTTTCAGAGCAACCTGTCTCCTGACAGGGATAGTGCCCCCCACTGGTGGGTCCCTTCTTCCATTTTCGCAAACACTAAATTCAGTCTGGGTGCCTAACAGAAGAGAAATATTTTCAGGAAAAATAACCCCACCTACACAAATAAACGTAGTCACTGTTGATCAAAGTTACTTCCCTTGTTTGGTTTCTCTTGAGAAGCCCCAAGAGAGGGCGCTGCAGGATGGGAGCTGGTGGATAACCATCCTCTGCTATAAGATCAGGAGAGAACATGGTAGATGTGACAGGGGATGCTACACGCCAGTAGCTACTCTTCTCACTTTGAGGGCCATGAGGCCAGTGAGCGGTGAGTGAACGGGGGTGGAACTGGGCAGGAAGCAGCTTCTGACTTGCAGCGTCTCAGCATACAGGTCCCTCGTCTCCCCAGACAGCACTGGGAGCAGGGACCTATGATGTGCTTCGCCTCTCAGAGAGCACTGCAGAAGCCCCCGGGGTCACATTCATGAGACGTCTGAGCCCTGATCCTGATCCCTGTACTAGAGATCCAGGAGATTTACCAGGTAAGTTGTCATCAAGGGGATTCTGACTTAGGGTGATCCCACAAGGGTCAGAGTAGACCTGTGTTCCCCAGGGTTTTCAAGGGCAGATTGTTCAGAAGTAGATCACCAGGCCTTTCTTCCGAGGCACCTCTAGGTGAACACTAATCTCCGACCTTTTAGTTAGCAGCTGAGCATGTTAAGCAAACCATTGCACCACCCAGTGTCTCCAGAGAATATGTGAGTTCGTGAATATATGATTTAGACACTCCCACCAGCACACAGCCAAGTATGGTGATAGAAGGATGCACTGCCTTCACGAACGTCACTTCGTCATACAAACGTGGAAAGGCCAGACAGGCGCTCATCACTGCAGAATCAGGCCGAGTGAGACGTGCCCCCTCTGGGTCCCTTCTCCCACTCCAACCAAAGTCATCTGTTCTATCAATATCCAAATGAGGTTCTTCTCTTGCCCACCCCCCTACACTACCTTCCTACACTTTTGTTTGGTATTAATTTTCATTCCTCCCATAGGAGGGATGCCTCAGCTAGATGCTGGCAGATGCAAACTAGTTACCTTAAAATACTGGTGCACAGTGGAGAGAGCAAACACTTAGAACCTGACATGCCTGGGCTCCAATTATGGATCTGTCACCTGCCAGTAAAACAACCCAGGACACTCACATACCTTCCTGATCCTCAATTAGCAAAGGACAGGCTCAAGGACTCAGATTAAGGACAACGTATGCAAAACACATGCGAGTCAACACAAAGCACATGTTAATACCTGTTGCCTTGTGGAGTCGATTACGGATCATAGGAATCATAAGCATCCTGCAGCAGCTACTCTCATTGATGGTAAAACAGACGTACCCACACTCCCCAGGGCACCTGGACCCCGCCGGACCCCATTTCAACAATGCTGACGCGTCAGTGTTCAGTTGCTAACCAAAAAGCTAGAGGTTTTACATCACCCAGTGCCACCTCAGGCGGAAAAAAGGTCTGTCAATATATTCCCCAAAACTCAGCCACTGAAAACTCAGAAGACAGCGTCAATGCCAAGGCAACTCTTTCTTTAAAAAGGATGTTCAGAGACTGATCCCACAGGTGAATCAGGGACAGGGGTGGGGAACTGAAAGGAAGAGACCCGCATGAGTAGTGGGGTGGTAAGGGCAGCTCTGCCCAGAGCTCCCAGAAGAGTGCCATTATCCAGCAGTTGGAGGATTTACTCTTTCCCTCCCCGACCCACTGGCTTTCCAGAGTCTGTACAAGTCAGGCAAGATTCAAATAACATTTACGAGCCTTGTTGTTATCCTCAAAGGGTTCGGGAGTCCCTGACACATGTGCCTATGTCTGGATGTTGCGTAATCTTAAGAATACACACACAGTTTTCGCATAATCAGCTCACAAATGGGTTTGGCTCCAAATTGTCCTTTCCAAACTGATTGTTTGGAACGTACAACACATTATTTCCATAGAAACAATGTCAGATCAATCCACAAGAGTCTACTTTATACTTGGCGGGAATTGATTATAACACTAATCGTATTAGTGTTAGTTCTACGTCCCAGGAGCAAGGGCTATGCATAGCAAAGTGTTGTCTCAGGTCCTGGACATTGACAAACTGTCCCTTTGGCTCCCTTCCCACTTCGTTCCCCCTCCCTCCTTGTGTCCACCTCTCCAATCACTCTTATAGCCAGCATCCCCCTAATACTTACCCTGTTCCCCTCTCTGAGTCTAATTTGAAATCAGTTACTATGCCTGTTCCCCAAGTTAAATCAAAACTTCAAATCACCAATTCAGTGTCTTAAGGGATTACCACATGAATGTGAGAGTAGATTTTTAAGAAGCGGATCACTAATTTAAATGAATCTCTGGTTGTTGAAATCGGGCACGCAATTACCTGGAAAGGAAAGTAGATGTCTAGCAAGCTACATTTCCTAATTATCTTACCCTGAAAGGTTTCTATTTTCAACGTTTTTTATCCCTGCCCCCTCCCCATAATTTCCTACCCCAAATATTCTCCATAAATTCTGGAGCGTCCCAAAGCACATCAAATGGTGACTTTAGGAATTGGGAATAAGAGAGGAGCACTATTGGCTAACAGGGTCATCAATAAGGCCGTTGTCGTTCAGTCCTGGTTCAGTCTTCGGATCATGTTCTAACTGCACAGTTGGCTCCAAAGACTTAGTCTCGGAAACTCACGAGAGCAGTTCTACACTGCTCTATGGGGTCACCGCACATCAGTACTGACTGGATGGCAGTGAGATTTTTGGGCTTGTTTTTTAATTTTAATTTAATTTCATTTTAATTCTAAAATATAAGAATCCTGGGGGAAATGGGGAGCTAACAATGCGTACAAACATGAAGAAACTGTTCTAGAATTGACTGTGGTGATGGCTGCACAACTACTTTTAATGTGTTTAAATCATGGGATTGTATGATACAAGACTTGTACGTCAATAAAACTGTTCAATAAATAAAACAGAAGAATAACAACACAAAGCGAATGGCAATCTTGTAAAGATTAGATGCGATGCTCCAAAGTGCTTATCGCACTGTTTACCACGTACTAGGTGGACAACCCCAAATTACCATAGTTATTAGAATTGTTGCGTGTCTAAGAGAACAGTGTTACTAAGGACAAAAACAGCAGTCAAGAGTGAAAATCAGTTTCAGAGGGAAAGCAAGATGTATAAATTCACCCATTTTACTTTGTAAAATATGATTTAGAATTGTGCTTTCCTATACTTTAGGCACCAGGCACATACTGCTACTAAGATTGCATTGAAATTAAATAAATTTCATATCTCAGTCACATTAGACACATTTCAAATAGCTACCTGTGGACAGTGACTGTGATACTAGATCGCAGAGATACAGAATGTATAGGGTCACGATTACAGAAAGCTCCATGGGATACCATTTGGTTACTAAACTTTTCCTACAGAGTTTAGTAAGTACTATCTTTTTCTATAAAGATAGTAAATGATCTCTGCTAGCTATTCAATCCTGCCCTTAGAGCAAGAATGGAATTCTAGGCAATATGTCATCAATGGGTTTGCCTGTGCTCCAATAAAACTTTATTGATAAAAATGCATCGTGGATCAGATGTAGCCCACAGGTTGTAGACTGCTTTTTGTGACAGAGTGGAACCCTGCATTTGGGGGCATAATCCCAGTGCACAGCTCCGCTCTCAGTGACACATTTGTGTGATTTTGGAAGGCTACTTCGATTCCTAGGCTCAATCTTCCAATGTATGAAATAAGAATAAAACTCGTGTGAACAGACTGATGGAATTAAAAATAAAAGCACACATATAAAACTGGCTTAAAATGGATGTGCCCTACATCATGGGGCTCCCATACCCATGGCCCACGTTCCTACACATCTCTTCTAACCCTCTGTGTCCGTCAATTAGCTCCTAGTTCAGGGATCAAGAAACCATAAAAGACCAAAAGTTCTGGCTCAAAATTATTTTATCGGGGCCTTTTCTATGGGGCATATATGCACCCACCCTCACAGCTCCCAATCTGGAGCTCTTGAATTCCTAAGGAAAAGTAATCGCCCTGCCGAAAGCCAGAAAGGTCTTTCGACTCTGTGGAGGTGATTGTCATTTTTCTCAGATGGGACGGACCAGTCCTTTCCTCGTGACAGAGATAGAAGAAGACTTGCAAAATGGGGCTGCCGCACCCTAAGGCATAGACAGAAAAGCCAGAGGCCGGGAGTGCCAGCCTCTTTCCACCCCGTCCTTGCGGCGTGGGTGACTTGGCAAGGAGAGCAAGTGAAAATGGTTGCAACCTTTGGCTGGAGTCAAGGGATTCTGAGGGTGTTCGCCTCAGTGCATTGGAAAACGGCGAGCGCTTCCCGCTGGCTCCTCAGCCCTTGCCAAGTGTGTTTCTTGGAGTTCCCAGCGGCAGCCCCACCCTGGACGGCCCACTGGACGCCCCAAACGCAGGCTGCCTGGGAGCAGATGTTGCTTACATGCTCACGCGGCTTTCAGGCCGCCCAAGGATTTCTCTGACCAACGACAATTCGCTCAGTGTCTTGTATTTTGTGTGTGTGATCTTTGGACCTAAGCTGCTCACCCAAAGATCGGCAGTCCAAAACCATGTAAAGAGTTTCTACTCGTGCAAAGAGTTAGTCTCAGAAACTCACAGGGGCAATTCTGTCTTGTGATGTAGAGTCTCTCATGAGAGGACACCAAATGGATGGCAATGTCTTTGGTTTGAATAACCTTCTTTTGGGTATCCCTCGGGAGTCCTGGTGCAGGGCAAATCGTTAACATGCGCAGCTGCTAACTGAAGGGTGGCCAACAGAAGCATGGTGACACTCACTGAGAGCCTGTTGGAACACAGTTCTACTCTGGCACACAGGGGTCACCCTGAGTCAGCATCAACTCGATGGCAACTGGGTAATGGTTGTCCTTTTTCTACTTCTCCAGGGACTATCAAGTGTAGTACAAATCAGGTTGCTTGTCTTTCTTATTCCATTAACACTGCCTTCCCCCCTGATCCTACCCACCTATCTTCAGACTTCCCCAATCTGTCCTCCAAAGTATAGTTCTCCATCGGTCAGACTGGATTGGCACGAGTCCTAAAGGAACTCTACATATCTCTGGGATTTTACAAGTGGTTAAATCTAAAATAAATAAATCTGCCCACTCAACACTGGTTATGCGCCCAGGTTTGAACTTCTGACTTCAAACTGGAACATTTAACTAGCACCAAATGATAATGCTTATCATTTCAGCTTTTGTAGCTGAACCATAAAATTGATTTATTTACTTTTCAAATAAGAATGGGTGGTTGTTTAATAAGTTCAGCATTATCTGGGCAATGACAAGAAAAATAAATTGCTAAGGAAATGTGCAAATGTTTCAAAAATCTTATTGGCAGATTTCTACAATCTTATTAAAACCTGGATGTCTGCCCTTAACGCTAGACATTGGAGCTAGTCTAAGTTTAATAAAACATTGTATGACCAGCCTGCATGGTTTGTCCAATCTGTAACCTTCAAGGTAATTATTTTAACAAGATTATAAATCAAATTATTTACATGGGGAAAAATACTCCCAACAATTACGCAAATGCTTGATAATCTTTTACATTTCAATTACAAACCTATTAAAAATATGGACTCTGGTAACTCAAGTCAGCCAGAAACTATGCCAAATGGCTATTGTCAATAGGATGATTTTTGGCTTGACATTCCCAAATCCTGGCATCAATTTTCAAATGCACCTTGTATGTAAACATAAGAGCACTGTAATCAGGTATCTGCCAGTCTTATGATTAGAACTGTTTATAAAAAGGGCAAGGAAGAGAACTTACGTGCAAAGTTTCCTAATCTGCATTTGGCAGTTTTCAAAGAAAAACAGTAGTAATTAGTACCTGCTCCAAGAGATTCAACAAACTCACTTAAATTAACAAATGAGACTGTCAGTTTTATTTTACTATGTCTGTATTTCATCATCTCCTGGCCTATCACCTTATGCCACAGAGTTCAAGGACGATGCATCATTAAGAAGAAATGATCGTAGTAACCTCTTGGAGACATGACTCAATCACGCAGTAAAGGTAAGTAATGTGGGGACAAGATAAATGCAGTTTAACACAGACCAAAGCCACATTCCGAATACACAAGTAAGAGAGACCCTTAACAGGTCAGAAACTAAGACAGGATTATTTGTTAAATGATCTTCACCGATTCCCACCAAAAATATAAAGCTCTAATTATATAATATTAAAAATCTGCCAAGTATTTTTCTGACATTTATAGTCATGGGCTTATGTGACGGGAAATAAGGTAGCCTTACACACTACATGATCAAGAGCTTTATATCTAACATACATTCATCTCAAAAAGGCATGTGATTGATAGTATTTACACTAGATTTGTGTGTGTGTGTGTGTGTGTGTGTGTGTGTCTGTCTGCGTGGGTGGGTGGGGGTGGGGGGTATCTTTGGTGACACTTTATTTTCCAAACCAAAATTAACATATGTGGTTTGATAGAGGATTTACCCCCTCTACAAAGTATAATGATAATTTTTAAAAAGTTAGATGCAGCATTCGTAAGACAAAAGTTATAATTTATGGAGAATTTCAGAGGTTTTTTGAAGATCATAGGCTAGAATATTTTAAATTAGAACTGAATGAGCAAATGTGGGATCGAAGGCCTTGGTAACTATTTCCCAGGCTTTTCCAACTGAGAAAGCACAGTGAGACATCATTCAGTCACATTCCAGTGACTCAGAATTTGGAATAATTAAAGACAGCAGCCAGAGCAAAAGTTACCACTGCTTAAACAAGCCTTAAAACCCTCATGAAAAGCAGACCCAGTATCCTCTCCAAAGTGCTGCGAGGAGTTGATATGCTAGTTTTTGTGAAATCTTTTCTTTTCATTGAAGCATATTGCCTCAGTACACTTAATTTCTACCCAAGTTTTCACTGTCACATTTTTCTGATTATAATAAAGATGCCTTTTGGAGAAGTTTCCATAATATAGACAGACTTATTTTACAGTATCAGACTAGTCTCCTCACTCTTTTCACATCAGTTCATCAGGATCGTCTGCATCTTTCCTGTTTGGGGGATGAACCCCCAAAGGCTTCTGATCCAAGAGAGAAACAAAAAGCGAATATTACTTACGGATGCAACTTGAAAAAGTAGGATCCGGCCCAAAGCCCATTTTGCAGGTGCATCTGTAGCTGCCCATGGTATTCAAACACTCACCATTAGGGCACACACCTTGTAGCTGGCATTCATTAATATCTGCAAGAAAACCCAATTACGTTACAAGAAGGAGACACGTCTTGTTGAATACGTCCTGGCTATTAAGTGCACTCACTCTCTACAACGATATTTACCTCTTAGTTATAATAAAAGATGCTTGAAGGTGTATTGCAGGAGGCACAAATGACTAAAGCAGAACCAATAAACATTTATAGAATGTCTGTAATGTGCATAATAAATATTTGTCACATATTCCCTATGTGCCAGGTTCTGTTCCATGTGCTCGGGATTTACTAGCAACGAAACAGTGTTGATGTATGCTTGGGGGCAACAGAGATTCACTGGTAGCCTTCTCACCTTCCAGACAGCAGATCTATTACACAGGAAGCACCTGGCTGTCAGTGGAGGCTTGCATGTGGTTACAATGCTAAACACGTTTCAATGGAGCTTCCAGACTAAGATGGACTAGGAAGAAAGGCCTGGTGATTTGCTTCCAAAATATCCGCCCAGTTAGACCCTATGGATCACAAAGGTCTGATGTGCAGTCACCCAGGAGCGGAGGATCAAGGGGCAGTGTCCTGTTACCTTGTGCATGAAGTCCTCCGGCATCGGCCAGTTTGACATCAGATAACAACAACAACAGTATGTGCTAGGCATTTGGGAGCACACAGGCAAGGCCAACACACTCCTACTGGCCGGAAATATGTATGTATAGCTTAGCTATACATACAAATAGGTGAAACATCAAGGAAATGAAAAGCAGTTCAAGATACCACAGTTAAGGAAGTTAAATGACAAAATTATCCATGTAACAGTGAGAGTCACTGGAGGCAGTTAAGGTAAGGGGGGCGGGTTGCAGTGTTCAGAAACAAGTCAGACAAGGCACACACCTTGGGGCTGGCATCGGGGTGTTAAGCAGGAGGAGCTGGAAGTTTGGGGAGAAGCAGGATGGCCGGGAGGGGCAAGGGGAGGTTGGGGAGTAGCCAGGGAATTATCTATGTGGGGAGACACTGGATCATGACCACAGAAACTAGGGACAGGGAGGGCCTCATGACAGTGTGAGGCAAACTGCTGGAAGGTAAAAAGGTGGAACTGGAGCTGGACAGGTAGGAAGGTTGGTTAAACCAGGTTAGGTTTGGAATCAATTTTATTAAGAACATGGAGCTGTACTAAAGGTTCCTGAGCAAAAAGAAAAACCAAAAAAAAACCCAGATGCAATCAAAGGCAAGCTGCAGCAAAATCCATCTGGCCAGCACATGGTTTGGTGAGAAAGAGACGGAATTTGCTAGAAACAGTAATGTAGTATGAGATGGAACACAACCGGTTGGTGACAGCAAAGTTGTGGAAGAGTCAAGAAAAGTACTGGCCAGATACTTATTTTAAGAATACAATGGATAGTTTGTACATGGTGTTTGGTCAAATACCACCACAAAGTAAGAGAAGGAGTCAAAGATAAGCAAAGGGGCTTCTAATCTGAGAAAAGAGAAAAAAGGCTTTGTGGAGGGAGGTCATGGGTGGCAGAGGTCACTTTTACACTTCAAGGTCACAGTGAAGTGGGATACTTGTAAGGGGTATCAGCAAACAGCCATGCTCTCTACACAACTAGATAAAGGCAATCAGAGTCACCAAACTCTACTGAACTGACACATGACACGTTACATAAGTTGTTGCCACACTAAGGTAATTACAGAAGAACCATCAGCATCTAATGATCCGTGGCACAACGGGTTGTGAAAAGGAAATATAAAAATGTGAGATTTCAAAAAGGAAGGTCATATAGACATTGACTGCTCAAATGTGACTAACTGAAAATGAAAAAAATGGGATTAGTTATAAATGGAAAGTGAGTACTCATTTATATTCTAATCAGCCTCTAAAGCTTAAGAGATAATAGCTGGCTATTAGTGTTTCCATTTCAAGTTAAGCTTTACTTCCTCTAATCATTAATTCTTTCACAACTTTTCTGAAGACCCTAAAGCATTAATTTTCTAAATTTTAAATAAACACTAATGGCAATACACTAGTAATAATATCTTCTTATATAAGGCAAAGGCCCTAAACAAACAAATGTCCATTGCCAGAGAGTCAATGCTGACTCATAGTGACCATACAAGACACAGTAAAGCTGCTTCCTAAAGTTTCTGAGACTGTAAATCCCCAAGAGGGCAATCTGCCTCATCTTTATCCATTTAGCTGCTGGCGGATTTGAACTTCAGACCTTGAGGCTCACAGCTTAACACACAACCCACTATGCCACCATGATTCCTCAAGGGCAAACACAGTCCTCAATAAATCAATATTGGCTTCTATTTCATGTTCTAGATTGATATACTTAACATTGACATATCTTACCCAACCCACGATCATAATTTCAATGAAAAACGATGACATTCTCAGCCACATTTACATGACAACAGATTCCTTCACCGAATAAACTCATCACTGTTCTAGCCTGAATTCGGTTGGCTATTGGTACAGCTAGACTAGGCATGGCACAGTTTATGGTCCAGCACCTGACCAGATGATTCCTCACCAGAGCGCATGTGCTGTAATCTTCTCCTTAACTCATTCCACTTAAGAATACCACCAGGAAGGACCAGGAGGAGTTACAAGTCAAGTGGAGGCTCACATGGTACCAGAGAAGCCCCTATCATATGTCCCAACTCAAACCCAAGTTTGGGTAACCAGCTAGTTGTGGTCAAAAGGCTCGCCAGAATTTCCAATCTGATGCTTCTCTTCATCCCCCACTAAGGTCTGGTTACTATACTTTTTTCCTCCCTCTCACGGTAGGTATGTCGTCCTGATCATGAATTGTACCTCTACACATTTCATGGTCACCCAGGCCTTTTCCTTGTGTGGGGGTTTCTATAACAGCAACATCTCAGCCTCGCTGTAATTGCCAAATTAAGGTGAAGTTTCCCCACTACAAGTACATTTCCACTTTAAACCTCTCCCTCTCCTTGTACACTCAAAGGCACCATTGTCTCAACCACAATGCCAAAGGAAGGGAGGGCAGGAATTATGAGTTTTCAAAGAAACAAGTGGTATAGACAAGAAGGAACTGAAAATCCACGAGAAAGGGAAATCACGGAAGACTCTTGGTACCACCTCTATTCTAATCACCTTGTGCCAAGACCACTACTCTCACCACTCCCCTCATTCTGGCCCCAGGACCAACAACAGGACCGTAACAGACTTAGACCTGTTTCCTTCGACTGTCTCAGTTTATTCTTTCATGTTTATAACGGCCCAAAATTAGAAATGTACCCACATTTCTAAGATTTCTCTTTTAATTTCAATGATCAATCTTAGGTGTACAATGACATGCATGATTCTTAAACAGATACATATGTGTTTTCAGGAGTGCTACACTAGCTCGCCATTTGACGCAGTTCCAACATTTCAGAAGGCTCCCGTGTGTCCTTTTGTAGTCTCCATGCCCCCTCCTAAAAGGTTCACAGTCCCACCACCATAGCTTAGCCTTGCAGGCTGTTGAACTTTCTATAAATGGAGTTATGTGGAGATATATGATTTTGATGTATATCATTTAAAGGGTTCCTTCATTATTATGCCTGAGAGTTTTATCAAAGTTGTTATGTGCATAAGCAGTTCATTATTTCTTACTGTTTTATTTTATTTCATTGTGTGAGCATATTAAAATTAATCTACTTGACTGCTGATTGACATTTCAGCTTCCAGTATCGGGCTATTTTGCGCAATGCTGTGTGAACATGTCTTTTGGTAGAAGAACATGTCTTTTGAGTATTCATTTCTCTTGAGTATGGATCTAGGAGATTATCTGGGTCACCAGAGAAGGCCCATGTTTACTTCAACACATTGCCTAACAGTTGTCCAAAGCAGTTATGCCAATTGACACTCCCATGACCAGTTGTTCCATATACACACCAACTTTACTGCATGTCTTTTAAATTTCAATCATTTGGGGGGTTTTAATTTGCCTATCTTCACTAGGCACGTGTACATAAAACATGGTCTTCTAATATAGAAATATATATGTATATATATATTCTAAGTTAGATTAGTTTTTCCTTAGCACTCAGGGACAGTTGCTGGTGGTCCTCCAAGAGGGATGTACCACTTACCTACAGGTCTTTGGAAGTCGGGCAATCACCAGGGACACTACACATTAAATATGTGGCTTAGACCACTGACAGCTGTCTGGCCAAAAATGTCAGCAGAGCCCCCATTGAGAAACACATTGGAGGAAAGTGTGAGCTTGTAAGACATGAGGGCCCATTTTGCAGTGTTGTCGTCTGAGGAGCACAATCAGACAGAGGTGGGCATTGACTACAGCGAGGAATTGAAGGGTTTTTTATTCGCTTGAACTTAGGACATTTCCTAGCTGCCTCGCAGACCGTGCCTTAGTGTCAAGAAAGCCAGGAGGCACTGCTAGAAACCAAATAGGACACCGAGTCCCAGCACTGTAATAACCGATCAGGATCCTGATACGATTCATCAGATACAAATATGCACGATGTGCAGCTCTGTTCTGCGATGCCCTGGGCAATCTGCAGCCCTGCTTTAAATAAGCCAAACTCATTGCCATCGGGTCAATGCCAACTCATAGCCACCTGACAGGTCCGAGTAGAACTGCTCCTGGGGGTTTCTGAGACTGTAAATCTTCAAGGATATAGAAATCCTTATCATTCCCCCACAGAGCTACTGACCCTACTATTAATATACCACTGAGTAATCCACTATATGCCACCCGGGCCAGCTGCTTAAAGCAAAGTGGTCCCTTTTAATGCTTCAAATTCTATGCTAAGATGGCATGCATTTAAAGGGTTCTATTAAGAAAATTTGAAAATCACTGATTTATAATATCATTTCTGTGACAAATCATGTTCTGAGTTGCAACCACTCACTGAAAATTGAACTTTGGACATCTACTGATAAACAGCAAACTTGCTTATATGCAAAGTCTAAAAATCAACAGGCATTCTCTATTGCTTGACTACTCCAGTCTTCTAGTCCATGCCTTGTTTCTGGAAAGGACACCATGTGGATAGGTAAATTATAGCATGCACATGTGTGTGTGTTTTAAACCATATCCTCCAATATTTTGCATTTAAACCCTCAGAAATAATAAAAATGAGCAGGTCTATTTTGAATTAATTGGCTAGATAAATGACTTACTGAGGTAGTCACGTACTTTTAAGACCTTTCTAAATATGATGAAGGAAATTAGAGACTCACAAATACATCAAGAACAAAACACAGGCTAAACTGGTGATGCTGTACCTAGATAATCTGAAATGCACTGAGTCCACCAGGAAAAGACTCCATCAGGTTTAGGAACTGGATAGAGCATGGTTGGCAAACTAAAAATTATAATTCTATTCAGACTTCAATTCCTAAGGCTATTTTCATTTTAAAAAATCAAATAAATACTTCTGACTCGATTATATAAATTTTATAAATAACTTGTGAATATCCAAAATAATTGCCTTTCAGAATCTCACAATATTATAAGGTCAGTTAATCTCCTTTAGTGCATTCTAATTAAATCAAAATTATTTTAGTCCTTAGTTTAAAAAACAAATGGATAATCACATGAATTTGCACATTGTTCTTTCTCTGTAGACCCTTTAATGTTTCTGAAAAACTATGGAATTCTTTCCTTTGACAGAATGTGCTGGCAGTGTATAAGGCTAAATTACTGAGTTGAAGAATGCTGCTAAGATGAATGGCAGAAAGATCTAGCATTTGAAAAGAGCCACGCACCTATTCCCATATCTCCACATGAGTTGCTGTGCGAGGGTCTAGCCAGGATTTTAACAGAAGCAGCAGCAGACACAAGGAGCAAATTCATATATCTATCTTCATGTGGTGTTTTTGAATGGGTTACAGCTCACAGAAAGGAGATCCCGGTACTTCTCTTACTTAAGTAGATTTATAGATGATGCCACCTCATTTTCTGAAAGCCAAAAGGACTCGAAGCACTTACTGATGACGATAGAAGACTACAGTCTTCGGAAATGGAACACAAATCCATGCAAAGAAAACCAAAATCCTCACGATATCATGATAAACAGAGAAAAGACTGAAGTTGTTAAGGATTTAATTTTGCTTAGATCAAGGTTCAAAACCAACGGTAGGGAGAGGATGGGAGGAATGGGAGGGAGTGACCAAGGTCAAGAAAACCG
>NW_022103907.1:6294529-6314668 GCF_000313985.2 Echinops telfairi | reverse complement strand
ATTGATCTATGTATTGTGACGAATTGTATGAGCCCCAATAAATTGATTAAAAAAAAAAAGAAAAAAAAATGTTCATGAAGCAGCAGTCAAGAGATTTAAAAAATGCATTGCATTGGGTACATATGCACACAAGACCTCTTTAAAATGCTGAAGAGCATAGATGTCGCTTAGAGAACTAAGGTGTACCTAACACAAGTCATGGTATTATCAATATCTATCTATCTATCTATCTATCTATCTGTTGGACAATGGATATTGAAAGTACAGGGACTGTCCTAACAATAAACAAATCTGCTTTGAAAGAAATACAGCAAGTAGGCCCCTTCCACACAAGGATGGTTAGACTTCATCTAGCTTACTTTGGACGTGTCTTTGGGAAGATCAATCCCCAGAAAAGAGCCTCATGCTTGGCAAAGTGGAGGGGCGGTGGAAAGGTTCAGAAAGACCCTCAGTGAGATGGACTGAGACAGTGATTGGCCAACAGTGGACTCAAATATAACAATTGGGAGTATGTCTGTGGTAAAGTGAAATTTCTTAATATGGCTCTTCTATCCATGTTTCTGTAACGCCCATCAAATGATTGGCTGGGACTATGCAAATAGGGTATGTGAAGCAATCATAGAGTGGATTAGTGAGCTTTAGTTGCCATTCTTTTGTGTCTATGAGAGCCATCTAAGAAGCAGAGAGAGAGAGAATTTCTGGGACCATCAAGGAAGAAGAGCCACCAAAGGGACATATATTCAAAACACCTGCCTGCAGTGGTGGCCATGCTACATCAAACTCAAAAGCTGAGACAAGAAGACCATGAGACAGAGCAGAGGCGCAGCACTGAAGTGCTGAGAAGTGAGGCAGAGCAGGAGGCGGGCTCCCAGGCCCAGGGACAGAGGCAGAAGCCAAAGGACCCTAAGACTGAGAGGCTAAGGACCAGAGAGTGGGATTCAGCTGCTGGCTGCAAAGAGGTGCTGCTGGGGATGAAAGATCGTATCCTTCGTGTTTTATAAAACTGACTTGTGGTAACCTGCTAACTTCTCTAAGACACTCCCATAATCAGGAGTATTGTCTGTGAGTTCTGTGTGGCCATTGCAATGAATTACTGAACCGTCAGAGAAGTAGAATGTTGGAGGAGGAAGAGCTGGTGTCAGAAAATGGCAAAGAGATGTGGGTGATGGAGACATGTCTCATCTTCCCCTTGTGGCCATTAGCCTTGGGCTGGTCTAGATGAATTCTTCCCCTTCGGTACACATAGGATATAGCCCCTGTGCCTTTTGCTAAATGGGCTGCACCAGGCAATGTTTTGTTGTTGTACAAAGGGTCACTCTGAGCTGGGACCTACCAATGGTGCCTAACAACAACAACTCTACTGCGACTTGTCATAACTAGCATCAACAACGACAATAAGAACTAGAGCAGTAGCATCATGAGTGTTAGCATATACAGCACACCTGATCACACTAGATCTTCAGGGAATTTTTCTGAAGCAACACAATAATTATCATTTCCATTTTTAGAGAGACCATTTTCTCTCTTAAAAATGATCTTTTTTTTTTTTTAAGTTGAAGGAAGTAGAGAAACTGAAGGGGAGAGATATCCCACTGAGCCTTAGGTAGGTCTTGTTTAAAAATCTCATGGGGATCCTGTATTACTTTACTGAGAGCAGCACTCGATTTCCCCGATAAGACAAAGGGGCTGAGCTGGCTAATGCCCAAGGTTACTTCTAACTAAAATATCCTCTGACTTGAAATCAATTTGCCAGTTGCTAGTATTAAAGATACCAAGGAGTGAGTAAGTACAGTATGAAATCTAATGCCTGATATATTTTGCATAAGTGCCTTAAGGGAAATAAATGCATTTTTTAGGTACCTATTGTCTGACAGGAGAGTGTGCATGTTTCACAGAATGAGTAATATAATAATTGACTGCCTTTTTAATGACGTAAGTT
This sequence comes from Echinops telfairi, assembly GCF_000313985.2. Lineage (NCBI taxonomy): Eukaryota > Metazoa > Chordata > Mammalia > Afrosoricida > Tenrecidae > Echinops > Echinops telfairi. Next base: position 6,312,729 of record NW_022103907.1, on the reverse strand, counting down.
TATCCAGGAAATGAGGCATGTCCAATAACCAAAAGGAAGTCGGTACAAAGTGAGACCAGTACATGAAGATCTTTTTACTGTGTGAAAACACAAAGCATGTATGTTGAGCATTTGCTGATGAATAGAAATTCCATTATAGATCCCAATGGCAGGATGATTTCCACTTAGAAGCAGAGACACTACCTCTTGTGCGACATCCTTTTCCCCACCCGGCAGGTCATTTGGCTATCCAAGTCAGCTCACTCACTGTAGTTAGGGGAGTGTCCCACTACAGGACAGATGGATTTCTTTATCTTCTAGAGGGGCCATCTTCACTCTACATACGAGGGGGTACCCCTCCCCCCAAAAAAACATAAAAAGGCTCCCCTGGGCAGAGCATTCCCAGGTCCTCAGCCTTTATATATTTCCTTTCCTGAAGGTCATCTGCCTAAGAATCCATTTGTCATGCATCTTTCTCCAACTCCCCTTTCCCGGAGGCATCTTCCCCATGACAACATCAATGCATACCTCCTGTCCATCCAGGCTCTTTCTAGGTTCACTGCCTTGTGATGTAACATTCTCCTATATATGTCTATCCTTGGAAAGCACCATAGAAAAAGGATGATTCAAATTTTCTTCTCAGGAGGCCTGGCTTTGCCATGTAGGGGCTATGGAAAACATTATTCACAAACTAACTAGATCTAAACCACCCAAGTTTGGAAGAAGGAATGTCCAAAGCACATAAAAAACAAGAAGCAGGCTAGGAAGGGCTCTATTCTAATCATGTGACTTATGATTCTTAAACAGCAGGAACACATAATTGAGTTTTTCATTATCTTATGAGTTACGTGAGTTTAAAAAAGGTTTAGAAATGAATGCATGCTTCAGAACAGGGGTGGGGGGCCTTTCTTCTGCCAAGGGTCATTGACCATTTAGGACATCATTCTGGGACCATACAGCTCAAACATTTCATTAACTCACCCTAAATGTGATAGCTAGAACTGCTTCTCTCTGGTGAGGTGCGACTTAGCTACTATTGATGATTTCTCAGGCCTTATATGGCCCAAGGGTCGAATGTTTCCCACCTCTGTTCTACAGCCTAAATTCTCAAACACCCGGGGCCTACTGTCCCCTTTTCAGAAAAAAAGAAAAATTACTTAGTACCAACCACCACTACCCTGCCCTCCTGTAATTAAAACCATTGATATGACAGCCTACAATCTAAGATGGAATGTAGGTCTATGCTTTTGCAATCCCCTTGGATTGTTCCAGTGCCGCCCCCAGGGGGTGATAATCCCTGGGGGACACTGCTCTAGAGGAATGTTACCCCAAAGCATTTGATACACAATGTTAGCTTTGTGGGACCTCTGATCAAAGAAGGGTGAGGTTGCCAAACACAAGCACTGCTTATTCTATGCGTATTGGCATGTGAACGGTCCCAAGATGCCCTTTGGAAAGGAATCTCACTTTTGTCTGTTTAACCCAGGGCTTCCTTCCTCCAATTTGGTCAGGGGGCCATTAGTCCAGCACCGGCTATGAACATGCTTCTGAGCTGGCGGTCTGCGAGCACGTTCTGTGAAGCGATCCTCTCCGGGGCTGGCCCACAAACCACCACGCAGGCCTTTGCCTGTAACATTGGCTTTTGCCCGGCCTCCCTGCTGCCCCTGCCTTCCCTCCTGACCTGTGATGGCCTGGCCCTTACAACATAACAAATAACGGCGCAGGAGGGGCTGGGCTCCATCACTCGCCTCTGAAAGAGGCCAACCATTGTGGGAGCCATTGCCTTCCTCACACTTCTGTCTGCCGGGTAACATGATAAAAAAATTACAGAGGTCAGACAACAGCTTGTTTTCATTTTATGGTGCATGTGTGCCCCACATGGAATATGCTGCTAAGTGCACGCTGACTCTGCCGGTCTTGGGATTTCTGCTTCCAGTCCACAACACGACCTCATTGCTCTCTGAAACAGTCACACTGGGGAGAATTCGTCACGGGCTCTCCTCATCACTCAGGATTCAGCAGGCATCTCCCTGCTGCTTCCAGAGGCCCGGAGGTTAAGGTCAAAGAGCTGCCTGGAAGTGCAGTATGCTAATGACTCGTTTCACCACTGTCTTTCCTGCGGAAAACTGAATAAAATAAACAGACATTTCCCATCTGAATTCTATCCCAGTGATATGTGGAATCAGAGGACCCATCAGCAAAGCGATTCTTAAGCGGGAGGAAAGGATGCCAAACAGATTTGCAAATGCTGTAAAACGATGTTCACATCCCAATCAACATCAGTTTGAATTCGGACCGGCGATTTCGTGCCTGTGGAAACCAGAAGTCTAGCACTCGTTTGAAGAGGATGGCTTGGGCAGAGAACTAGCCCCTTCGAATCAGTAAAACACCTGTCAGCGAAGGCCAGCTGGGTGGCGACATCGGAGACCGCAATCTGAGATCACACGTATTCCTCCACGAGCAGAGGCCTCGTGACAACAGACCACAGGAACTGAAAGGGAATTCCGGAATAAAGTCATTACGAACGTTGCCGACACAGAGAAACCAGAGCTCCATACCTCGAAAGAAGGGGGGAGGGGCGCTGAAAATAATTTTAAATAAAAATATCAACAGAAAATTTCCCTTCCCTAGCCAGAACCTCACATATTAAAATGAATACATGCTAGCCAATTGATGCTGCGGGTAAGAAGCCAGACTCAGAAATACCTGGATGCTGTCTGTGCAGGTTCAGACACAGAGACGGCGGAACTGAGGTTGCAAGAGTCAGAAGAGTGGTTACCTTTGGAAACGGGCACGATTGCCAAGAGACCAAAGGTGTGGGGGTGTTCTGGGACACAGGTAATGTGCTGTTACTTGGCCTGAAAGACAACCACACAGCCGTGTTTACTTAGGGACAGCACGGTGTCCAGCCACAATTCTGGTTTGGCCAGGAGAAGCCACCTCACTTAGCCGGACGTGAATGTATGTTCACTGTTCTGTATGTAGATATTTGAATCACAAAATTATTTTTGGAACATAATTAAGCAATTTCTAGCACAACCAACAAAATAATATTTTGCCCTAGCAGGCTTAAATCTTTTCCAAGGGATTTTAAAGAGCGTTTACACAGCAATTAAGGCTTCTCATTTAATAATTTCTGCATCTATTACTCGGTGACATTGGACAGGCTCATTATCTCCAGCCTGATTGTTTTGCTCCCTTGCTCCGCCTACCCCCACCCCCACCCAATCTTTGGTCTAGGATAAATCTTGTGGTTATTTTAGATTAAGTAATTAGAAGATTATGTAGAAAAGAACAATATTCAAGGGTGCTGTGATTTCTATTAGGAGCCACTCTGGTTTTTAGTTGACTGGTGAATTCTGAGAGAGGTTAGAGTCCCACGTTGAAAGGTGTCCCAAGGAGCTAGGGAGGGTGCTGTGGCTTCTGCTGATCCAGGAAGGACGGCTTTTACAGAACTTGAGATTTGTTCTTCCTTATATCCCCATTCCATCTGGGGCCATCGATTACGCTCCGGGTCCAAGGAGCTGGGAAAGCAGCTAGCCACCAGAGTCCTTCTGGTTTCTTTCTTTCTTTCTTTTTTTGCTTCAGATGCAGAAAAACCAAGAGCTGCATCGTAGAGACCAGCCCACTTTTCCGTATGATTCCTACGTTTAGACATCAGGGGACAACAGTAAAAAGACGGTGGAAAATTCCCTTACCTTTCATCTCATTTCTCCACCAACGTTTCGAAGCACCTTCATATAAATCACCTCAGAGTAATACTTTCCCTTTTTCTTTTGCCAAAACAAAATCTGTATTTTCTAAGTTGGTACATCACACGTGGTAAAGTACAGGGACAGCAAAACAGAGGAAGATTGTCCACGAGATGGACTGACACGGTGGCTGCAACTATGGACATACGTGCAACGGAACGACCACTGTGAGGGCGGCCCAGGACCGGGCAGCAGTGCTTCGTTCTGCTGTACACGGGGTCACTATATGCTGGGAGCAACTTGATGACTCCGAGCAACAAAGCAAGAAGTCGAGACACACCAGTACCGAGTCTAGTGGATGGGTTTTCCTGGACCGAGTCCGAGACTGTGTGATTTTGCAGTTCCTCGCAGGAAGAAAAATCCAAACCCAAATGTATAGTCAGTGAGCCAATTCCAACTCACAGTAACTCTATAGGACAGGGTAGAACTACCCACTGTGGGTTTCTGAGACTGTAACTCTTTGTGGGAGGAGAAAACCTCGTTTTCCTTCTGAGGAGCAGCTAGAAGTTTGGAACTGCTGACTCAGAAGGTAGCAGCCCAACACGTAACCACTGCACCACCGGGCTACTATGAGATGGAGTATATTTCCCCACCCCTTGATTAAGGGCTTGCATGTTGACGTCCTGCAGCCAGTAGCATGTGCCAAAGTGACAGTGTGTCCGTTCTGAACATGTTTTGTACGGTTCACTCACTCCTTCTTTTGGAATCTGGCCACTCCAAACCCCCTGCCAGTGGGTCCATTTGGATTCACAGCCACCCTGTAGGGTTTCAAAGACTGTCAATCTTCACGGGTTTAGAAAGCCTCATGAGGTTAGCAGCCTAACACAAAGTCCACTACTCTGCTCTCCTTCGGGAGGGTAAGAGACCTTGTAAGCCAGAGCTGTCTAGATCAACGCCATCCTAAACCACCCGGCCTGAAAAACTTATTTGACCACAGGTGCACAACTGAGCCTTGGAGACATTATCCACAGGGGGCAGTTCAACAGAACGTCCCAGGTGTCCTCTAGGTTTGTGAAAAATACTAAGGCAGTCCCCACATGATAGCCAAGATCCGTTCCTAACTGCATCTGTAAATCCAATCTGAAGGCCAGGCAGAATATTTATATATGGTTATTTAGCCTTAGCTAATGCAAAAAAAGAGAGAGCAAAAAACAGGAGCCCTGGTGGCATAATGGTTAAGCGCTGGGCTGCAATCTGGAAGTTCCAAAGTTCGAAACCACCAACTGCTCCACAGAAAAAGGATGGGACTTTCTGAGCTTGGAAAACCATTACAGTCTTGGAAATTCACGAGGGCAGTTCTACCCTGTCCTATAGGGGCACTGTGAGTCAGCATGGGCTTGATGGCAGTGGGTTTGATTTGGTTTGGTTTGGAATGCAGAAATGGGACCCTGGTGGCAAATGGGACCCTGGTGGCACAGTGATTATCCATTGGGCTGCTACCTTGAGGTCAGTGGTTCAAAACCAACAGTCACACACCCCTCAGGAGGAGGCTTTCGACTCCTGGAAACACAAAGGGGATGTTCGACCTTGCCCTTTGGATTGCCATGAGTGAAAATTAACCTGATGGTGGTGAGTTTGGAGGAATTTTTCTGTTTGTTTTTCATGCAAAAAACAAAGGATAGGAAGCTTGTCAATGATGTAAAAGCTGCCAATGCCGCAAGTGAAGATGACTGGATGAAGAATTGGCTGCATTGGTGGAGCTAGTTCAATGTCAATATGATGGCTAAGTGACACGGCATTCAAGGAGAGCCCTGGCTGTCTCGAGGACTGCCTTGTTAATTGCTGAGGGAAGGCAGGCACGGTGAGTGGAGGGGGAGGAAGCTGCCTCCAAACCTAAAGGAATCCATAAACTTTTCTTCTCCTTGAAGATCTCATGACGAAACTGAGGAGGTTCAATGGCTTGCTAATATGACGAGAGAGAAGACGTCATTTAACTACAAAGCAGTACACTTTAAACAGAGGAACTGGCTGGAAAAATAAACAATGGTGTTTGGAGGTGTCTTGTTTTCTAAATCAAACTACTGAAACCATCTAAGTTATTCCAGTTTTTAATATTTCTGCTTTCTCTTCGATTAAAGTTTTTTTCTGTTTTTGTCTTGTCATTGTTGCCGGCTTTTGTTTGTGTTTATATAATTTCCTGTAAATGAAATCCAGGACAGATGGATCTATAGAGACAATAACTGAATTAATAATTGCCTTAGGGCATGGCAGAGGAGGTTGGGGGAAATGGGGAGCTAACAACAGTGAGTATGAGAAGAAATTTTACTGAAATTGACAGAGCTGATGACTGTACAATTCTCCTTAATATGACTGAATGATTCAATTGTATAACATTTGAACTAAAGGCCGACAAAATTCCTTTTAAGATAAGTAAATAAAAGAAAGCATCTAATACCACTCTGAGGACCACCACATATTAAGCAAGAATTCATGGTGTAAAGATGTATGTACAAAGAATTTCAAAAACTAGAAAACACTTTATGAATGATAGCAACATGGAGAAAGAGGCATCTAGGCATTAGTAGCAGATCTGACCGCTCCCTGATGATTTGATTTCTGTCGCTTAGTTTCTTTGAGCCTCAGATCTCAGTCCATAATCTTCACAAAAAAAATTAAAAGATAACACTGCTCACCCCAAAGGAGTACTTTTGAGGCTGAAAAGACTTACCGACAGTCCTTGGTTTACAAACAAGATCATTCCCAAGCAGGTATTTAGGTTGAATTTGTAGGTAAGTCAGAGCAGGTGCAAGCAGTTGTTAGCCCTACTTTGGCGCACAAGTTCCCAAACTTACTTGGTGCATGCGCGCGCACCCCCACCCCACCCCACCCCGACCCACAACAAGCCCCTGCCAATTAAAAACTTTTAGACTAAAGTCCATTATGTAGGATTAGTGTAGATGTAGGCTTTTGCAGTCCCCCTGGATCAGCAGTTCTCAGCCTGTGGGTTGTGACCCCTTTGAGGGTCAAACGACCCTTTCAGAGAGATAGCTTGATTCATAACAGTAGCAAAATTACAGTTATGAAGTAGCAACGAAAATAATTGTATGGTTGGCGGGGGTCAGCACAATGTCAGGAATTGTATTAGAGGGTCATGGCATGAGGAAGGTTGAGAACCACTGCCCTGGATCATTCCAGCACCCCCCACCCCAGGGTGCGTTATCACTTGCTTTGGGCAACATTAGTGCAAGAAGGTTCCCTTCTTGGGGCAATAATTAAAGCACTCCACTGTCAACCAAAGGGCAGCATCTCAAACCCATCAGCTGCTCAGTGGGAGAAGGAGTGGCAGTTGGCTCTGATAAAGACTTTCAAGCTGGAAACCCGAAGGGGCAGCTCCACTCTGTTTTCTAGGGTCACTATGAGACAGAATCTGTATGGACACCAAGGGAAGGTGATTGTGATGAAGAATTTGTAGCAGGAGGGATCAGTTCACTCTTTTCAAAATGAGGGTAAATATAAGTAACTTTAAAGGGCAAGTGTGAGTTATTCCTAAGGATCTAAAGCATCCAGCACAGTGTCTCCACTAAATCAGCATTCAGGAAACATGAGCAGAGTACATCAATAAATAGACAGCAGTAAAAGGATAGCTAGACAACATGATCAAAAGAAAATATACTGTATTGGAAAGGGGGAAATTATCGAGTATTATGAAAATACTCCTATAATAAGAAAAGCCACATTTAGCTAGACCCACCTTGAGGGAAAGTCTGAGAAGCTGGATAAGAATACAAGGTTATGAAAGGAAGACTTTAGTTTCCGTGGACAAAAGCATTAATGGAGGCCTGAGTGCTGACCGACTCTTAAGAACCAGACTTTTCATGTTGGTTCTTCCTGCCCCGCTGATTCCATCAGAATCATTGTCAATGAAAGAATGTCTACGTATATCGATCGGCCTTCACTGTTCCTTGGATCGTGTTACCATCACCACATGGAGAGAGGCCCCCACCCCCTTCATCCAGATGAACTGTCAGTGTCTTTGTGTCATGTTTGTCCCTTTTAAGACTTAATAGATACTCTCCTTGTGTTGTAGGTGAGATTGGGGTCTCTTCATATCCGAAAATAATAGAAAGGATCCAGTATTTATCTCACAGGAGTTTCAGCAGAGAGCCAGGGTGGTGGAGAAACAGTGCTTAAAGAAACAATCAATGAGTATTTTTCAAATCTTCAAACCTGTGAATCTTCAGGGTGAACTCTCACGGTGTTATGAGTAAAATGCATAAAGATAAACCCAAACATGGTAAGGTGTGGCTGTCTGTTTCCAGAAAGATCCACAGCTTTGGAAACCTCATCAGGCGATTCTATTCTGTCACACAGCATCACGATGAGTCTGAGTCAACTTGACAGCAGTGGTTTTTTCGGCTCGTTTGATATACCTTTGGAGTTAACTGTAAAATTATAACTCTTCTCTAAGCCACAAATTCAATATGCAAGAGATTGTCATAATGGCTTTTGGACATTTCCACGTGATGGGAAGTATAAGGTCAATAAATGTTCTTTCAGCATGTCCCACAAAGGCAGTGATACTGTACACAGTACAGACAATTCATCATAAGAGCCTTGCCTTCAAGTCCACATTGACGTCATCTCACCCCACCTGTTTGGTGGGTTAGTGATAGAGCTCCTGCCTCCATGAAGGAGACTTGCATTCCATTCTGGCCACTGCATTGCAGGTACAGCCACACCTATCCATCCGTGGGGGTGTGATTGCTACTACGATGCCAACCAGCTACTCGCGGAACTTCCAGACTGAGAGGGACTAAGAAAGGCCTGAGAGCTACTATGAAAAATAAATCAATAAAACCTTTTGGACCAAAATAATAAAATCCTCTGCGTGGCAAGGTTATGGACCAGTACCAGGAAGCGGTGCCTTCCACTGTACAAAAAGTCAAGGAGCTGCCCTGAGTAGGAGATGGTCTGATGGCAGCTAGCCACCATACCAGGGTATAAGCCATTGTGTTCTCTGAAGCCAAGCAAACTTTCTTAAGGAGCTCACCTCTACTTTCCAGTCCCCACTTATCCGGCTTTCCCAAAGCTTGCAAAGAACAGCCCCCCTGGGCCTGCTCATCATACTCTAGTTCATGGTCCTTTCTTAAAAACCAGCAAGAGGTCTGAAACACTGGCTACCATCCAGGTCCGCTCTTAACCAAAGAGCCCCAGGTACGACTGGCTGCCATGGAATGTTAATGAAAGTTAGACGTCTCACTGAATGATAGCGTGAGGCTTCTTTAGAAACGTGCTTTGTCTCTGTCCAAAGAAAATTGGGTTTCAGATGCGCTTGAGGAACTTTCTATCTCTCTACAAGGAACCCCGAGGTGAGTGTTTTTATGAGGATTATCAGGCCAGATGTCTCTGTTTTGTAAATTTAGCTTATCAAGCAGAGCAATTGGCTTAATAAAATGATACATTAAAAAGTTCTGTGGACGGCTCTTTGATATTTGTTTTTAATAAGCTCCAGTCAGCTAAAATGCGGCCACTTGGGAGAACGGATAAAAAGGACGTCTTCTTCATCATTCATTACACATCATGAGTGCCCTACCAATGAATGCCTATGGAGTACTGAATCGTTTTAAAGGTTTTCAAGTGTCTGTGAATATGAAGCGTGTGAATATCTATGGATAGAAGAGTATGAAAGGCGTACACATACACTGGACGGCAAAAGTGTAGATGACTTCCAGGGATATCTTTTGACATCGCCTACAACACCACAACTCAGTGCTGAAAATGTAAAAAACACAATCCCAACTTGATAGACTGTGTGTGTGTGTGTGTGTATACACATACACGCAGCATAAACTCACGAAACTACTATATGGTTGTGTGTCAAAGTTGTTGCTGCTCTAAGGCGCTCTCGAGTGGGTTCTGACCCACAGCAGCCCCACAGACAGAACTAAACACTATCCCACGCCTGCACCTCCCTCATACGGGTTCCTGTGCTTGAGCCCATCGTGGTGGTCACTCAATGCATCTCATTGAGAGCCTTCCTCTCTTTCACTGTGCAGAGGTCTCACTTCTTTCCTGGCCAGGTGTGCCCCCATCAGAATGATTGCAGCAGGCCGGGAGGACGTTTGCGCTTGAGAGGCAAGCAGCTCAAGCATTGGTGTCACACTGATTATGATTTTCATGAAGTATTACCTTCCTTGATTCTTGTTCTACATCAAACCCTCAGCATTAATAATCAATGATGAATGCTACTCTCTACCCGCCAGGAAATAAAATGTATTGTTTGTTATGAGAAACGAAGCAAATTAAAACAATTCCGTAACGCTGGGGTAGCGGAGCGGGTTTTAGAGCTCCGTGTGTGTCTGGGTAATAAATCATTTCCTTGAAAAGATAATTGCAGCACCACGAGGAGGGCAGGAGAGATGGCCGACTCTGAGAGCAATTATCTGAGCGCTCCTCACATGAACTTGCGGACAGTTGCTTCTTTGTGATCGAGCCCACACGAAGGCCATCATTTCAGAGCATTTAGTTCACTTCGCTGAAGGAAATAAAATAGGCCTGGTTATTAATTGCTTCAATTTTAAATGGCCTTTGTTAACTGAGAAGACATTTCAAGTGCAAGAGCAATGCAGAGTGCACAAGTCATTAGAGGCTGAAAGGGATCCATCTGAAAACCTGGAGGATGACCAAGTAAAAGTGTCCCCGCTCTCAGAAAACTGAGTCTGCCTAATTATGCAATGTGAGAACATCCTATTTCACATTACTGAGACTCAGCCCTTTTCTCAATAGCCACTTAAATGGACTGTGCTGAATGAAATCATATTATTTTATGAGTCAATCTTCTCTGTGGTGTAATTTAGTGGAGCCTCTTTGAGGCACCACGAAATGGAATTTTCTGCAATTCTTCACTCCACGATCCTTCTCAAAAAGTGTGGCTGTTTAGCCAACATCCTCCCGAGACCAATGTGAGCCAGGATTTGGTGTTAGCGATCACCAGTGGAGGTGACGACATCAGAACCGCTTGCTGCGCTCAGTACGAACCACATTTGCTCAAGGTCAGACAGCTGCAGCAGGAGAGGAAAATACCAAACGCAAACCCTGTTCAAAGAAGTCTTCATTCCCAGCTGCTAAATGAAACAGAACGTGTTCCAGAAAGGTGCAGATTTTCACTTCTATGTTCAAAGTGCTCTTTTTATGAATATGAACTGCACAGATCTAGACACTGCCGGAAGAAGGCATCTCTACAAGAGCACCATCTCTTCTGAGTCCACACACTTGAAATAGTGTGCATCGCTTGATTTCTTGGGACGACAACTGTCTGTTCTGATTCCCTACTACCTGGGTTAGTAGCACTTCACTGTTGGAATGTGCCATGGAATCCGTTTCAATGACAGCCACCAGTGTGGCAGAGCAGCATTGCCCCTTCAAGGTTTTTAGGCAATGATCATTATGGGAGCAGACCACCAGGTCTTTCTCCCATGGGGTCACTGGGTGGGTTCAAAGCACCGCCCACATTTTGGGTAGCAGTCGAATCTATGGCACAAGTAACGGGCAAGGAAGGCTTGCGAGTTTCACCCAGGCTGGTCTCTTATTTTCTCCGTGATCTTGGGAAAACGATGTACCATCTGTCTCAGAATGTCCTGGGAATGAATAATGTCCAGCTCTCCGAGGACTGGTCTGAAGAGTATATGAAGCAGCTAACACGGGACTAACACGAGCAGGGAGCCAGTAAAAGTGTTCGTTCCTCTGACCCTAGAGCAAGTTGGCCAAGAGCTCAGGTCTCAGTCTACCTGCATTTCATTCCTACATCAAGCAGGTACTCGCTATGTACTATACAAGTGACGTTACCCCGCTGGTTCTCAATTTCTCCATCTGGAAAAATGAGGGAAATAACAGCACCAAGATTAAGAAGGTATGTGCTGCGGGTAAGGGGAGACAGTCAACACGAAGCGCTCATTCAGTGCCTGGTCGTGGCGAACACACACCAGCGGTTCACATTCTCATTCTCTCCCTGCCATCGGGCTATCTATCACTCACTCACAGTGACCCTTCAGGGCAGGGTAGTGACGTTCCGAGACTGTAACTCTCTATGGGAGTAGAAAGCCCTCGTTCTCCTGTGGTTTCTAAACCGTCAGCCCACCTTGCAGATCACAGCTCAATGCATGACCATTGTGCCACTAGGCTCTGGGTACAGCACCCTGAGTCAGTAGTCATTCGAGGACCTGTTGGATCGCTGAGACGCTGTAGGAAGTTCAGTACTTCCCCAACAGAGTGGGGAAATCTGTTCCACGGAAGGCTTTCCTGTACTTGTTCTAAATATGCCTCTCTGTAAGTCCATCTTCTTGACATTGGCTTTTGAAGCAGCTCATAAAATGCCGTGTTTTGTACAACAGTTAAGCAAACATTTGAAGGTAGCCATTACACTTCTCTTAAGACTGCGCCTCGCCTGGTTAAGCACATTCAAATTCAAAAGCCCTTTCACAAGCTGGGTAACCTTAGTAAGAACAAGTCAATGAAAACTGATGGGCACCCTGATGGGTAGAGATTACAATGCGGTTGTTACTTCCAATGCCTGGCTCATTGTACTTGTACTGACGTGTCTGAAAACTGTGCTAGAATTTCTTTACATAGGTTTCTATCTCATCCTATAAAATAATGACTAGGTTTACCACATACAATATGCAATTATCCATTTGCTTCTTTTTAGATCACTCATTCATTTTCTAGACAATTCAGTTTAATTATGTCCTAAATTCTAAGCTAAAATAACACTGGTCAATCTATTCTTCCCATATTTAGATTTGTTTCTCAAAGAGTAGCCATGCACAGTGATGGAAAATTTGGCAATGGATGTTGGTAAGGGTGGCACTACATGACTGACATGCCACAGTGAGAAACATCAAATTGGCAAATATAATGATATATATATATATATATATATATATATATGTATATATATGTATATGACACAATTAACCTTAACTGTTAATGCCGGTTATCATATTCATTCTAATCGGTCCAACTGTAGATTAATTCTAGGTAGTCTAACTTTTCCCAACATTCTCTCACATAAAAGTTGAGCTTGTGTTATTTATAGAAACAACTTTTTTTAAAGAGCGTGTACAAAATGATGGCGCTAAGAGAAGACCCTGAGAGTTGCAAGAGTTAAAGACAACAAAGATAAACACTGTTAAACACACAATCTTGCAAGAATAATAACGTATTTGAAGACATGTGGATAGACATATAGGCCAGGCCATGGTAGGAGGGAATGTGAGTACATATCCAGGAATATACATAGGTTTGATGAAGATATTTATATTTGTGTATTTACATTTGCTACAAAGAAGCCCATGAGTGTGGTGGAACATACAGGAACAAAGTTAAGAAGACTTCTTAGACATAGCCAAATACCTGAAGAAATGAGACCCTGGACCACAAGGGCTCAGGCCCATGGTCTCAGGGGCACACCAAGGTCAAGTAGCACAGCATAATCCACAAAGACAATATTCCAAATATGACTTTAGTGAGTAGTTACTAGGGCCTTAAAAGCTTATGAGCAGCAATTGAAGGTAAAACTATTGGCCTCTCCCTGTCTGAAAGCAAAGAAAGTAAAGAAAAATCAAAGACATACAAAACACCAGTCTCCACACCCACACCCTGAGACCATCCGAATGTGATGGTGCTTGGTTATGGCTACAAACCGGTCTTCAAGAGATCAGATTGAAGGTCCTACATAGAGTAAGAGGAAAATGTGGAACATTAAAATCATGAAATAGACCAGGGAGGTGGTCACAGTTTAGGATAATCAACCATTTGAGGTCAAATGGGCAGCATTTACCTATGTATAAAGTTCAGAGGTTAGGAACAATGGAAACAAACAGAGAAAAAAATGATACAAAACACAAGGTGCATAAATTGTTGAATGGAAAATGGATCTGCTCTGTAAACCTTCACCCAATTCACAAAGTTTTTTTTTGTTTTTTAATGTTTACCTATGTGTGTTTCAAAAGAATATTATTTAAGTCAACAAAGACCCTACATACCATAAAAGTTATAGAGATACACAATGGAATATACAATTTACTTTTGAAATTCTCATATGTTTAAGATGTTCTTTTGATATGAAACATTTTAACACATTAAAGACCAGATTTTTTTTTTTACCAAGTTACCCAAGTGACCGTGTATTTTTTCAGCTGCTAGTTGTTGTTTTTTTTCATTAAACCATAAATGGGTTTACATCTCATCAACTTTTTATCATGTTTATTTGTAACTCTCAGTTTTTGAATATAAAATGTTTCACATTATGAAACAGTATTTTGCAATGTTTGCGGAACATTATTACTTTTATGAATTATAATTTTCATGAAATTATAAACTTCTTATAAAAATAATCAACATAATCCATATTAATTTGAAAAATTAGAAGAATTAGGGCTAAGAATTTCTTCATGTCTTTTTGTGTAACTGGAGACCACTTGAGCGATTTAGGTGAAGTTTTACATTTCACTGAGGATAAGTGCACAACTCCTTGCAAAACAATTCAAACAAATAGTAACTATTTGATTTAACCAAAATGCACTAAAATGCTAAATAAACAAAAAGAATTGAAGACAATCGAGTTTGATACATTCACTACTGATGTAAACACCTAAATAGACGAAGTAGTTAAAATATATCCAAGCAGATGGCATCTGAAGACAGCGTGTAGAAATCACGAGTTATCTCGCGATCCGTCCATAACAGATGGTGTGCGGAAACAAGAGTAAACTCGGGATCCGTCCGCAATTTGTTAATATGAAGACTGCCCGTATTTTGTAACATGACCTTAATCTACTTGATTTCTGGCAAAAACCAGAAATACAAAGACATGTGCACCATTCTACATGGTCTTTGGTTCAATAAGATTCTGAGTGTTTTTGATGTTATTATGTCAAGTTAATGATAATAGCACTTTCATCCAAGACATCTGAAGGAAAATCAGGAGCATTTATTGGCCATCCCACAAAGTAAATGATTCCAACCAGAGTATCATCTAATGAGTATTAGTCTAATAAACTCAAACCCACTGCCTTCAAGTCAATTCTAACTCATAGTTTGCCCTCTACAGTAAAACTGCTCCTGTGAGTTTCTAAGGCTGTCAATCTCTACAGGAACAGAAAGCTTCATCTTGTTCCCCTTAGAGTGGCTGGTGGATTCAAACTGCTGACCTTGCAGTTAACAGCCCAATGTGTACCCTGCTATGGTACCAGGGCTACTTAACACTAAGCATTGATGGATCTGAGAAACAATCTCAACTCTTAGTACTCAAGTACAAGTGAGTCACTTAACCTTTCTGGATTTGAATGGCCTCATTTATTAAATGTAGACCCTGGATTATATGATATTCCCTTAGCTTGTAAGACATCACTCTACTGTCCAAAATAAATTGCACATATTTCAGATTTAGTGTGACAGCTCATTTTATGTGTCAACTGGGCCATATTATGGTACCCAGTTGCTTGATCAAAACACTTGTAATGTTGTAATGAAATAGTTACATGTGTTTCAATCCACTGGGTTCACAGTAAACTTCACTAACGCAGACCACTCTTCCTAATGTAGGTGGGCCTTATCTAATCAGATGAAGGTTTTAGGAGCAAAACAGGTTTCCTGAGGGAGTAATCTGCCTCCAGACCACAGACGGGCATCTTACCAGAATTCCTCTCACCCTCACTGCCCCATCTACCTTCAAGTTTCAAGACACAAGATTTCCTGAATTCCAACCTGTTGCCAGCTACAATTACATAAGTCATCTGTGTGTGTGTGTCTCTCTCTTTCTCTCTCTCTCTCACACACACACACACACACACACACACGCACGCACGCACACACACGCGCACGCGCACGCGCACGCATGCACACACACACGCACGGCTATCTGAGCGGTCGAATTCTGAGCCTACCTTGTTTCACAATTTCTCACAAGTTTTCCACCTTTGACCGAGTATATTCTTGCCAACTTCTCTATCCTCTCTATCACTGGAAAATATTTGGGTTTCCTTCTCTAACAGGTCTCTGCTTTATATTGAGTCCAGCATTCACAGGTTTTACTATTGACAGATGATAGGTCATTTGACCAACTGATTTATCGATCTATAGAGAGATACATATTACTAGTTATATTTCTCTGGAGAACTCAAAGACCTTTAGCTATAGCGCCTTTTCTATTCTCCAGGAAAAGTAAGTTCCCTCTGATATTTAGCGCCTGAATCAAGTTAACACAAGTCCATTTCTTTCTGTACCAGGGTTTAGGGTGGGCTGCGATGTTCTAGGGAGAGAAAAACAGGGGACTCTGATCCCCTATCCCTGCTCAGCAGAGCAGCCTGGGCACGCCTGGTACTTGCTTGCCTGTATGTGAAGGGAAGGTGACTGACTAGCAGGGAGACCAGGGGAGTTGGTGGGGAAGGGGTGTATTCTGTAATGTGATCCAACCTCCTGTGGAGTTTATCACCAATTAATAGAAGAAAAAATGTTTCATAAAGTTTAAATAGTAGTGGAGGAATTCTAGCATCCATACATTCAGTCTCAATATTTCCTTAACTAAACAGAGTGAACAGGAGGTGGGTCACTAGGCGACCTTCACAGGTTGAGCTAATGAGCAACACGTGGCAAAACAACACACATTTCTGGAAAGTCCCATCTGTCAAATCCCAACCCAGCTCACCCTACCTTGACAAAAGGTGTTGTTCACCCGCTTATAACCTTGTAGACATTCCATCATTTGGTTGTGTCCATGATAAGCTGTAAGAAAAGAAATGATTCTCTGTTAAGTGTTTAATTTAAATCCTGACCAGCCTACATTACTACATGGAATCATCAGAGCAATGTAAAGTATATTTTGTCATTTCTAATGTAAGCACACAGCTCCACAATTTCTTCTACATTCTTTGTCAACATACTTCATGTTTTGCAATAGATACAGTCCCAAGAAAGTATGAGTACATCTTTATTATGGAAATCGTAAGGCAGTTTTGTATTTTCTTCCAAGTGGTGACTATGCATTTATATTTCAATAGTTATGATTGACTACTCACTAATGCTCAACTTCAGGAATTTGACTTTTCTTACTCATCACAGGCAAGGTTTGCCAGGAACAATTCAGGGTTATGCCTGGTATTCCAGCAAAGATAACTAATAGCACTCATATCACCCTCAGCCCAAGTTTACATAATAAATGACATGCTTGCCTTAAGTGCAGCATCGTGTACCTGCAATATAAGCTGATTCTTACTATGATGAACATGGGAAAAATAGGCAGGTGATTAGAGGAAACAATGAGAGTTTAAAAGTTGTAACTAGTTGGATGGTTCATCACTCAGATACCAACCAACGACAGAAAACATTGCAGTCACCAGTCTATCAACAAAACTCTTATTCATTTAGGGGTTGCTATCTGAAAGTCAGGCCTGAGAGGACACGTGGCATCAGAGGACGCAACACAAGATTGAGGACCAGGCAGACCTGAGTTCAAATCTTGGCTCTGCCTCCCAATTGCACTCAAAGCCTGGGAGAACAGTCGTCCTGGGTTTCAGACTGCAATTCTGTACAGTGGGGTTTATTCACATCTACTAGGCAGGGCGGCCTTGTTGGGAAACATAGATACCCTTCCTGAAAAACGCTTCCACGGTGCTTGGTGTTTTCCTAAATGATGAAGGTCATTCCCTGCCTTAACGTATTCTTTCATTGAAGGGACAATGAACAATAGCAATTGGGCTGTAGCAGGCATCCTTCTGCCTTTGTGAATGAGCAGTATTGAAAGTTCTGCCCTATTGCCAACCCTCATTGCTTGTGAAAATAGTGTCCAGTCATCTAAGATGGTAATGTGTACAAATCATATATATATCCCTTTCCTCTACAGGGTTTTAAATTCTAAATCATTGGCTAAAAGAAGAGTCATGTCAACAGAACTACCATATCCCCCCTAGGGATGATTTATAATCTTCTCCAATGGAATGAGATTGGCTCCAGAGTGAACTAGGGGCATATATAAACCACAGAAATATGAACGGAGTTTGAGCTCACACGTAATCATAGCGCAAATCTAAAAACAACTAGCTTCTATGACATGGCCCTGCTCAATACTGCCCCTATGACGAGATGACTGACACTATGGATACTAGAGCCAATGTGGTGACGAAAGTGGATGATGTCCGGCCAGCAGAAAGAATAGCATCTGGAATCCTAAGGTTTGTCTTAAAAGAAGTAGCTTCATTAGCTACGTCCATATGGAAGAAGCACACCAGCCTGTGTGACCCAAGTCTTGTAAATAATAAACGCTAACTCCAAAGAGGGACCAGTATTAGAACTTAAATTCTGAACACCTGGCTGGCTGAAGCCTGTGGATGAGCGTGAAAGCCCGACACGCAACTACCGGGTCTCCGAGAGGGAAGAAGCCTCTGGTGAATGCCCTCAGACGCTGGGCCAGCGCGGGAAGGGCCTTGTTTTCTAACAGAGGGCACTGTAAGATGGATCACTGTAGTGGTAGCT
>NW_022103907.1:6291687-6293925 GCF_000313985.2 Echinops telfairi | reverse complement strand
TCAGGAACAAAAGGTCCAAGTTGAGAAAGTGACTGTCCTCTCCACACGTGCATCGCTCACCACTCAGGACTGCTCACCGCTCATGGAACAGAGGCCGCTGGCTGCTATCTTAAAGGCTCGGTGGGAGAAAGGGTTGGCTCTCCGCTCCCATCAAGATTACAGTCAAGACACCCTGGGGAGCAGTTCTACCCTGTCACGTGGGTACTCGATGAGTGAGAATCAACTGGAAAATGCCCATGAGCAACAATGTACGGCACACGGTCATGTTCATTAGGGGTTTCCTCCCTGACCAGCCCCTGCTGCTGACCTCCTTTCTTGTCTGCTATTCTTCAGACCTCTCCGAGAGCCTGAAGAGAAAGCTTCAAGTGAGGAGTCTGGGGCCAGTGAGTGCAAAGGGAAGATGTTGGTCTTGTAAGTCACAAGGAAGACACCTTGGCGCAGGTCACCTGCAGAGATCTTGGCTTCGCAGGGGTGGGTGGTTGAGGGTACCTCTGAATTCTTCAAAGACTTGGCTTCAAGGCAAAGAGCCGGATCAGAAGATCCCTTAAAGTTCTCAGTAGAGGAGGCCATGTTAAGTTTCTCCTAAAGATCGTTAAAGGACAGGTAACTTGCTCCAGCTAAGCACATTTCTAATAGATTGCAGACGATGTGATGAAATCATTTGCTGACTTGAAACGTATGCTTTCTCAGTAAAAATTATCAACAGGAAAGGTCTTTGTGTGTGTGGTTGAATAGCAAACTCCAAACATTAAATAAAAGTCACCTATTAACTAAAAGACTGCAGTTTCTCAACTACTTGGATCACAAAACCATAGAGGATAAAGCCAAGGGAATTCTGGTCTCTCCCCAAGCGAGTATGATTTAGGGAGCAGTGCCAAGCAAGGACAGGAAAGTTGTTGCTGTTTTCAATGACACAGGAAGAATGTGACCCCGAGTGTACTTCTTGTGAGTGAGTCAGTGAAGATGGTACAAACAGAGTAAAGGTCACGATGTTCATCGTTGACTAAATTCCACAATCCACACTGCCCTTCCTGAAGTGGAATCCACCCTTTTTATAGGAAATGAGCCAGTGTATGGGTTTATTTGTACCCGGACGTCACTAAAAAGTGAGACTAGGACTGTGCCACCACATTTTATCAAGATGGAAACGTGAAGCACATAAAACCATTTGAAAGAGCGAATACCAGATGGTACAGTGACAGAAAGATCAGGAGAAGTGATGTACTAAGAGGGGAATTGGAGGCTTCTCTTTGCCTCTCCCTTTCTGTCCCCTCCCTGCTGCTGTGGCTGGGGGCATCGAGGGAAGAGACGTAGCTCAGACAAAGGAACGCACAGAAGGCGGTGGAAATGAGGGAAAAATAAAGAAGATGGAAATCACACGAGAGAAGAAGGCAAACTTCTCTCCAAAAGAAAGCTGGCGAAAGCGTGCTCCTTAGCCTGAGCTGAGGAAGAGACAGTGCCCTCCCCAGGGTTCTCAGACAGACAGACAGACAGACACCGCAACTGGTAAGTCTGCAGTGAACAAAACTGGCGATTATTCTTCATTGCACGCATACATATGTGCATGTGTGAAACATGTGCACACATACATTGTATGTGCATGAAATATACACATGAAGGCCTGGTGGCATAGTGGTTACAAACTGGGCTGCTGACTGCAAGATCAGCAATTTGGGGCCCCTACTCACGTCACGGGAGAAAGATGAGGCTTTCTACTCCAAAACGCACAGGGGAAGTTCTGCGCTGTCTGATTGGGTCATGATGAGTAGAAAGTGACTCGATAGCAGTGAGCTGATTATATACACACACACACACACACACACATAAACTATGTGTGTGTATATATTCCAATTTAATGACCCAGAGAACTCAACAGTAAATGGCAACGTTGGAAGTCAAACTCAGGTCCACACAATTTCGAATTCCATCCTCTTTCAATTACACCAAATGCTCCCCAGATATACTGCTGGACAGATTGCCAAAATAATTTTAGGCAACTTGATCCTCTCGTGTGGAGGGCCCATTACACTCAATTCACTTGCTGGAAAGCCACATTGCAGATCATTACCGAATCAGGCTTTACAAGTCCATCGTGGTCACTCGCTTAGTACGAGATGGCCTCATATCTGTGGCATGTTATCTTCATGAGGAATTCATTTCTACAAATCAGTCCTCTAAAAGGGCCCAGGGGCACTATCATGGGTAAAATGAAATCCCCTGTTGATAAAATGATTTAGC
>NW_022103907.1:6287487-6291423 GCF_000313985.2 Echinops telfairi | reverse complement strand
CAGGTCCCCAACGGACACAAATGAGGTACCCCACTGCATCACATCCAACAAGAACGACCAGTACTGTTGAGCTACAGGAAGACAAAGGAAGGCAACATCGATGAAATATCACTTGCTCCACTGCCAAAAAAGTAGAACAGCTGAGGTAAAGCTCAAAATTCAAAAAACAAGTTACCTGCCTTAATATATATATATATATATGAAATCCGTTATTAAAAAAAACAGTTATTTGGAGTAAAGCTATGTTTAAAAACTGAAAAAAATAGGTGAACACCTAGCTTTATTCAAACCAGCAGGTTCTTAAACACAAACTGTGGGGTAATCACGACATGCGGGTACTAGTACTGATTCCTGTCAATGAGGACTGTGGTAACAGCAGGGGCTACGGGAAAACCAGTGTTTCAGCCTAAGGGTCAAAAATTTCTCATTCACCAACTGGCAGCTGATGATTTTTCTACTTCAGTTTGCTGATAGTGGCACCCCTTAGATATATATTCCATGAACAAAAACTACTATAGGCTATAAATAGTAATAACAACTTAATTTAGGGAGTGATTTTGAAAGAAACCCCTTTTTCTCTTCACCCAAGAACAATGAAGCTATCCTCTCTAAGACTTCCCTTCGAACCCATCCGTTCCACTCAACTCAGACTGACTGCCATCAAGTCAGTTCCAACTCAGGATGCCTCTGCAGGGTCTAAACAATTCTAAAAACGAAAAGAATTTGATGAGAGCTATAAACGCCCTTCCTAGAAATAAAAAGCACACACATACACACACAGACTTGCCTTTGCAAGGAATCTCACTAGAGAAATCACTTGATAAGGCCTGCTTATTTTAAACTGTTATCAAGATGAAGCCCGTCTCTGACTGGCAGGATTTCTGAAAATGAAAATACCCCTTCTAGATGAGTGGTTCCCAACCTTCCTAATGCCGGGACCCTTTCATACAGTGCCTCATGTGGTGGCCCCCCAACCATTAAGTTATTTTCATTGCTACTTCATAACTGTCATTTTGCTACTAGGCTGAATCGGGCGTCCCTTGTGAAAGGGTTATTCAACCCCCAAAGGGGTCATGACCCACAGGTTGAGAACCACTGTTCTAGACTCTGATGAGAGTTCCCCCAAAGTCTAACACTGCCATGTCATTAAACCATTCACCATGAAAAAGTCTATATACACCAATGAATGACCTGCCAAGGAACAAGGCCATGTCACTTACCTGGTTTCTTGGGGCATTTCTGGCATTTGTTAAAGCCCCACGAGGTGCCCACGGTCCCACAGCAGTCCTCTTGTTTTGAAAGGCCAGGGAGGGGTTTGCCACACTGCAATGATTAGGAGTAAAATATGAAGGTTACTCAAGAGCCCTGCTGTGCCTCATAGCCATATTATAAAACAGCTCGCATGCTATCGATACAACTTGTTGGGGGAGGCGGGGAGGGATGGTGGTGAAATAAAACCTGTGAAACGGTGAAAAAACAGAGTAGTATGGCACCAACATGAACATATTTCCAGTAAGGTCTTTTGGGCATTCTTGGAGTCTAATGAAAATGTGTCACTGCTCAGAGACTTGGTAAAACGTAAACCTCCAATGTCATTTTCATCTTAACCAGAACCTAGAATTACAAAAAGATCACTGTAAACATGCCTGGGGGATTTCAATGGCTGCTTTGCTTTTGTTTTATTTAAATCATTTTACTGGAGGCTCATATAGCTCTTAGAACAATTCATGGCTGATTTTAAGGAAGTAAATCACCAGGCCTTTCTTCCAAGATACCTCTGGGTGGACTAGAACCTCCAATCTCTCAGTTAGTTGGTCAAGCACTTCAATCCCTGGCTTGGGCAAACTTTCCAGTTTTCTCTTTGGCCTCCTCAAACTCTAGATCAGTGATTCTCAACCTGTGGGTTGTGACTCCTTTGGGGAGTCGAACGACCATTTTACAGGGGTTGTCTGATCAGAACAGTAGTGAAATGACAGTGACGAAGTAGCAGTGAAAATAATGTTATGGTTGGGGGGTCACCACAACATGAGGAACTGTATGAAAGGGTCACAGCCTTAGGAAGGTTGAAAACCACTGCTCTACATCTACCCTGCAGGTACACGAAAACTCTATGTTCTGAACCAAGTGTGTCTTTTTAAAAGCTGCCTCCTCTCCCTGGGATGCCTACTTTTTCCATGCCCACATTCCCGAGAGGCACTGGATACATGTCTTGAGACCCAGTTCAGGAGAAGCATCGTCATTACGTCACAAAACGTTCCGGATTGCTCTACCTCCTGTGCTATGCATTTTAACGACACACATAACCGTCTTTCAGCTTTCTGTCCCCAGAACACAGTACACCTTCCCAACACTCAGTAAATGCCGAATGAATGAGCAAAGGGGAAACAAGCAAATGAGGAACGAGAGATGGAGCAAACTGGTTGGAAGTGGCTGTGTGAAACCAAAGGGCATTCGCCCTGGTGCCCCGGCCAAGGAGCTGAGTGCAGCAACAGAGGGCTCAGGTGAGAGGCACCCCCGAGCAGGGAGCAGGGATGGTCACAGGTACTGACAGGTCTTTCAGGCAGTTCCTTTCCCATCAGATGGAGGCAGGCGAAGCTCGGATGAGGGTCTTGAGTTACAACCTCTCCACATTATCAAAAAATACAAACCCAGAAAAGGCCCTGCCCACTTCCCAATGTTTTCATGACATCTTAACTCTGATGTCCTGCGGTTTTCAGGGTGAAATTTCCAATGTTTCTGAAAGGTAGCTGAGTGCTCTTCAAACCAGTACACGATAGTGGTCAGAAAGCTGACTGTGGAGTTAGAGAGGCTTGAGTAGGAAGTGTGTCTCTAAGTCTTCTTACATGTTATCTTGGACAACTTTTCCAACCCGCAGTGTCAAGTAGATCATTGTAATTTCTCACAGGGTCGCCCAAAGGGGAAGCTGCCTGTGCAATGCTTGCCACAGTGCCTGGCATGTGCAAGTGCTCAGCTCCTTCTACCATTAGGAGCTCTGGTATTCCTCATGACTCGGTCCTCAGAGACTAATAGCAGAGGAGTTGACAGTTCAAACTCACCCAGAGGTTTCTCGGAAGAAAGGCCTGGTGAACGACTTGGACCAGACTCAATGACATTTTTTTAAATTACTATTACTGTTATCATTAGTTATGCTTATGGACAAAAGCGCCTGTTCCCAATTGCCCTTTTTGAGATCTCTACCGTGTGGCGGATTCCCTAGTGAGTGGAAGGCATAGGAGTGGAGCAGAGGGCAGATTCCTGGTCAACCAAACTGCTAGTCTCACTGCGGAACTCCAATCACCAGACTCCATGGGAAATGGCTCTACAGAACAAGATGACACCCTTCAACTGAAAGCCCAAACCGAAGCCATCTTGAGTTGAACAAGAGCAGCCATACAAAAATCATTGCTTTTCTTCAAAGAGCCTGAAGAAGCACGTGATTCTGGGAAAGGCACTGACAAAAGCCCTTGTCTACGATGATTAAGGCCCAAGGGTCACCTCATCTCATGAACACTGGGTGGTGGCCACTTCAGAGGCATGGCATGGCTTCCTTGAGAGAGGTAATGCATAACAATCCTAGTCAATAACAGCATGTGTGGAGCGGCAGTTGGGTGTTAGGCTCCAGCACGAAGACATAACCCACTGGCTCTGTGGGATCCTGTCTGAAGACTGAACCTTCAGCTCCGTGTTTTACTACCTACTGTGTGGGTTAGCCCCAAGATCGAGATGTCCACCCGGCCTACCAGAGAAGAGACTGAGATGTGGCAGCAAAGTGTGAGCAGGAAGGAAGGTAGATAGGTAAGCAGGGAGGAAGGTAGATAGGTAAGTAGGGAGGAAGGTAGATAGGTAAGTAGGGAGGAAGGTACAGTGAACCCTCGTTTATCGCGGTAATCGGTTCTAGACCCTACCGTGATAAATGAAATTCCGCGAAGTAGGATT
>NW_022103907.1:6272989-6287239 GCF_000313985.2 Echinops telfairi | reverse complement strand
TGGAAGTCGAAGCGCGAAGTGGCGAGGGTTCACTGTAGATAGGTAAGCAAGGAGGAAGGTAGATAGGTAAGTAGGGAGGAAGGTACATAGGTAAGTAGGGAGGAAGGTACATAGGTAAGTAGGGAGGAAGGTAGGGAGGAAGGTAGATAGGAAGGTAGGGAGGAAGGTAGATAGGTAAGTAGGGAGGAAGGTAGATAGGAAGGTAGGGAGGAAGGTAGATAGGTAAGTAGGGAGGAAGGTAGATAGGTAAGTAGGGAGGAAGGTAGATAGGTAAGTAGGGAGGAAGGTACATAGGAAGGTAGGGAGGAAGGTAGATAGGAAGGTAGGGAGGAAGGTAGATAGGTAAGTAGGGAGGAAGGTACATAGGTAAGTAGGGAGGAAGGTAGATAGGTAAGTAGGGAGGAAGGTAGATAGGTAAGTAGGGAGGAAAGTAGATAGGTAAGCAGGGAGGAAGGTACATAAGTAAGTAGGGAGGAAGGTAGGGAGGAAGGTAGATAGGTAATTAGGGAGGAAGGTAAATAGTAGGTAAGTGGAAGGAAGAGCAGGAAGGGAAGGGTGGAAAGGAGGGCGGGAGGGAACATCACAGTTAGCAAGAGAGAGAAAGGCAGAGCCAGGGAGCCAGGGCCAGAGCACCCAAATGAGAATCCGAGAGAAGCAAGGTATACATTTGGGGTTGGAGCTGAGAAACCCCCAAACTCCTTCTACTTAATCATGAGAAAGAATCACCTGAAATACTGAGGCAGAGAGAGAGGGAGCAATGCTTCAGGGATAAGAGTGGGAGCAAAGTGACCGTTTAAAAACTCTCAGTCCCCCCACTACTGCAGTTGTCGCCAAGGGTGCTTGCTGTTTATGTTCAGTTTTAGAAACCATTATGATTTATTGACGGCGGCCGTCAGCATCATCTGCACCTCATTCTTGCTCTGGATTATTTAGGTTCTTCTCTTAATCAAGCAAAAACACTCAACACGTGCTGATTTTATATGCTCGGAATTTTAGTAGCAGTTAAAATCCAATTTTCACCTTGGATTCCGAGAATGTTTTATTTGGGAAGGCAAAAATAAATCATTTCTCTCCACCGGGCCTCAAAAAAGGTACAAGGTTTTCATTACAGGATTCAGGCTGCTTTATCCCATGGCTTTGTTTTTGCAGGTTCACAGCCAAAAGCAGCACAAGCCATCCAAATCGATGGAATAAATGGTCATGTAGGTGGTACTGCAACACTGTGTGTTCTTCTCAAAACGGCTTAAAAACAGGTAGCAAGGAACGAGGTCATATGCATAAAAAGGCTTAGGGCCTTATGGACACCCTCCTGGTTACTCAACAGTGAACAGGCTTCAGTGTCACTCAGAAACGACATCTGAGAGATCTATGTGGCACACTGCTAGTCCTGGTAGACCAGAGAAACAAATCCAGGGAGACTCATATGTTTATAAGAAAGAGCTTTATATACAAGAACAGTTGAATATTGGGAAAACAATCCTGCCCAGTCCAGATCAAGTCCTTAAGTCCGATATTAGCCCAGATGTCCAATACCAGTCTATAAAGTCCTCTTCAGACTCATGAGACACACGCAATGATGCCGAATGAAGGAAGATCACAGGCCAGTGGGTTGGAAGTCTTGTGGATCCAGTGGCGTTGTAAGCATCTCAGCACTGACAAGGATCTCCAGGTGGTTAACTTCAGCTCCGAAACTCTGACTGCCTCAGGGTAGCTTCATGTGGCTTCTCCTCAGAAATGTCTCACAGAGAGTGAGGAGAGAGAGTATGTGTCTCCTGCCTCCAAGGAGGAAATACAGAAGTTCCCAGAATCCTCAGGAGATGGCCATGCCCACACAGAGGCCCCATTGACTATGACCCGACTGACAGAGTAGACTCCACCCCTTCACTCTTAATCCTCTCAAGTCCCAAATGGACACCATATTATGTAACTACCATGTGCACTCAAGATTCTCACACTAGCAGCTATTGACTACTACTAGACCCTTCCCCTGGGGATCAGATACGCATAAAGGAAAAGAAGGCAGAAGGAGGGTCTTTCCTCGTCTGCAAAAGACCACACTAGTGAGGATCACACAAAGAGGATGCTCGTAGAAGCCTGCATGTCCTATGATGCTGAACAGGTCTTAGCAGAGCTTCTAGGCTAAGATAGACGATCAAGAAGGGTTTGGCGAAGTGCTCTTGAAAATGGGGTGGCGTAGGATTGGACCACATTTCATGAGTTAGGGCTGACTCAAATGTAGCTAACAACATCCTTCTCTGAGACTAGTGGATTCTCCATCTCAGTAAGACATCATCAATGGACATAAGCTCTTTTTGTCAAACTACATGTTTCTGCACAGACTGAGGTGGTTTTGGACAGGTAAAAAACACACAAAAGTTTTCCCGTGTGAATTATGCACTATTTTTTTCCAGACAAAGCCAGCCTGTCATTCATCTCACAAGCTACCTTATCCACGAGCAACCCAGAAGAAATGTGCTCGGTTTACAAGCCAATGTCAAACCGGAAACAACGGCTATCTATGAAATGTGCCATGTGCGGTGGAGCCTCAAAGAAAACCAGACAGAGCCTTGGGCTGCAAGTTAGGGGACATTACATTCCCACACCAAGGTTGTTGTTGCTATGGGTGGCCTCAATTAATTCCGACTCCCCGTGCCCCCATGGGAGAACGTGGCACTGTCCCACAGGTTCTCACTGCGGTGATCTTCCCAGAAACCGATCTCCAAGTCCTTCCTCTGCAGAGCAGTTGGGGGATTCAAACCACCAACCTGTCGGTTAACAGCTGACCAGTTAACCATATGTGCCACCAAGGTTCTTTCATGCCAGTGCTAACCAAATGTCTTGAGGTCAAGTTGATTTTAACACAGAGAAGCCCTATAGGACAGCGTGGAACTGCTTCCAAATGGGATCGTAATCTTTATGAGAGCAGACAGTCTGATCTTTCTCCTGCGGAACAGGCGGCGGATTTGATGCCCAACACTTACCCCGTAACGCCAAATGCATGATTCAGCTACCGCAGGGCACACAGAACAATGAGGGCCACCAGCTTCCAGGGATCAAGCGAAGAAAGCAGGGATAATAAGAACAAATGTAGGCACACTGGCACAGAATGCAGGTGTTAGCAGGGCTAGGAGCTGCAAGTCACAGGAAGATTCGATTCCGTAACGCAGGTGATTGCTTCAACCACCAGGGTTCCTCAACAATGGAAGAGGCTGAGGTCTCCACTGGAAACAG
Organism: Echinops telfairi; assembly: GCF_000313985.2. Taxonomy (NCBI): domain Eukaryota; kingdom Metazoa; phylum Chordata; class Mammalia; order Afrosoricida; family Tenrecidae; genus Echinops; species Echinops telfairi. The sequence continues at coordinate 6,284,008 of NW_022103907.1, read as the reverse complement.
ACCATCTCTCAGAGACGCCCAGGATACCGAAGCGGATGGCCGCTCCTTCTGCCAGGCCTAAGGTTCTATGCTCAACACAGATTGGCGGGCTGTATTTCTCCATTGAGAAAATGAACGCTGCCCACAAGGTCAACCTCAAGTATTTCATGTTTCTGTTGCTGAGTCTCCAAGGAGCCTGGGCCTGGCCTGCACATCCCCAATCATCTCCTTTTTGTCTACAGCTTCCCCCAGCCACATCCCAAGAGTGCTCACACCACACATCTTTCTTCTTAGCGTCCAGATGCTTTAAGCGCGATGAAAAGAGAGAAACAAAAATAGCTACTCTCTGCCCCAAGCCACCCAGGCACTGAACACAATGCTGGGGAAAGGTGTGCCCAGAAGTCACTTTCGAGCCTTCCTGTCTTCCATCGATGCCACTCTGTGCCTATCTATGCACACTACGCTTCTCTGCTGCCTATCGATGTGCTTCATGACATGAGGCCGTTCAAGGGTTCTTAGAAGTACTCATCAATATCCATGTTTTAAGTTTTCTAGCATAAAATTATTATCGTCCATACAGCACACATTTTGGTTTGTAAAACAGTCATCAAAAAAGGACAACTGACATGGGATGTACTTTTTTTAAGTGATGACTTGACAGAGAACAGGTACCTTCAGACTTCAACCTCGGTGTTAAGGAAATCCCATCGCAGTTTCCTGATATGCCAAGTTAAACTGGGATCAGAGTTGGTTTTAGTTAGTTAGTTAGTTAGGTAGGTAGGTAGGTAGGTAGGTAGGTAGGTAGGTAGGTAGGTAGGTAGGTAGGTAAGTAGGTAGGTTTTTAAATCCCCCTACTAAATACAGGAGTTGTAATGATCATTCCAAACGTCACTTAGCAAACAAGGTTTGCAATTTTAGTCACTTAGAAAATGTTGAAATAGTATGTATATAGCTCTTTGATTGTGCACATTTTGACAAAACCAAAAATAAACAAGCAAACAAAAAATCTTACCCTAGGGTTTTTTTCCCCAGCAATAAACTATATGTTGAAGTAAATATTCGAGCTTGGGTTTTTAAGCTTTCCTTTCCATGCCTCAAACTTACTGGTACTTACAACAGCCTCACTCCAAGAAGCATCTGCTGCACGGGCAGGGTGGGAATGAAAAGAGCAATGGACTGGGATCATCTGACTTGGATCTAAAGTCCCAGCCTGTCATCTTAGTGGTGAGCTGCCAGACAAGCCATCCAACGTCTCTCCGTCATAATGAGAGAATAATCCCGCCTCACAGGGTTATGGTAACATGAAATGAGTGAAGTCCAAGTCGGGCTGATTTGAGCTCATCGGCCTATGTGGAGCTCTGAAAGAGAAAACTCTCTGCAGATGGCTGTAGCCCTGCCCCAGGGCTCAGAGTTTAGGAGGAATACAGCACAACACAAAGGTCTGGATTCTAGCTCCCCTTCCCCCCGCCTTAGCGGGTGTCCTACAGGCTGTGTAAGTGTTGGCCATTCGTTAGGCCCTCAGGATGCACTCATTTGGAATGCTTAGCTATTTTACTATGGAACAGGTCACTCTTAAAAGCAGCCAAGGATCTACTATTTCGTATTATTATTTAAGGCATTTTATAAAGATACTGCTGAAATACTCAAATTGTCAGACACATAACTAATTTCTTTTTTTTAACTAAACCATTTTGTTGACCTATACTTCCCATGTCACACAATGTAATCATCCAGTCATATTAACAAGAGCTGTGCTATCACCACCACAATCAACTTCAGAACATTTTCTCCTTCTCACACTCCTTGTGGTCAGCTCCTCAGCCCCCACCCCCAACTCCGCCCCTGCCATCCACTGAATGTCCCCATAGACTTACCACCCTGGATTTCATTACAGACAATCAAACATAACACAAAAGAGAAGTGAACAACAACAACAACAACCAATAGTGACTACACAAAACAGAGAAATGTCCTTTTACAAGCCGAAACGAATGTATCATAAAATTTAAACTACTTATGTCTGAATACAAACCTTTTTCCTCTAATGTTCAAGTACTGCAGACTCAAAGTCTGCTCCTATGGATGACACTAAAGGAAGACCTGAAATAAACGTCTGCTTCATTCCGACTCTTACAACAGTAAGCAGGGCTTATTTAGGCAAGAGTTGAAAGAGGGAAGTGAGTCAGCGGCTCTACTGGGGAGAGATTCCACTGTGATGGAGCAAGCAGTCCTGCACCAGACCGACCACCAACGGGGAGAGGTCCCCAGGGCAGTCTGGGACACCGGACACAGACCAACGTGAAGGAACAAAGAAGGTTGGATGGGGGAGCTAGAGAGTGAGGTGGAGTAAGAAGCGGAGGGTTTTCCTTAGTTAAACAGCAGTGTGCAATTATATTTGTAGCTGGATATAAAATCAATCCAGAAACAAAAGAGAGAAAATATTTTTGATTGCTTCACAAAGCAAAATAATTTTAGATGGCTCCCAACTACATAATTACTACTTTGAAAGGAGTGGTCAGCATATATTCAGGAGGAGGAGGAGGACGGAAGATCAGGAAACAATTACATGATTTTATCAAAGTATAGTTTACTACCCCTGGTACTTCCCCTCAAAGGTAAAAAAGAATGATCAGGATAGAGTATAGTGTTCATGGGGAAAAAAACAAGTGAAAAAAAATGCATTTAAAGCAAACATGACCATAATCAGAAAACAAAAAATTCAATTAGACAGTGGCTACACTTCTCAAACCAAAAACAAATCCTGTTGCCTTCCAGTTCAGTTCACTTCACAGAAACACTATCTGAGAACAGGGTAGAGCTGCCTGCTAGGGCTTCTGATGTCTTTACAGAAACAGACTCTCCCACGTCTCTCTGAGAGGAGGGGCTGGCAGGGTCAGACACTCGCCTTTTTGTTAGCAGCCCATTGCCTAACCCTTTCTCATCGGGGCTCCTAAACAAGGAACACTGTTGGTGGGGTCCCTCAAGTTGGTTCCGGCTCACAGTGCGTCTACGAATCGGAAAAAAACACTGCCTTATCGTGTGCCATCCTCACAATTGCTACGTTTGAGCCCATGGAAGCAGTGACTGTGTCTATCCATCTGGTTGCGGGCCCTCGTCTGTCTTGCTGATCTTCTACTCTACCAAGTACCATGTCCCTTTCAGAAGCTTGTTCTTCCTGAGACATGCCCAAAGAATCGGAGACAAAGTCTTGCCATCCTTGCTGCTCAGGAGCATTCTGGTGGTACTACGTCCAAGACAGATTTGTTAGTTCCTCTGGCAGTCCATGACTCTTCCAATATTCCCCACCAGCACTGTCCTTCAAACACACTCATTCTTCCTGGGTCTTCCTAGTGCGGGGCCCAGGTTTCACATGTATATGAGGTGAGTGAAAATCCCATGGTGCAGGTCAGGTGCACCTTGGTCTTCAAAGTGACATCTTCACTCTTTCCACTCTAAAGAGGTCTTGTGCAGCAAATTCACTCAATGAAAGTTAAAACAAATAGTGGGGGGGGGGGGGTAAGTTGGCTCAAACAATTGTTTTGTTTTTCCAATAAATGCAGTCCAGCCACAAAGTTATCGTTGTTATTGTTGTGTGCTGTGAAATCTATGCCTAACACAATGCAAACTCCCAGATAGCTCTATATACCCACTAGGGTTGGTGCATTATAAATGTAAAATGAATTTTGTACACAATTGTATTCTATGGAAGTCTAGTGAAAAGCAGTATAAGGATGGATATATATAATTGACTTGATGGCAAGAAGACAGCTTTGGGAGCTAAATACAAGTTCAAATCCTCACTTTACCAACTCCACCTACAGAACCATGGGCCCAACTCTCTCCACCTATTTCCTCGTCTATAAAATAGAGCTGAAAACCACATATTCAGAGAGTTCCTGAGAGGATGAGACCATGCAGGTGAGACAGACTCTATATGAGCCCATGGCCAGCACACTCTAGGCCCTCAGCCACTATTAGACCCTTACCCAGGTCCTGCGCTTATTTAACAGAACAGTGAGTAATCCATTAGTTATTCAAAATACAATGTCCTAGAGTCAAAGCATAGAGATGCCTTAAAAAACGTATTTAAGTTAGATATTAAAAAAGAAAAAGAATTCTTAAGACCTGCCCAAAAAGTGTTCTTGTCTTCCCAAAATACTCTGTCTGGTAAAGAAAACATTCAACAAATAACTATTACTAAGGGCTTGGAATTCTAAGGGTTTTGTTTCAATTCTACTCAGTCAGCACAATATGCTGCCATCAAATTGTAATAATTCAACCAGTTCTACTCATCAGGATCTCCCCTGTCAAAAACCAGAGGACCAAGATCATAAGGCAGCCTGCAACAATCGGTCGAAGCATCACAACTGTGAAGAGGGCAGGGCCCACACTGCTTCATTCTGTCATTCAGTCACTGAGAGTCGGAGTCGACCTGATGGCACCTAACAACAGGCATCGAGGGCCCAATCACAAAGCACTGTAGAGCAGGGGACCCCCTAACTGGAACAGCTCCAGAAGCTGCATCCGCCCTCTGGATTTCAGAGGGTTCATAGCGTCTCGTGACCACTTCATCCCCCAAGAGATGGACTAACAGCCATGGTGGAAAGACAGAATGCACACTGGACTGGAAATCAGAATGTCTCGCTATCATCTCCATCTGCCACAAATTCAACACAGGATCTACCTCTCTGGACTTTGGCTTTCTCATCCATAAAATGATAAGGATGAATAAATTGCTGGTATTCATTTTATGCCCAAATCCTGCGACATCATGAAGGCTCCACTATAGAGGTTAGGGTAACCAGCAAGCTGTGGTGGAAAAGTTCCCTGAGTCAAAGCAATCCTGTCAAGGACATTGTCTCCCTAACCTACAAAATTGCAGCGCTAGACTCCATGATGCCACTCCCTTGCCTATCTCCAGCCTTCAGCCTGACCTGGGCCAACATAACTGACAAGAACCAGATCATTATGGTTCCTACTAATGGGTCTCCTATAATGGGTACTCACAGAAAAACAACCCTGCCTTCCTGAAAATACCCAAAGTGAAATGTCTGGTTACGTCCTAGAATATAAGGAATGGTTATAATCAATGATAGATCATCAAGAAGCAAAACCTCAAAAAATCTCTTTAAAAGCTAATGGAAATGCAGATTTTTGCATGCCCTGAGAGTTAATCCATTAGAAAGTGACACAGTGCCTAGAATCCATTAGAAAGTGACACAGTTCACCTGCCTAGCATCCCTTAAGCCACTCCATCCCCACAGTTGACCTTCTCCCCCAGGAGTGAGGCAGTTCAGTGGTATGGCACAAAACGACCTGGTACTCAGGCAGACGGAACCTCACCCTCAGGACCATGGTGCCTGTCGAGAGCCATAAACTACGAACTCTTAATTTTTGAAATCTTGGACTTCTTTTCCTACAGAGCAGAATAAAGACTCTTAATGAGAAAGCTCAGAAGGCACGTAATGGGTTGAATTAATCCTCCTTGCTCTCATTTTCTTCTTTGTTCCCATTGTCAACCTGTTTCACCAGGCTCTGAACACATCTCTATTCTGGCAAAGTCCTCCTTGCCTCCCTCCAAGACCAGACGGTGTTCGTCCAGTCTCTGCACCAACCACAGCACCAACGGAAGCCGAACACCTCATGAAAGCTGTTCAGTGCCCGTGGACTTGGATGTTAGATGTTTTTTCTATTCACCACTGAGATAAAAGTTCCAACTCTCAGAGCCTGATCTCTAACAGAACCAGAGCACACACTCGACAATCAACTTGTCCTAAAGGCCGTGGTGCACAAGGAGAGTGCGGTCTAGCGGAGCACTGGCAGGGCAGCAGGCATTGTCTCTAAAGAAAAAGGAAAACGCTTAAGTACTTCCAGACTTTCTAAAAGAACTTGTAAAAAATTTGCTTTGGCTGCAGCAGAACATTCTTTATGAGCAAGGTTTTTTTCTTTTTCTTTTCTTTCTTTCTTCTTTTTTTAAAAATCCACCCAGCTTTCTTTTATTAGAGTAATTAAAACAATGTTAGGCATTTGGGGTATCTGATACAACCCTAATCCTCTGATATTTCAGGCCATTGATTTTACAAAGTATCTGGTGTGACTGGAGCATTAAAGGCTGGAAATATATCCACATCGATTTCTGAGAGTGTATTTGTTTAAAGCTTGCTGAAGCCAAACCATGGGCTTCAAGGAGTTCCAGACAACTACTTTAGTTTATGAAATGGTATTTTAAAAGTTACACTAAGACAAAAATGGGTTTTAAAGCAACATAAACCCAAACCCAAACTCAGAGTTGATTCCAACTCATGGTGACCCCATAGGACAGGGCAGAACTGCCTCTAAGTTTCTGAGACGATAGCTCTCAGCTGGTGATTTCTACCTGCTGACCCTATGGTTATCAGCCCAAAGTGTAACCACTACACCAAGAGTCCCACAAAGTAACATACAAAGACGAAAAAAAGTTCTAAAGCATGAAATTCTGGCTTCTACTGACATCCTTTTCAAAGAAATGATCAAAAAGATATATCAACTTTGAGCTACCTATTTTCTTCAACTTTACAGCGACTCACCCATTTTAACTGGAAGCCTATCAGGTCATGTTGTTAGTGTCTGGGTACTCTTAAATTTCAATAATAATAATAAATATTGCTGTTGTTATGATTACATTCCAGCATCACAATTTCCATTAGCTTTTCTTTACTGCAAAATGACAAAAATTACACGCTAAATCCTAGAACTGGATGTATATGGATCAAATTAATTCCAAAGTGCTTTTACCAAGGATGCAGCCAAAAGACATACTTATATAGAGGGAAGAAATTGTTCTAAATGCATATTGGCATAGCTGCTACTTCTATACCCCTCAAGGTGATAAAGATCTAAATCCCTCGGTGTTTTTTATGCTACAACTGTACCAAGAGAACTTGTAATACATACAGCTTCAGTGATTGCCCATTTTCTGTTGGTCAAGTCCAAGGAATGAAAGAAACAAAAACACTTGGGGCCTCATTGACTATGGAATAGTCAGATTTGCTTCATTTTCATTTGGTTAAGTTTGCCACTTTTCTGTGTCACGTTCAAAAAAGCAAAATAGATCTCAAAAAAGCAAAATAGAAGAAAAAGAAGCCATTACCTGTAGCCTGGCTGCTCTCTCATGGGGACTCTGTAATAGTCTTCGTCGAATCGCACCATGCCTGTGCTCTGCCCCACTGCCCAGCCTTCTGAAACTACCCACCGTTCGAAGGCTGTCCTGGCATGCATTCAACAGACAGACTGAGCTGTTGTGTCACTACGATGAGGCTGCTTATCTTCACCAAGCAAAACCTATCTAGAGCCTACTCACCTACGCCAACCCCAAACTCAATTTAAAAGAGGTCTCCGGCCCCCAGAAGAGTACAAGGTTGAGAAGAAGTGAGAAGACGCTGCACTTGGAAAGTTTTCCCAGGAGCTGGCACTGAGACGAGGCTCCCCAGTCAGGCTGGCTCGGTCAGTCATTCGAGGTTTTCCTGGAGTTGATGTTGGCATGTGTGTTTTGTTTGGTCCATGTGCCAACTGCCTGTGTTGTTATCAGTAGTGGTTAAGATTGTGCAAGATAGGACAATGTTGAAATCGTCACAAGTCAGAGGATTTCAGAGCTAAAAAGGTAGGCCTTACTAGCTCTCTGAGCCGATTGTTTTTTCCCCAAAAGAAGAAACTGAGGCCCAGAGTTATGGCATATGTGCTAAAATGTACAAGTAGTTGTGACTTTGGAAACAACACTTACCAGAGAGTCCTGCCCTCTCTAAGGCTTAACTTTCCACTACAGGCATGAATGCCTACTTTTCTTCATCTCACAAAATTGCTTGGAAGGTCGAATAGGATCATACATGTAAAAGGGCTCAGTATATTTAGAGAACCTAAATGAACAAAGAATTCCAGCCATGGCCTCTTAAAATCACTTCCAACATGCTCAGAACTGACAAGTCAAATACAATGACCACAAAATCTTGCCACTTTGCCAGTATCACACAGGATATAGTATGCATCTACACTGAAATGCTCCATAATTATTTTTGACATCCAGTTCTAGGGAAAAAACAGGAATGTAATTATTAATAGTTTGATTATTTTAGTAGGACATGGATGTAATAAGATAGGGAATGTTGATATTCTGTGTCATGATAATGATACGTTCGCTGCCAAGACAGCAGAAACAACTGAGAAGAGGGGTGCAGGGAACCATGAAGCATATTTGTATATTAACTAGGAACGGATTGATGGCACTTGAAGCTGACTGTCTCTTTGGCTTTCAGAATACATTAGCAGCCTGGGTTTGAATCTCAGGCCATAGGAAAGGTAATGTCTGGGTCATAACCCATTCTCTGAAATATTCTCCTCCAGTTCTAAGAATCTATATTTTTATTTTTCAACTGTCTCAGCCCCATATTCTCAATCCAAGTAAAACGAGCTGTCCTCCACCCCGCTGGCAAAAGCCCAGTGACATGCACATAGTCAAGCTCTCTTCCATGAGCAGTGCTTGCCCCTTTGAATCTGATCCCTGTCTTCTCCACTGGTCTTTGAGACTTCAGGGAAGGGGGCCTCTGTGAAGTTAGTAGGGAGAAGTTGCTGGAGCAAGCCCAGCAAGCCCCTAAGAGCTCCCGGCACCTATCGCTTAGCTGTGTGTGACACCTTCCGGATACCTTCTGCTGTTGACACAGGTAAGGCTTGGCAGAGACAGCGACCTAAGGCAGACAGTTTAGAACCACTAGAAGCAACTGGGCTCGCTAACACTCAATTAAACGTTTCCTGGATCATGCCAGAAGAGTATTTGAATGGGACACTGAAGAAAAACCCAGATGGTATAGGAAGTGGAGAGTGCGAATGACTTATTCCACCTGAAGGTGGCCAAACCAGCAAATGCACCTAGCACGCCCCTGGGAGACCCATGGAGAAGACAGAGGTCTGGCAGCCAAGGCCCCTGGCTCTGCACTCCAAAATCACCAGCTAGCAGTACCCCCATGACCCCCCAAGTCACAGAAAGGACAGGGCGCTGCCCCAAAGAACTTTGTGGCCTGGGGAGGAGAGAAAGTGGCACACATCACTACCCATTGTTGGGTGACCCTGGCTGCCTCACTTTTTCTTCCCGCACCAAGAGGCCGCATAACTAAGAGGTCAAGGGTCCTCAGTGAATTATTTTAGAGCTATTCCTTCTTTAGGCTTTTAATCTACTTACTGTATATACTTGTGTATAAGCTGAGTTTTTCAGCACATTTTTAATGGAGTCTTTGTGGTAAAATTAGGTGCCTCGGCTGATATTTGGGTTGGCTTATACTCGAATATGTATGGTAGGCAATTTATAGGCTCTATTTAAGTCCTGGTGGCACTGTGGGCTAAGCATTGATTGGGCTGCTAACTGCTCATTGCTAACCCACTAGGAATTTCGAGGGAGAAAGAGAAGGCCATCTGCCCCTTACAGAGTGGTTGGACCCTGTCCTATACTCAGGCAGACCCTGCCGGGTTGCTATGAGCCAATGACCTATGACTCCAAACAGCAACTTTAACTCCAAAGCCACAGCTAACCTCTCTGCCGTGGACTTGACTGACTCCTAGCGACCCTATAGGGCAGGGCAGAACTGCCCCCATGGGTTTCCAAAATTGTAACTCTGGGAACTGAAAGCCTTCGTTCCTCTTTCTCCTGAAACTCTCTGACAGTGGGTTTTACTTAAGGAGATGGGAGTTCATGGGCAGTGGAGATAGTTAAACAGCTTAACTGAAAGGTTCATGGTTCAAAGCCACCCAGAGGTTCCCTGGAAGACAAGACTAGCAGATAGGGCTTTGAACAGGTTCACTCCATTATATTGAATGAGAATCCACAGTTTAACAAGATTCTCATGTCAGTCGGGAGTCAGTATTTCTGGGGTGGAAATGCAAATTCTCAGGCATGGAATGTGAAGGAACTGTGCAAAAGCCCTGTCGGCAATGTACTCCCGGAAGGGCCCAGCCGGGGAAATCCTGAGGGACAGCTGGACTCCGCCCGGGAGTTGGTGCTTACTCTCCAGCAGTGGTTCTCAACCTTCCTCATGCCGCAACCCTTCCATACAGTTCCTCATGTGGTGCGGACCCCCAAACCATAAAATTATTTTTGTTGCTACTTCATCACTGTCATTTTGCTACTGTTATGAAGTGGCCGACCCCTGTGAAAGGGTCATTCGAGCCCCCAAAGGGGTCGTGACCCACAGGTTGCGAACCGCTGTGCATGGCAAGACTGCAGGAGAAGAGCAGGATGGGGTCTGCCTCGATGATGCTGCAGGTACTGTCACTGTAGGGATAAACCTAGCGTTTCATGACATCTTTGGCCTCGCCTAGTAATAGTCTTAGTCAGAGTGGAGAAGATTGTGTAGGAAGGAAAGAGCAGGTTTCTAAGCAAAACTTATAGTCTGCATCTGTTAAGATTTCTTGGGTGGGAAATACCTCGGTTCTTGGCTTCGCACAAGAAAGAAATTCACACTGAAGCCTGGTGTGTGGTCCAAGTGGGTTTTTATAAAGGATAGAAGAAGTTTCAGGAGTTACAGTAAACTGAACACGGGCACCCTCAGGGCACTGCACACCTACATGTGGCACCCCTGAGGCCAGAGGGGAAAGGTAAATGCACAGCAGGAAAAAGAGGGCTGTGATCTCCAAGTTCTAGTATTAGGGCCTCCCGCTGGGAGGCGTGGTTGACCCCTTTGGCTGAAGTAAGCCCACCTGGCCTAAATTGGGCCAATCCAGGTATACTACCCACCTAGGTGTACCGCCCCTTCCTGGCTCAGAGCCTGACTATGGAGACCCTGGTCCCTGCTCTAGCTACTGACACATCCCGTTAATTGAAGATATAGTTTACTTCGCACCCCTTAGGAGACTTGCCTCTATATCTGTATTTACAGCTATCCATCAGCCTGGCTTTTTAAAAAAATCGTTTTATTAGGGACTCATACAACTCTTATCACAATCCATACAAACATCAATTGTGTAAAGCACATTTGTACATTCATTGCCCTCATCATTCTCAAAACATTTGCTCTCCAC
>NW_022103907.1:6269331-6272464 GCF_000313985.2 Echinops telfairi | reverse complement strand
GCTTCTTCTATGTGGGCTTTGTTGCTTCTGAGCTAGATGGCCACTTGTTTACCTTCAAGCCTTTAAGACCCCAGACACTATACCTTTTGATAGCCGGGCACTATCAGCTTTCTTCACCACATTTGCTTATGCACCCATTTGTCTTCAGCAATTGTATCATGGAGGTGTTTTATCAGTTTGTTTGTTTTTCCCTACCAGGGTAAATAGGCAGGCATGACATCTTCTGCCCCAGGATCATGTTGTCCTTTGAGTAGTGAAAACCAAAAAATAATTTTTCTTCGTTCAAAGTCTTGTGATAGAAGTACTGAGACTCTTTTAAAAAGTGTTTTCAGTATGTAATTAGGATACTTTCCATTTCAATGAGCTCACATTTTCCTCTTAATTTCCTCAATAATTCCTCTTTGAAAGAAATTTTTTTTAACCTAAAGCAGCCTGCGTCTGTTCAACCCTTCAGCATGGTGTGTACGTGTGCATGTGCATGTATGTGTGTGTGCATGCATGTATTCCTGGGATAAGGTTGGAGCATGTGGATGTTATTGAATCTACCTGCCAAAATAGACCTATCTGCAACAGAATCATCTTTTTCTCAGTGGCCTATTGTGTTTCCATTTTCCTGCCCAAGGTGAACTGTTGTAACAACTTCGGGTGCTGCTTAGAGGACCCTAAAGAGTTTCAGTGTCATTTTAACTCAGTCCTGCCTTGGGCAAATTTGAGAGGCCACGTGATCAGTTAAGTGATGGATTTCAAACTCATTATTTATATGACTAATGAGATCAAAGAAACATTTTTCCAACGAATGTCAAATTTTTACATTTCCTTTCATTTCCTCATAAACCACATGACGTTTTCTGTAGAGTTTTGTATTAGAAACCTTTATCTTAAAGAGTTTATTATGTTGATTTGGTTTTAGTGTGTGTGTGTGTGTGTATAACTTTTATGGGGTTTCTATGTTTGCAAATGATAAAGTGTGTTTGTGTGTTAGTGGATCATTCTTATCGTGACCAAACGTTATATTGAATACATCTTCTCTTGTCTTTACTTTTACTTCCAGTTTCCCAGTGTTTTGGTTCTTTTTTGTTAATGCAGCACAGAGACAGTGAATTATTTGATGTGGCTCTTGTAGCCAAAGTGGGTAAATCCTACCAAATGACTTTCCCCAGCGTGCGCCTGAAAAGAGGTGGGAGGAGATACTGATTATCACAAGACTTACCTGTGAGTAATTGCAATTTTGAACAGTGACATCCTACTGTGTATAAAGTGAGCCCTCTGAGAAGCAGGAGAAGGACTCACACTACCAGCAAGAGCCAGGATTGCAGCACATCCTCTGGCCCCGAGATCCCTGTGCAGTGACCCTCCTGGATCCAGATGACAGCTGTACCATCAGAGGAGCAGCAGCAGAACCAGGGGCCAGAGCATGGGACAGAGGGATGGGCTTTCCAACCCTCAGAGCAAGTAAGTGCTTTGGTGCAGGAGGCTGGCTGGCTGGCAGAGTTGGGTTCCTCTGGGCACTTAATCTGGGAAGCTGGACTTGCTGGCAGAAGCTGAGCTGAATGCCTTTGGGCTGAGGCTTATTGGACACTTAAGGCCTCTGGGCACTTAATACAGGAAGCTGGGTTTGCTGACCCATGACCTTGAGTGGAAGGCTTTGAGGGTTAAAGTGGAGTGGTGTGCCCTTTGGGGCATTTATAAGCAGATCTGAACGGACTTTATAGCCTGTCCTGATAAACGAGTCAACCCTGAGCATTTCACACGGCATTACAACGTGTTGACTTCCTTAATGAGTCCTTTAATCGGGAATTCTGTCTATGCGTTCTTTGTAGCTATAGCAATGGACATTAGAACCCGGAGAGGTTACATAGTGAACATTAATTAAGACAACACACTCCTGTTTCTCTAGGTGAGATTTTCCTGCTCATTTAGCATTTCCAGTGGGAAAGTCTGGAAGCACTTACTTTTTTGGTCTGATCTTTGTGCTCAACAGTGAGTGTGTAAGAACACAACCAAGCAATGGCCAAGATGACATGGAAACTGAACCCTAAAACCTGCACTGTGATGCTAAACACTTAATATACAGGGTCTGTTCATGCCATCTGGCATCATTAGGTCACTGAGCATGTTTATTTCCAGTAATTGGGCAATAAATAAAACATGTGTGAAACAGCCAAAAACTTAGATGCCAAGTAAGTTTCCAATTTAGGTCACTGTTAAGAGAATCCATTTAAAACAAAGGATGCCCTTGTACAATGGGGAGGGTACACATACTTACTGCTGCTCTGATACAAAAATAGATTTGGGAGTGGGTGAAGAGGCCTGAAACTCGGCCTCTCCTCAGAGATGAAAACCAGCATGGAAATGTGCAGATTTGAAGCACATTACACATGAGATTACCCTGAAAGGAAGATGATAATTGTAACCACTGGAGTTGAAACTCTAGCCTGATCTATACAGTGTGCAAACTCTTGGCAAACATTTCCAAGTATATGTGGAACACTACATTTTATTCTAGGTAGCACAGAAATTTAATTCTTCCAAAAATTGTGAATTGTCAAATACTTCAAACCTAATTTACATTCAAGAAGCCCATTCCTCTTAGGCATCTCTAGATAAACTTCTGTTGTTCAAATACTTAAAGGTAAGTTTAGTGATGTCTGTGCCTAGTCAGATTCACAGAACAATCCACAGTTTATGAGACTTAAGAATAAAAAATTCACGGAAACAAATTAAGCGGAAAAGGGAGGTGTGGAGAAAGAGAGAGAGAGAGAATGAGAACGTGAGAAGACCAGCAAGGCTGGTCCACCAAGCCTTGAGGACTACATTGTTGCTCAGAGCAGCCACGGCGGACAGAGACGGAGGGGCTGGCCCCTTCATGAGACTCGAGGCCCCTCACTGACCCACAGTGCTCAGGGGGACTGCACTGGAGACACAGCGTGGGTGTTGTGCTCGGTCTGCCCTCTGCCCCCCGCCCCCCCTGCCCCCCCAACACCAGAGCCAAAGGGAACGCAACAGAGTAGCAAGGGGGAGCAAAGCAATGAAGCCCCCAAGGAACCCCGAAAATAGACTTTGGAATCAGTAAGCAGGGCATGGCGCTTCACCAGCTCCATGTGGAAAATAATCAGAAGGGCCAGCAGACAGA
>NW_022103907.1:6266518-6268136 GCF_000313985.2 Echinops telfairi | reverse complement strand
CCCACATGTAGATACGCCCACATACAAGTACCCAGAGTGATGACATCATCACGCCAACCCCACCACATACACCCTGTACAAATACAGGTGTAAGTGACAGGGTTGGCACCATAATGAACATGCGAACCAGCCACACGTGTGTAGAGAGCAGCTACTGTGTAGAACGCAGCTGCTGTATTAAAAGCAGCTACTGCGTTGAAAGCACCAGTCTTGGAAGTAAAACAACACTTCATGAATTACAGTTACTGGGTAAATGTTGTGGAAGATGATCTTAATTTGTCTCTTGCAAAGACTGACCCGAGAATTTCTGATCTGGTGAGAAAGAAGCTATCTCAACCTTCCCACTAACGTTGGCTTTTTACACATACTGCTGCAAAACGTAACAATGTAGTTTACTGTTGTTATAGTAAGACTGTTACCCATGCTACACCATGCTTCAAGACAAAATTTCATTTATTTGTAACTAGAAACACAATACTTCACAATATATAATTACAGATTGTTTTTGTGATTAATCACTATGCTTTCATTTTGTTCAATTTATAACAATGAAAATACATCCTGCACATCAGATATTTACACTATGATTCATAGCAGTAGCAAAATGACAGTGTGAAGTAGCAAGGAAAATAATTGTATGGTTGGGGATCACTACAACACGGGGAACTGTATTAAAGGGTCGGGGCATTAATGAGGAAGGTTGAGAACCACTGATCTACAATGATTGACGTATAACCCACCCCCCAGGAGGACGGACCACAGAAACATTGGTGAAGGGAGACAGTGGATGGTGTAAGATATGAAAATAATAACAATTTATAATTTATCAGGGGTCCATGAGGGTGGGAGGGCTGGGGAGGAAGGGAAAAAAGAGGAGCCAATACCAAGTGCTCAAGCAGAAAGAAAATGTTTTGAAAATGACGATGGCAACATGTACAAATGAGTTTGACACAATTGATGTATGGATTGTTATCAGACCTGTAAGAGCCCCCCAATAAAAATATTAATTTTAAAAAAGAATACAAAATTATTTTTAGGATTCTTGAAGGTGAAACATCACTTTCTACAATAATAAATTAGAAATTATTTTTATCCCTGTATCTTAGCACTGTTTGTTGATGTTAATTTTTTTTTAAGCAGAAATTCCCATATGCCATTATTCCTACTCCTTTATCACACAGCCTAAGGAAATGCCTCTGTTATCATGAACTTAACTATCATCACTCAATCTGCTCACTCACCACTGAATTTTCTGCAGGAAGCCCCCATTACTTCAGCTCTATAACAGCCCTGGATAGGCCCTGACTGATACTTCAGACTACAGCGCTCTGGGTGTGAACAAAAGATGGAGTTGCTTTCAAACAGAGATGTGCCAGCTCATCTTCCTGCACCTCACAACGCACCCCCAGGGGCCAGTTAACCTATCAGCTGATCGCTGAAGCCAAGAAGTTCAGAATCGTCCAACTCATCATGATTTTTTTCCCTGCGCCATAATCAAATCCTGATGGTTGATTGTTCGCACAATCCCCTGCATTCATAACTTTCTGTTCAGATTGGCTTCTCAGATCCGGTCCTGGTCACACTTCACAATGGAACCAGAGGGGTCTTTCCTCCGGAC
>NW_022103907.1:6258459-6264862 GCF_000313985.2 Echinops telfairi | reverse complement strand
AAATTCGGATTTCCCCCAACTATTCCCAAAATGTAGTTTAAAGATGGGTCTTGTTGTATTAAAATCCAGGGTTGACTTAAGAGCATACTTCTGCTGCTGTGTCTCTTGGGTCACCTGGAAAAGTCACCTCCCCTCTTTTCATAACAACTGTGTTACAAAACGAGGCCAAGGGGTCCTACATCATGATTTATCTGACTGTTTTCTTACTTTTCTCCCTTTATACTCAATAGCACTCGTAAGGCAGAGGCTATGTGAAAAGGCTTGAATCAATTCATCTGAACATTTTGGCAAGACCATTCATTACAAGGTTGTGAATGGTTAGGTTCTGAGACAACTTGGTACTTGTAAGCAGCTATGGGCAGAGTACAAGCTATCAATCTGGTCACAGTCTAAGACTGTCTCGTTCGGGGTGTCCTCTACTTAGAAGAGATCCTAAGGATTGATCTCTTTCTCTTGCCCTTCTCCTCCCTACTCACTTGGATCTTATGTCTGGCTTCTGGGCCCCAGGAACCATAGGCCTGCCATCTTTCTGAAGACCTCGGATCCACGTGACTCTGCATCCCCCAGCCCGAGGAGCTCCCACGTCACTGGCCAGCAGCTGCGTGACTCTGGAGGGCCTACAGCGAGCCCCTGAGCCATGGACTGGAGCCGGGCTAGGCAGCACTGTTTCCTTGACACCAGTTTCTTTCGTGACATAGAAGTCTTTCTCATACCGCTATGAGTCTCGCTGGTTTGCTTCTCTAGAAGAGTCAACCTAACATCCTGGGTGATGCTGTCAACTTCACCCCGTATCCCGGAAAGTGGCGAGTAATGTCCCACTGGCCACTGTTGTTGCTGAGCTGTTGTGACATTTTGACCTTGCTGCCCTGTCATTTAGACTGCACCATGCCAATAGTTTAAGGGGCATAATGCAAAATTCTATCAAGCTGTTGCACTTCTCTGGTCTCTGACACTTTTTCTCAGCCCCTTTCCTTCCACATTCTCCTCTCCGTGTGCTTCTTTGCTTTCCGTCTCTCCAGGAGCTGCCCTTCCCTCGCCAAGCATCTCTTTTCCTCCATCATCCAAGCAGTTCCTGAAATCATACTTGCTCTAGAAGCACCTCTGGAATGAAATATAGGACTCAATCCAAGCTTCCTGCCTAATTGCTAGAATGTTCCACAAAAAGTAAAGCTTTTGGGGGCCAAATTTATTCTGCATGTAGCCTCTCAGAGCAATACGGAGGCTTGTCCTTCAATTGCATTAAGAGGCTGCCTAGTGGAAGCCCAGTGAGCAAAAGCATCGGTGCACATTGGTTTCTGCCGTTCATTTACAACCCACCCGCGTCGCTCGGCTGCAGCTGTTTGCAAGGGAAACACAGCTCGGTAAAGCCAGGCACAGCAGGCAAAGGCAGGTGTTTGCAAGTATCTTTGTAGAAAACATCATCTATTCCAGGGGTCGGCAAACTTTTGAGATGGAAGAGCCAATCTGTCACTCACAACAATATAAAAATTATCCAAGAGCCATGAATACATTTTTACAAACAAAAGAAATGGCTATTACCTGAATAATACCCTTTCGAAAGTTTCCATCATACTTCAGAGCCACGTGAACGTCCCAAAAGAGCCGCATCTGGATTTCCAGTGGGTTTGCCAACCCCTGGTCTATGCTACTGATTTTACGATCATTTTTTAAATGCCTGGATCAGCCTAATTACCGAAATTCACTGGACAATCACGGGTATCAAGGAACGTCTCTCAGGAAAAGGAAGACAAATATGCCTGAGAACGTTTTCTGACAACACGCCATGCCGTGGAGCTGTGTGCGAGTGAGTGCACGTCCACGGTAATGTCTGAACTGAGGTCACTCTAGATCGTCTGGGCGAAAAGTTAAGACATATTCAGCGACGGCACACACGTGCCACGGTGTTGTCAGGATTTGGATAATGGCATGAATTACACAATCCACGTTGAGTTTATCAGACAGTGTAGGATTACAGGTCACTGATTGTTTTAATCTTTTCTAACATTATACAACAATAGCAATTTGCCAATTCTTCACTGGCTTGTTTGCTGCTCTGTCTGCTTCAGCTTGGCAACGGAGAAGGAAAGCACTGGGTGCATCATTTTAAAAGGATCTGCTTCCCCCCAACCCCGCCGGCCCCCCACGGCGACCAACCAAGGGTAACGTGGCCAAACAATGCAGATGGCACCAACTCCATCCTCCCTCTCCAAGGACAGTTCTGGGAAATTGCGAAATGTATTCGGTTCACTTTCTGCCTTTTTGGCTGCTCCTAAAAAAACTGCTCTTGTCACAAGACTGCACACCTAAACCTAGAAGCTACAGCTCCACTGATGACAAACCATCTTCCTGCAGCATCTGCTTAACCCTTTCATGGCCTGTGGGGCATATGGCACCCACGTACCTTTCCGCCTTCTTGGGTTTATTGGGCAGCTGCTTTCCCACCGGCAGAGCCAGCAGCCCCCAGGAGGGGATCTGCTTAGCTGTCTACAGCAAAGGAATGGCCCACGCTTGTTGCACAGGGTTGAACATGATGTGCTGCATCCTAGAGGTGCGATTTTGCAACACTCTGTTTCTTTGTGGCTTTTTGGTTTTGTTTTTACATGGAAAGATAAGCCTTTTAAGTGTGGGAGGGCTCACAAAGTTCACGGGAAATATGGCAAAGTTCAAGGGAACTCTGGGAAGTTCCTGTGCATCCTTCAGGAGCCCTGGTGGCCCTTTCAGGTAAGCACTGGACAGCTAACCCCAAAGTCTGAAATCCAAAGCCTGCAGCATCTCCGTGGGGAGAAAGCTGAGGTGTTCAGCTCCCGTGAAACTGCACAGCCTCAGAAACCTGCTGTTGCTGTAAGTCAGAATCAACACAAAGGCGGTGGCTTATGTGCATTAAGAAGTTGTCTTTCGCACAAGGACTTCATATTCATGGGAATACTGCATTTTCAGGTACCCAAGAGTATATGCACCTGTCAAGGGATCAAGAACACGGTGCAGAGTCCACAGGGACATAGGTGCCTCCTTCATCCTATATCCCCAAAACACATGCTTCCTGCACATCATACTCCCTGGGACTGGAGGAGTGTATGCATCCAATGTAATATGCATAGATCAATACTGCATAACAACATTTCAGAGCACTCCTTAATTTCAGTAGCCGACCATTAATGAAAACATATGGTATAGGCAAAAAATTCAAGGCAAAAAATAAATGCATCATAACAGGACTAAATCTGGTTTTCAAATGAGTATGGAAGGCTGAGCCAGGTCTCCTTTAGAAGGCATCTTCAGGGAGATAAAAAATTGTGTTTGAAAAAAATAACCAAAAACATCAGTTGCTGAGGTGGAGGGCAAATGTTTTGAGAATGATGAGGGCAGCGATGTACATATGTGCTTGACACAATGGATGGATGTATGGATTGTGATCAGAATTGTACGAGCCCCCAATTTAAAAAAATAAAAATTTTTAAAAAGATTTATTGAAAAGAAAATGACAAAGGTGACATATGTACAAGTTTGCTTGATAGAATTACTTTATTGTTATAATGTCTGTAAAGATCCCCCAATAAAATGATTTTTTTAATGAAAAAAAAACAACCAAAAAACATTTATAGCCTTGGAAACTCACAGGGGCAGTTCTGTCCTGTCCTACAGGGTCACTAGAAGTCAGCACTGACTCAATGGCAGTGGGTTTTGGATATGGATTTATAAGCACAATTTGCCGGATATATAGTCTTAACCGTATGTGTATCATCAAACTTGAAATATGTGAAAAAAGATGGTACTCAGCTATCAAAAGATACAGCATCTGGGGTCTTAAGGCTTGAAGATAAACAAGCAGCCATCTAGCTGAGAAGCAACAAAGCCCACATGGAAGAAGCACACCAGCCTGTGTGATCATGAGGTGTTGATAGGATCAGGTATCAGGCATCTAAGACCCAGAACAAAATCATACAAATGTGAATTGGGGCAGGGGGAGGGGGCATGAAGTAGAGACCCAAAGCCTATCTGTAGACAACTGGACATCCCCTTACAGAAGGGTCACAAAGAGACAAGCCAGTCAGCAAACAGTATAGTACCAATGAAACATATAATTTTCCTCTAGTTATTTAATGTTCCCTCCCCCCAACTATCACGACCTCAATTCCACCTTACAAATCAGACCAGAACATGCACACTGCTACAGATAAGAGCCTGCAACACAGGGAATCCAGGATAGATAAACCCCTCAGCACCAACAATGAGAATAGAGATGCCAGGAGGATAAGGGGAAAGTAGGGAGATAAAGAAGGAACTGATCACAAGGATCAGCATACAATCCCCTCCCAGGGGGAGGAACAACAGAAAAGTGGGTGAAGGTTGATAGAGAATGTGAGATATGAAAATAATAATCTATAACTTATCAAGGGTTCATGAGCAAGGGAGGGAGGGTGAGTGATGGAAAAAATGAGGAGCTCATACCAATGGCTCAAGTAGAAAGAAAATGCTTTGAAAATGATGATGGCAACATACGTACAAATGTGCTTGACACAATGGATGAATGTATGGATTGTGATAAGAGATGTAAGAGCCCCCAATAAAAGTATTTAATAAAAAAATATATATATATCTGAAAAAAGTAAAACTCTTAGAAAAATAAATAAATAAAAGTTGTGTTCAGAACTTCCTCAATAGTATTTTAAAACTAGTACTAATCAATGACATTATAAATCAGTGGTTCTCAACCTTCCTAATGCCACAACCCTTTAATGCAGTTCCTCATGTTGTGGTGACCCCCCCCAACCATGAAATTATTTTTGTTGCTACCTCATAACTGTCATGTTTCTACTGTTATGAATCACGTGACCCCTGAGAAAGGGTCATTCAACCCCCAAAGGGTCAAGACCCACAGGTTGAGAACCACTGCTATAAACAGAAGAAGGTCCTTATGCTCCAGGGAGGTGATCAATAAGGTTCGCTACTATAAGTTAACAAGGAGGTCCTTAAGGGGAACTAGAGGCGAATAAACAGCATATATTCAGGAATGAATTTAGGACTCACACTTAATCCTAGCTCCAAACTAATAACAATTAGTTCTTACACCATGGCCCTGGAAAACACTTGCCCTCGTGTGGTAGAGAAATTAGATGGTGCTCAGCCATCAGAAGAAATAGTGTCTGGGGTATTAAAGGCTTACTTTCAAACAAGCAGCCATCTGAGGACGACATCAACTAAGCCCATAGGGAAGAAGCACGCTACCATCTGTGATCCACGGACTGTAAATTCTATCATCCAAATCTGAAAGAAGGAAACGTATCAGAGCTTTAAGTGTGAGCTGCTGGTGCGCAGGAGGCTATGGGTGACAGTGGAAGCTCTTGCAGCATCTACCCAGGGAGTACGTTGCCTGTAACTGCCCTCTCACCACAATGGAGGGATGGGAACAACTGGTTACAGACAGAGGACTGGAGAGACCTACAGCAGACTGAAATGATCCATCTGACGTGAACAGGGGCTTCAAAAAGTTCATGGAAATTTTTGTATTTTAATTTCATTATTCGCTAACTTTTTGAAGCCCCCTTATATACAATAGAGTACATAGGGGAAACAGGTATTAAAAACTGAACCACTGGAGTTGAAGGGTCAAGTGGCAAAACACAGTTCATAATGTTCTACATCCGAACCTGGTGAGTGGTATCTGGCATCTTAAAAGCATCCACGTGGCCAATTAAGAAACAACTCTTGATCTCTTCCCACCTGGATCAAAAGAACATGCAGAAAACCAGAGGCACAGGAAGTAATAAACACAAAGGGCGAATGGCCCCCGTGAACCACAGCTTCCTCTAATCTGAGACCAAAAAAAACTAGACATGCCCAGCCTTGTGGGCCTAGACGGCAGGCCTTGTGGGCCAGGACCACAATACAGAAGTGCCCAGTTCAAGGGACTAGAAATGCAGAAGGAGATTCATTCTGCTCTCAGACAAACCTTCTGTCCTGAAACTCAAGACACTTCCAGAGACCGCCTTCCAGCCGAACAAAAGGCAGGTCTTAAAAATAGTCAATAACACCCGTGAAGAATGGGTTCCTTAGAAAAGTCAACGCTATCGGAGGGGCATGCTTACGCAAGACCAGAGCTGAGCAGACAGACAGGGGCAGGGGCGCAGGATGAATGCAATTGGGGAACTCAAGGAGGAAGCAGAGGGCTGACACATGGCTGGGATCGCAGCCGATGTCAGGGAATGGTTGGTGTCTAAATTATCGATTCGGAAATTTGCTAGGTAAATAGTCACCTAAAGTAAGGTGACCAGACATCCCGCTTTTGGTGGGGCAGTGCCGATTTTTAACAATTTTTCCCACGTCCCGCAGCATTTTTAAAAAGTCCCGATTTTTGGAAAGAATGCACGACAAGCTAGGGTATATGGTTTTCGGCTGCCATGTG
>NW_022103907.1:6251469-6256692 GCF_000313985.2 Echinops telfairi | reverse complement strand
TTGCTACTTCATCACTATCATTTTGCTACTGCTATAAATCAGGCTACCCCTGTGAAAGGGTCGTTCGACCCTCAAAGGGGTTGCACCCCGCAGGTTGAAAACTGCTGGTCTAAGGTAATAGCAGGAGGTGGCGGTGCAGGGAGAGAGTTCTTGCCTACGTGGGGGAGACCCAGGTTCAATACCCAGCCGACGTTCAAGTGCTGCCACCACCCAGCAGTCAGTGAGGCCTGTGTGTTGCTGCAATGCTGACCAGACCTCCTGGGCCTTCCGGGTAACAAAGAATGGCCATCTAGCTCCAAAACAGTGGCCAAGGGCAGCCCTGTGGATCACAGCCCTGCCACCTGGTGTCTGAGGTTGCCATGAATTGGAGATCGCAACCACAAAAAAAAAGTTCATGAGCATGAAGCACCCTTCACACAATCCAGGCATTACCATTTGGGGTTTGAGTTTTGTTCAGCAGAAAATCAAAGGTGACATAAATTACTGATGCGTGATAGGTTCAAACTTCCATCGTGTGACTAACCTGCAAACACCTGTGAGAAGGCACGCATTTTTTTCAGACACCTTTGCGGCATGTATGTCATGGCCAAGTCCCGTGACACAATGTTTAACATACAGATCATCCTAAGTTAAAATACTAAAGGACTATCATAGACTTCCAGCAACAGTTCTGTAGGACATTTAAAAGTGTCCTACAGTTTAGGGTCAGCAAACTGTTCTCTGAAGAGCTATGCTGATTGCGTACTTCAGGGTCCGTGTGCCATATGGTCTCTGTCGCCCCCACTCAGCTCTACTGTGGTAGCATGAAACCAGCCACAGGCAAAATAAATGGGTTCCTTTAAAAAAAGAGAGCAGCTCGTGGTCCATCGTTTGTCAACCGGTCTCCAGAACACCAGTGAACCTAGTGTGATTTCCTATCAAAATGACACTCTATCTGGAATTGATTCTTCAATCCAGCTGACTATCACTGCTTCTTACCTGTGACCCGATGGTTTCCTGGAAGCACCGGCCAAGCTGCGTCTTGGCAGTCACAGGGTAGATGTGAGGGATGACGTGCTGATGGGAGTAGGTGGAATGCACCGTCTGGGTCTTCTGGACGGGGAGCCCTTGGTAAGAGACCTGGGATTGTCCTGGCTGGGCTTCCTTCACCTTCTGGCCGGTCGAGCCATCGATTCTGGACACCTGGTGTATCTGGACTGAAGCCTCAGGAGGGTGCTTCACGTGGATATTGACAATGTTGGGAGGAAATTTTACTAAAACAGATCGAAAGGAAAGCTTGTCAGTCAGTGAATAGTTAACATCTGAGTCATGATGTTTATCACTTGAAGGGCATGTGTGTGTATAGTATGTATATAGATATATACATACACACACATATATATACATATATACGGAAATTATAACAATTGTATATTTTGCTGAATAGCCATTAAAATTCTCAAGAACAAAGGCATGCACTCAACATAAAAACGAACCCTGAATTAAAATGACATTTAAAAACAGAGCTGCAACTTTGAAAGTGTGACACAGGAATAAATTCCCGAGACAAATAATACGCAACGATGAGCGTCAGTGGTTTCGTGTTGTAGGGCAGCAGTTACGGTCAGTTACCTGTGGGTCTGCTCTGGCGTCCGGAGACCCCGTGTGTGTCAGCGTGGAACTGTGCTCCACAGGGGTTCCGGTGACGGATTCTTTAAAAAACAGATGGCCAGGCCTTTCTTCTGCGGAGGAGCCAAGATTCCAACCTTTCGGTTAGTAACCAAGTGTACAAACCATCTGGACCACCCAGGGACTCCGAAGTGGGGGCACATTGTATTAAATAATAATAATGGAGCCCTAAGAGTTTGATTATTTTTGCATTTCGCAGGGTTTCCATCGTAGAAATTTTAGGCTGTGCTTTTTCTACATCAAAGGAGGGAGCCCAATATCCCGAAGCCCAATGCTCACGCCTTAAACCACAAGGGAGGCATGCACTCTCAGGCTGCGTGTGACGCAAGCACAAAAGTGCCGTAGAGTGGACGTCTCATCTCAAGCAAGATTTACCTTCGACAGCTGTCAAACACCACTGCACCTTCCGGGGCAAAGACTCAGCTTTTCAGAATAAGAGCCAATAACACTTCTCTGGCCCTCTTTTTAGAACTGTGCACTTATGAGAGAGGCCCAGTTTAAAAGAATGAATTCATCACAGAAGCTGAGCTCCGAGCGAGCTGCTTTACCTTCCTCTGAGGAGGACTACATCAAAGTCTGGTGAGGCTAAGCGAGTCTTCAGACCTCGATCCAGCATTCCTCCAACTACAGACAGACTTGTTTCTCAGCAGCAGGGACTATGTGATTCTCTATTAATGCTTGAAGGATCCTAACACTCTGTCAGGAATTTTTCTATTTCTCAGGCCATACCAGAATAGCCATTCAATTAATTAGCCATCAGGGGTTAAAAGTCACCAGAAAAAAACTGGATTCCTTTCTTAATTCCCTTATTTCCTGGAAAACAAGTTTCTGTGGCCAAAACCTTAGGCCCACATTCTGTTGCCACTTCCTTTTCTCCTTTTGGTACCAACGTAAGCCCTAACCATCGGCAAATACTTAGCTTCTGGATGGGCTTGGCAGATTCAGTACAAATGGTACAATGGTTGGGGGTTGGGAGGGTGCAGGAGGGGAAGCTTACCTTTGACTCCTTGCTGGCTAGTCATGGTAAGAGGCAAAGTATGTGTGGAGTGGACAACGTGCGTCCCCGGCGCCTTGCCTGGCTGCTGAGACTGTTGATAAAGTTTAGGCACACTGGGTCCATGGACTGGGATCTGACACAGCTTCCCCGTGAAGTTGGGCGGGCACTGGCATTTGTCCCTGGAGCTGCACTGACCACCATTCATACATGGAAGATGGCAAATTACTGCAAGGGGATGGGAAAATAAAGAGAGTTGGCCAGTAAATAACAGTTGATGTTGAACTGAAAAAACAACAACAAAAACGCAAACCCCACAGCCCATTACAACCATCATCACTCTAGTGACTAGAAATGGCAAATCAAGGCGCAAATGACATTATGTCAAAATAGTTTCTATTATTTAGTAGCTTCTTTTAATTTTCATCTCAAGTCACTTAATTCTCCAGAAATAGAAACAGGAGTCTATGGAAATAGAATATTTCCACCCATCACTTATTGACAGGATTAAGTTCCAAAACACTGGTCAGTATGGGAAAATTGGCCTTGTGTAAAACATGGAGAATGACTACAGCAGATCACAAAACGGAACGTGACTACCTCATTGCAAACCTGCCAGTGGCAGGGAATCACGGCCCAGCCAGCCCTGACACATAACATTCACCTTTAAAATCACTATTACTCTCATCTTACCATTCATTACTCCTACACGTACATCATTAATGTACAAAATAGTTAATTTTACACTATGGTCATAAGGGTTAAATGCCAGATAACAAGACAATTGCTATGTGAGAAGTGTGTGTGTGTGTGTGTGTGTGTATATATATGTGTGTGTGTGTGTGTGTATATAGGCATATATATAGGCATATATATAAAGTGCATATATACTTATTTATTACATATCTAAAGTATATATAAAGTATAAAGTAGCCACATCAAATTATTGTCTATCATCGTGTCATTTTAATTTCCTTTTGTAATCTGTAATTACTTATTTGCTTTCCTATCGACTTAATAGTTTAACTTTCTCTCCAGATTTTAAACTCTTTGGAGGTAAGTGGCCCACTACCCTCAAGTCAATTCCAAGTCATAGTGACCCGGTAGGAGAGAGTAGAACTGATCCACAGAGATTCCTTGATGATAAACCTTTATTGAGAGCAGAGAACCTCATCTTTCTCCCACAGAGCAGCTGATGGGTTTGAACCACCGACCTTGTGGTTAGTAGCCTAATAGCACCTAGAACAATGTCTGACACACAAAACCAAGACCAACTCCACTGCCATCGAGTCAATTCAAGTTAATAGTGACCTTACAGGAAGGACAGAGCATAGCTTCCGCTTTTGTGTTTTAGTCTAAGACTTTAAATTGCAGCAGGCTGTCTCACGGAGGACCCGGTGGGTTTAACACATCAGCCTGTAGTGATCCTGCAGAATCCACCACACCACCAGGGGTCCGTCCTCTGACACACCATGCACCGTGAACATTACACAAATATTTGCTCTGAGAAGATACAAAGAAACAAGTGAGAGCAATCAAATAGGGATTTGCTATCATCACTAAGTACAAATTTTCTATAAGTGTAACACTGAACTAAGGTTGACCCACCTAGAGGAGGCGAAGACGCTCTAGAGGAATTTGCAAATCTAGTTGGAGTGACAAGACCTCAACGAGACATGTGAGACCCAGGAGAGTGAGTGGGATGATTAGTTTGAAATTCAACAGACTTAGTTAGATTACTGAAAGACATGTAAGAGGAACACTTAACTCTGGGTAAATCACGCTCAAGATCAACCTCTCCATCATGAATGAATTCTTCTGATCCACCTTTAAACATAATCAAATTTCCCCCAGCCTCACAACAAAGACAAGAAATCCTGAAGCCCATTTCCTATGGCGTCTCCCTTCTTTAAATCTTGTTCTCCACGGCCCAACTCTCCAATAGGATTAGTTCAGGCCAGCTAACGTGCTCTCTCTTCCACAATAAGATTTACTGAGGCTAATATTGGCCTCCATCTTGCTAAATCCTTGGTTCTCAAGACATTTCACTCATCCATTTTACTCCTTCCTCTTTGTCCATTCCATCTTGATACTCTACATAGATGCAACATTGTTTTTTATTTAGCTATTAAATTTTTAGGAAAGCTTACTAACAATCTGAGAAATGTAGATGAAACAACTTTGCAGAAAGTGAGGAGGACCCGGTGCACTTGCTGATGAAGATCAAAAACTGCAGCCTCCAGTATGGATGACAACTCAGGGATAAGCCAACATCCTCACAATTGGAACATAGGTAGGATCATGATAAATGGAGAAAAAGGTGGAAGTTGTCCAGGATTTCCTCTGGCTTGGCTCCACAATCAATGTTCATGGAAGCAGCAGTCAAGAGATCAAAAAACGATTTGCATGAGGTAAATATGCTGCACAAGACTTCTTTATAGAGTATTGAAAAACTGTACCAGTGTACCTCCTCTGGTCTAGCCAGACTTGCAAGATCGAATTCGAGAAAATACAGGGAATCCAGGATGGATGAGCCCTATAGGACCAGTGGTGTGAGTGGC
>NW_022103907.1:6234697-6249273 GCF_000313985.2 Echinops telfairi | reverse complement strand
AGCCCCCAATAAAATGATTTTTTAATGAGAATAATAATAAAAATAAATAAATACTATGCTCTTTTCCGATTTAATCTGAAAATCCTCTTTAAAATTCTACACCCTCTTTCTCTGTTATTTCATCCTGTCCTCTGCAGATGTCCCCCCAATTTAGGTCTCTACGCCAAGGATTTCTCTTGAGTTTCAAGCATATCCACCCAACTATTATGATCTATCTCCAGATGGACATTCCACAACACCTCCAACTCAGCAAGTCCAAATGTGAGCACATCATCTTCCACCATGCCACTATCCACTCCAGTGTTTATACCACCGAGGTTCACCTCCTCCCTATCCACTTCCTGCTCATTGGAGGGTTCCTGCTCCCTCTGCAACCTCATACCTTACCAATGTCACCTCATTCTTTACAATCTTTATGCACTCTACTTTACTCAGGTTGTCAGGGTGCTCCTTGGGTCCCGTGCTGCCACACTCTTTGTATTACCCGATTCCCCTCATCTGTCTAACCTCAGCTTACGTCTCAGTCACAGTTTAAATCTCACTTCTTCTAGGGGCATTTAAAAGTTGCCCCTCATTCAAAATTGATGTCTTTCTTCCGTGCTTCCATGGAATCTCATACCTACCCAATCACTTCACACTCCATTAATGCACTCCATTACAAATGTCTGACTACTTCTCGCTATGCCTCTGTGAGGTTATCGCGTATTTCACCCCAGAAAAAACACCGGGGCTTGAAAAAAAAAATACTGAATGAATCAACAGATTTATGGCTTCCAATGTAGCAAATGACACCCTAATGCTCTGAAAGATTCTGCTCCAGCCCTTCAGGAACTTAAAAGCTAACTGGGGAGATTGGAAACTTACAATAACTGAAAGTACAGGTAAGCAATTCGGTGACAATCGGACAACAGAAAACAGAAATGCTGTGCAACTCCAGAGAGAAGAGCCATGTCTGAGAAGTCAAAGCAGACTGACTTGGGATAAACTCTGGAGCTGGATGAGATTCAGAACCAAACAGAAACAAAGAAACGGAAGAATACAATGCAGAAAAGATCGGTGGTGAATGAAGAAGGGGAGACAGGCATGGCTGCCGTTGTGAGGTCCTGGGGGGCGGTTCTGACTGCCAGCGACCCTGTGCCCGATCATGTGCCATCCGCACAATTGTCCCCTGTGCTTGCGCACCATCGTCCCCTGTGCTTGCGAGCCCACTGTTGCAGCCACTGTACCAATCCCTCTCATTGAGGGCCTTCCTCTGTGTTGCTGCCCGTCCACTTTTCCAAGCATGATGTCCTTCTCCAGGGACCTGTCTCCTCTGAGAACAGGTACCAAGTATGTAAGGTGAAGTCTTGCCATGCTCGCCTCTAAGGAGTTCTCTGGCTTGCTGAGATCCAGGCACGCAGGACTGCCTAGAATGGAGAGTGGCTAAAGTAGGGAAGTCATTTAGATGACCAATCGGATAACCGGAATACAAGTCTGAAAGCACAGATATTGGGGTGGTGACACCAGAAACTGAAAGAAATATGAAGCGATATGATGACAGGGGAGAGTCGAGATAGCTTAGAAATCGAATCTAAGCGGTAAGGAGTGAAGGGCAGCCCAGGGGCCCGGGAGGCAGCAAGAGCTCTGCATGGTTACCACGGTGACAACAAAGAAATGGTGCATAGGGCCTGACTTGACACGCTGAGCACCTCACAACTGCCCAGGTGGAAGGGGACCTGCAAGATACTTCCCGAGAGCTGGGGCTACTCTCCAAAGCTCTGGACAGGTGAAGAGAGAGAGGGAGAGTAAAATGAGAGAATTCACGGTTTCCAATTCAAGTCTGAATTAGATTTCTAAATTACTACTTGGCTACCAGGGTAGGATTCATATGCAACAGGTAGCAGGGAAAGGCAAAGGAGTTAGGCCATCATTTTGAGTGTACAGTAATGTGTAACTGGCATACAGGTACTCTTTACTATGCATGGTCTCAATATGCACAAATCTCTGGTAACATGGAGTCTCGTTAAATAACATCAGTCATCCAGCAGCACGGTTCCAGTATCAGTTAGCCTCGTACATCAACTATGCCTAGCTGCATAAAAGTCAAACTTCACTGCAAGCATTTTGATCCACAAGTCACTAGAATAATAAATGTGCACCACAATCAATGACCAGTCATATTAGTGCTTTCACAGTCTCTCGATGTCACTATACGTTTGTGACTCAGTTTGAGCGTGGACAGCACAGAAGACAGCTCTGTTGCCTCCTGGTCTCCCAGAGATAAACCCACGAGCTATTTCGTGAACGTGACGACGCCAGAGAGGGTCCCGATCTATGAATGAGAAACCACAGGAAGGAAATGAGAAGGGACAACACTGAGAGCAAAACTGACCGGTGGCTGTGATGTCCCAGAGGACACGCCAGTCAATGAACTCTGAGACACCGCGCAGCCCTGAAAGCACGAAGGATCACTTGCTAGTGCTCAGCCACATGAGAAAGGAGTACACAAATGCACCATGCAGGAAAAGATCCCCACGCAGGACTGAAACTGGCACAATCAAAAGGAGGTGAACACAGTGCAAACTCACTCTCGGCCAGTTTTTGCAAAGAAATAAAATGGTTTTAACTTAATGGCGGAAATAAACACTTTGGATTTTTTACTTTTGTTTCCATTTACTTTTTTCTTTCGTTAACTTATGCGTTTATAACCTACAGTTAGAGGGCTTCTGTGGTTTCACCAAAAAAAATTAAAATTTAACAGTCTCGGAATTTGCACTTTTTCCATTTGTTATTATGATCCTTTTGCATGGTTTCAGTAAGTATGGTTTGTTTCATTCACGCTCTCACCCAACCCAACTTCAGATGTGTAACCTGAGTTAGCAAAAATCACCACTTTACTTTTTAAAAGAAAATCAATCGTTATGAGCAATTTCTACCATCGATAGCACACTTTGAAACCTCACTTGACAACGTCATTCATTTTGTTTCAATCTACCCTTTGGCTCTCTCAGATAACCTCTATATAATTGTTCAAGGGCTCCACTGACCCGAAGTCGATTCAGCAACAATCCTTAGAAGAGAACTCCATGAAGCCTAGGTCCCTCTGGTCGTGAAAGAAACGATTTCTGCTTGATGTATTTCACCCAATAAAAAGTTGCTATGCATCACCACTCTTCCATTCCGGCATTTTCTGAAAATCTACATTATGATATTGAGTTCTTTGCCTCCACTCTATAACTGCCCATTGAGTCCTTTGTGGAAGATTATCTTTTTATAGATAAATGGTGTTTGATATCAAAGAAAACAAATTGAAAACCAACCGACAAACTCGGGAGTTAAGCTATGAATGGTCTCTTTCAAAAGCGTGTGCCATTCTCAAAACACCGCCCAGCGAGGCATCGTCTGCGCTGCCAGGGTGCTGGGAAGCCTTCGCAGGACATAAAGGAGAAAATGAGTAACTTATCTCCCAGGCCGGCTTGAGGAGCTTGGTAGGCCGGCTTTACGTCTAGCCCCCCGCACATGTATTTCAGAACACAGAAGGAGAAGGTGTAATGTCGAGTGCTGGCTGGGACGCTCTCTGACCCTGTCAGCTTGACATTTTGCTGGCCATCACCATAACTCAGTCTACTGGACCATGTGGTCACCTGGGAACGATTACAAACAACAAGAGGTATGTGGGGTTTCGGCCTGTTATTCCAAAAAGTGTAATTCTGTGACAGCCACTCAAAATATCTCATGGTACCACGATAAAAGGTCAAAATGAGCCAAAGGATCCGTGGAAGAACAACAAGTCGGAGGTTTTAAATATGTCAAGCGTTTCACTTGCATTCCACTATTCACTTTCGTCTGTAAAACAACTTTTGCAGTACCCCAGAAACTGGGCCGACAGAGTAGTACTCACCTTCTGTGCCAGAATCCTGGAACTTAGCTGAAATGAATAGTTAAAATTGGTATACAAATATGACCGAGCTGAATTTTCCACAAGTGCATGCTATAAAAAGGTAGACTGCAGCTCTTTCTTGCCTGTTATTTTAGCTGACTATAAAAATACTTCAGCTGCTTGTCCCCAGAAAAGAGCTTTGAGGATGAAATACTGGGCTTTCCTGCAGTATCCTCACCACCCGCTCACACTTTCTGCGCCAGGAGACAGACCGTTTTCAAGGTCATTGTGGCTAAGGCAGAACAGACACAAAGACCTCCATCAGCAACAAAACCTACCTCCGTCATTTCACAGAACACACACACACACACACACACACACACACACACACGATTTCAGTAGCTACTTAAACTTTCCGACTTGTCTCTAAGAAGAGCAATGTTCCCTTCAAGGTCTTCAGCATTTTTGTTGGTACCCTGGACTAGGGGGCAATATTATTTTTAAGAGTAAGATAGGCCACTTCAAATCCCCTGTGAAACATATCTGCATTGTTCTTTCTTAAAGGTTGCTCTGAAATTCGATTCAGGCAGAAACAGGCTAAGGTCATCGCTGTGTGGAGCTTTTGGATAGCAAATACTCCGGTTGTTCCCCAGTGCTGTTGTACCAGAAATACCACAGCGGGGCGGCTGTAAAGAGAGACCTTTACTTTCTGACACTTCGATAGGCTATAAATGAGAGTTAAGGGCAGTGACTCTAGGGGAAGGCTTTCCCTCTGTAAGTCAACTCCATCGCCTTCTGTAGCCCCAGACTTCTCAGTGCCTCGGCAAGCTTCCCTCCACTTGGTATCCATCTTGACCTGTTAGCACTCAGCTGTCTCTGTTTCTAAAATGCTCTTCATATCACTCAGAAGTATAGGTTTCGGCTGTATCTTACAATGATCTGGCCACATTAATAAACCAAAGAAAACTGTACTGTATTGCCATGCGGGATTACAGCCACAAATAGGAAGGGTTAGGATTCCAACAACCATTTGGGAGGTCACAACTCAATCCATCAACAGTTTGATGGTCATTAAATGCTGCCAAAAACCACTGCTCTTTTTAAGCACTTCAGCCACTTGAGAAGTCCCTAGGTGGTGCAAACTGCTAAGCACTGGACTATTGACTGCGAGGTTGGTGGTTTGAACCCACTAAGAGGCTCTGAGAAGTAAAACCTGGTGCTCTGCATCCTGAAGGCCTTAGAAGCCCTATAGAGCAGCTCTCTGCACACCTGGGCTGTCATGAATCAGAATCAACTCAACAACTAACAGCATGTCGCTCAAAACACAGACACACACACACACACACAATCTTTTGTCTGCCTTTAACTCAGCATGCCTCAACAACAACAACAAAAAATAGTGCTGAAAACCAAGCTAGATGTAATTTTCTTTGGAAGCTAGGACAGAGGAAGTAAGAGGGCCTAGTCCGACGCATGCGCCATGAGAGCAAGGATGAAGCCAGGCAACCATTTGACTGAACTGAGCTGGTTGGTCTTTTGTTTTGCTCTGTTGCTGGAATAGAGACTTTTGCAGTTGTCCTCAAAAATGACTTCCAGTCAATCCTTGCTTTTCTGTCTGCTAACTCCTCCTAATTCCACAGATTGAGCCACACAAGTCTGAGATGGGGTGGTCTGGAACAACCTGTCCATGGAAGAGGAATTTAAGCTACACCTAAAAGAAAAATCCAGTGATGTGAAAACTTGGCAGAAGAGTGTTTGCAGAAGAAGGAGGAATATGATCTATGATCTTGAGGTGAGATGTGGTTTGGATGGCCAAATGAAAAGGAGGCTACTGGGGCTGAGAGGAGGAGGCAAGGAGAAGGTGAGAAGTTTGGGTTTGGGAGACAGACAAGGGCCAGATTCCTGTCTCTTCCCATAAAGTATAAAAGGCAGTTAGAAAAATAAATAGAGTACAACAGAAATGAAAAGAAATAATAAGTTAAAATTGAAAACCAAGAGAGAAGTCCTCTCACAGGAGGGAAGACCAGGAAAAAAACCCAGAAGAATGAGGAAGCTGGAGCAACCCCACAGTCGGTACGTACGAGAAATCTGACTTTTGAGTCCACGAACATCAGGGTGTATTTCTGGAGGAATATTCAACTAAACTTCTGAAAGATTTCACTTAAAGCTCGTTAAAGATGCAAACGTGCCAAAGGTTAAGAGTATATTTTACATGTAAAAGAAGAGTCCGGTATTCCCTATAGCTCATACAAAATAGAAAGTCAAGTTCCAAAATAAATCTTGGGGGCAAAAGGAAAATGCTTAAATACGAGAATTAAAAATGCATCCACCACATACTCTCTGCCAGGCAGCATCCCTTGTTCAAACTGCTTTGAACTTAATAAGGCCACTTTCAAGCAACCCTTACTCTATTAGAGACGGTGTACACCGACTTGGTTAACATCAAAAGAAATGCAGATTTCGGCACACAGCAAATATCAACCTGAAGACAAACAACATCCTTAAGCACCACTAATTTGTTTAAGCCTTAGGGGTATTAGTAAGTGCTTTGATGTCACATTCTGGTCATAATCCAACAGATAAGAAGTTTTCACACACACACACACACACACACACACACACACACACACACACACCCAGACCTCCCAATTAGCAATAGGCTTTATTCATCATCTCCTTTGTTTATAGCTTCCTGTTCACTTACCACCAGTCTCACCACAGATAGGGGCTATTG
Organism: Echinops telfairi; assembly: GCF_000313985.2. Lineage (NCBI taxonomy): Eukaryota > Metazoa > Chordata > Mammalia > Afrosoricida > Tenrecidae > Echinops > Echinops telfairi. Next base: position 6,242,680 of record NW_022103907.1, on the reverse strand, counting down.
ACATCTAATTTTATACTACACAGAAACCAAGGAGCTTCTTAAATTTCACTTCACACAGCTTCATCCAAAGATTGTCACCATCTCCTCTCCTTGTTAAGTGACACTCCGTCTGCTCCACCTCGTTAAGAAGCTAAGTCAATAGAATGAAACACTGCCAGGTCCTGGCCAGGCTCGAAAGTCATTCCGATGTTTAAGCCCATTGTTGCAGACGCTGTGTCCGTCTCTTATTGAGGGTCTTTCCCTTCTTCACTACCTCTTAGCACTTCTAATCCTTGAGGATTCTTCCCTCTTGGGAATAAAAGGTAGCAGCGTGTGCAGGCTGCAGGGTATAGCAAAGGACAAGAATCCCAGATACCTTGGGAACCTTCATGGAGGACTAGCCCAAACCATTTCATCTTTGCGGCTCCCAGGGTCTCTCAGGGGGACCAGTAATGAAACTGGAAGCTTCTTTTCCATCTCTGCCAGTTTGGTTAGTAAATACATTTGAAGCCAGATTTCCTTAACTCATCTAATGTAATTAGCAACAATTAAATGTTACAATGGGGATATATATATATATATATATATATATATATATATATATATCCAGCCACCTACAACTAATATAGAAGATACTGCTGTTAATCTGTTGAATAGTGGGCTCTATTTTGTCTTTGAATAACAAATGAGACACTGATTCCAATAATCGTGTCACACAAGTTCATGGTGACCAGATGGTTGATCAAAAGAAAAGCTGGTTTCGCTTCGAGAAATAATGATGACACGAGATTAGAGACCATGCTGGTCTCTACTGGACACTGAAATGGGCTTCAAAAGTTCCAGGTGCCACCTCTGAAGGCCCTAGGTTAGACAGTGACACCTGCACCTATCTGAAGGGACACCTGCCATTCGGTGCAGGGAAGCCCAAGGAAAGCTGCTTCCTCAGGACCAATTAACACCATTTAATCCTAGGTTACCTTTTTTACATTACTAAATTAGAGGTCAACTCACATAATTCCTATGTCCCTTACCCCCTTATAATTACCGAATTGTAATTACTTCCGTGCCCTCTGAATTGTGTATCTGGGAGAACAAAGATCGGGATGCTTGGATCTTTCATGGAACACTATTTTACAGATGAGACCTTAACCAACCACTGCTCACATTACACTGACTCCTGGTGACACTGCTAGGTAAGCATCGGACTGCTAACCACAGGATCAGTGGTTCAAACCCAGTAACCACACTACAGGAGAAAGAGGGGACTGTCAGCTATCATAAAGATTTACAGAGCTTCAGAAACCCTACAGATGCACAAAGCTTCAGAAACTCTATAGGGTTGCTACGAGTTGGAACCAAATCAATGTCAGTGGGTTTTTAATGATTCCAGGCAGAAGGAATACATACTGCTCTAAACCGCTTTTGATACTTATGTTCAGTGGCACTAACTCTTCAAACCACGCCTACAATGTACAAGGACATCCACAGAGACGCTGCAAACAAACAAATCGCTGCCATCAAGTCAATTCTGATTCACAGCAACCCTCTAGAACTACCCCTCGGGCTTCTTAGACTGACTCTTTACAGGAGTAGAAAGCCTCATCTTTCTCCATCGGAGCAGCTGGTGGTTTAGAACTGCTGACTTTTGTGTTACTGTGACCACTATATTACCAGGGCTAAATAATCCTTATTCTAGAATAAGCTACCTTATTCTAGAGAGGAAGAGTGAGAAACAGCGACTGTCCTTGCTTAGGGTCTCAGGGTCAAGGATTAACAGACCTAAACCCAGGTTTCCTAGGGCCTGGCCCGTGTTCCTTCCCACACACCTCATATGACAGAGGCAGTTCTTCATGTTCCTGAAACCATGTCACAGTTATGTGCCAAGACTTGCATTTAATCATCCATGCACACATGTTTTGTATAATCGGCGACAGCATGTGCTAATAGGGCCCTGACTCAGATGGAGGGTTCGGCTAGCTGCAGTCAGGTAAAAACTCCTGAACTTCCTCAGCCAGCAAAGTGTATGAGTTCACTCACACCAGGCCTTTTTGTTTTGTGTTTTTAAGAAAAGGATAGGGAGTTTCTGGGCACAGACTCCTGAGACACAGTAGCAGGAGAGTCCAGAACAAGGATGAAAAGGAAAAGAAGAGCAGTGGTCCAGAGCGGAGGTACAGAGTGTTTCTCCCACGGTAGAGGTGGCACTGCACAGTACTGTTTAGTGCCTGCTGTCTTCAGTTGCAGGGAGCGGCCAGGTAAGGGCTAGAAACTAAAACACGGTGCTCACTCATTCGGTGACTCTCTATTCTCTATCTCTCTATCTACCACGGGCCAGAAACGGTTCTAAGCACTGGCAAACATCAGGAAACAACACAGGAAGAAATCCCTACCCTGACAGCACTTACCTTCTCTCATCTCATGATAGAGTCAGACTTTCTTTGGGGCCCAGAGTCAAATTGCAGAGAGGGGTTGAAGGAAAAGCCATGCTCCCAGCTTTATGGGTTACCAAGCACTTCCGCAACGCTTCAAGGTGGGCGTAAAGAAACCTCAGGCTGTGTTCTGAGGAGGGGGTCTCCTACTGGACACTGAGTAATCGAGACTCCTCATGGGCCCACTTCAGAGGGTCTGGGTAGAAAAGTCTGGCTAGATGCTGTGTGGTGACTGTAGTTCACCAACAATAATAAGGGCAAAGCAACCCTTTGAGGACCTCAAACTCTGGGGTTGCGGGTGGAGGTGGGGGGAACAGATGTGTCAGCAAGCAGAGGCTTTGGGCTAGGATCATTTGGATTTATCCTCACCATTAACTTATTTGGAAATTTGAATGTCACTATGTAGTGGTTACACATCGGGTTGCAATTCTTATGCTTGGCAGTTCAAAACCACAAGCAACTCCAAGGGAGAAAGACTGGGCTTTCTACTCCCATATACACTTTCAGTTTTGGAAACCCACAGAGGGCCACTATGAGTCAGCGTTGACCCCAGGGCAGTGAGTTTTGCTTTTATGATGATTACCCACAAGCAAAGTTTAGCAAGACATTCAGCTTACAATCACAACTGCTGTATTTCACATTTTTATCCTTTTGATACTCTATAGCCTTCAAATCGGCACATGTTATATATTTCTATGGAGCCTTTTCATAGTTGACAAACTGCACAAACATTCCCGTGCATTGACAGGTAGAGAATAGCCCTTCCCCTATGGTTCATGTAGACTGTGTTCCTTTTAAACCATGACAGATAAAGCTGCAGGGAACATCCTCAAGCACGCAGCTGTATTCTTCTTGTAATGATTTTCTCATGCACTCAACTAATATTTCTTGGCTGTGTAGTATGCGCCACACAATGTGCTAGAGAATCCAGTGAACAAGGAAGACATTCACAAGTCAACTGCACTGAGTGTAATCCTCTCATTGTGTGAGTGTTTGAGCAAGCGTTTTGGAATCAGCTCGTCTGGGGATGGAATTCTGGTTCTAGCCCTTGTTTCTGCGCTTGTAAAATGATAATAATGATATCCAATTCATAGGGTTGGTCTCTGGCTCAAATGAGTTAATAGAGCATGGAGCATGTGTTTGTTGCTGCTGTTGTCAGGGGCTGTGGAGTTGGTCTCAGCTCATAGCAACCCCGTGTGACAGAGCACAATTACTTTAGCTGTCTTGGCTTCAATCTTTACAACAATCCATTGCCAGGTCTCTCTCCGGCAGAGCAGCTGGGTGGGTTCAAACAGCCAACCTTTACATGAGCCTTGAGGGCTCCTCATAGCATAATAAACTTCAGCAAATCTTAGCTGTCACCATCAACTGCATGAGTATGATAACGGAGTGAAGAGGAACTTTTGAAGGAGGAAGCGAAACCATATACTGTATTAGCAAGGAAAGCCATCTGAGGGACACAACAACTATCCTTCGAGCAAGGCAGGCTGTACACTATATTGAAATTGAGCTGCTTAATCACTAAGCCCAAAATGTGGTACACGACTGAATCAATTTTACTTTTACCTTGCCAAAGTTCTATCCTTTTAATTTTTGAGTATTTCTGCTAAATCAAGAGTTTCACAATAATTTCTGAGCAAATGGAATTTAACTACAGCCTGATTATATACAAGGACACTAGTACTTGTTTTAGTATGTTTAAATTATGATTTGTATCATTTCTTCCATAACTGTTTACTGTCTTTATTTCCTCTTGTTTGGAATGTCTCTTGTTCATATACGAGTCTTATAATGATTTTTAAATTGCTCTCATAGTGATTTTTATGCATAATAACTTTTACAGCTTTTTTGTCATATTGATGAAAGCATCTTTGTAAATTTCTTTCCTGCTCATTTTAGATTTGGAGAATATACAAATTTATTTAATTTTTATATGACTACATTTGTAATGACTTATTGCCTCTGTAATATTTTCTACCGTTTCAATCCTTTCAAAGTTGCTGTGATACCACCAAATAAATGATAAATTGCCTAGTTTATACTAGCTTTTAGATTATTTTCTTCTCTTTCTCCTGTAAATACTTAACTCAATCCATCTGAGGTTCTTCCCCGGTGTGTAAGCTTGGAAAACAATTAATTTTATTTCAAATCACCGTTTGAATACCTTCAATATTATTTATTAAATAGCTAAAACTCCCACATCCATAAAAAAAAAAAGATAAAGTTCTTTTAAATCAAAAGCTCTAATGGAAGGGGTATGATGTAGTAACAAAGAGAAGTAAAAGCTGGCAGTTTGGGGTGAAATTCGGGTAAGAATGTAGGATTAAAAAAAATAAAAAGAGTAGAGGCTTCGAACTAACCCAAAAGAAGAGAAACATCCCCCCCGGGATATAAAAGTAGAAACACACTGGGTAATAAAATTAAACGGTGTCTGTAAACTTCAGTCTGATGCCAAAAGGGATCAATTCCAAGCAGACAATGTTTGGGAACCCCTTCTACAAACAGAAATCACAGCGGCCCCTCCTGGGCTTCCTTCCATTCCCAGTCGCTGTGGATCACTTCTTTCCCCTGCCTTCCACCTCTCGGGGGCGCAGTCCTCTATTCTGAACTTGGATTTCTTTTAAAGGGCAGGCATCCATTCGGTCCTCTCACCCTCTCGGTAGACAGCCATCACTGACAAGTACAAAGGTCAGTGATGCAGGGGCGGAGAACCAGGTGTTGAAATCACGAAGACCAGGAGATGATCCTTCCCAAAGAAGGAGGAGAGCCTGTGCTGCTGCTGGAAGCGCACACGCTGAGTCTCGCCTCCACGCTCTCTAGGTCCTGAATGAGAAAATCCACGCCTTCCTTGGCCGTCAGAGTCCTTGCCTTCCAGGTAACACAAAAAGGACCAGGGAAATCCAGGGTCTCTGAACCACTGGTTAAGTTTTGGGCTTCCAGACTTACGTGGTAACTTCAATCTTTTCTCCATCTACACAAAGATTGCTCAGTCTCTCCTGGAAGCAAAATGAACCAACTGAGCATGGTTTTCATGATTTAAATCTCAGTTTCTACTTGGAAAAACAAGAAAATAACTGATTTTCCTCTTCTGGGCCTCACGGGCTTTAGTTGAAGGAATTAAAATCAGAGGAACATGAACGATTTTTAAAATACATACTATTACAAATCTGTAAAACTGCAACTAGTTTTATTTCTATGACCTGTTAGATAAAAAAATAAATAAACCTAAATTGTTTATCTAACACACCATCCCATTTTTTTGGTCTTATACTTATGCGCAGGGTGCTGTGTGTCCCACAGGAACCGGAGACTGATTATGAGTATCAGAAACCCAAGCCTTGGTGGTTTCAGCAAAATTCTCACCTTCCACGTGGAAGGCTCAGATTCAATTTCCAGCCGATGTGCGTCCTACATAGCCAGCATCCACCTGTCAGTAGAGGCTTATCTATTGAGTTACGATGCAGAACATGCTCGTTTGGCTAGCATAAAAGGTTAAGTGTACAACTACTAACTAAAAATCTGTAGGGTGACCCGCAACCATAAGTACCTTGGAAGGCAGGTCTGGCAGCCTGGTTCTGAAAGGCCCCAGCTGTGTGGTTCTGCTCTGCCGGTGCAGGATAGCCAGCAGGCAGCAATGACTCTAAGACAACTTGAAAGAGGCAACATCGTGATGCAGAATAGGTTTCAAGGACGCTGCCAGACGCAGGTGAACTCAAATAAAAGCCCGGTGATCGATTTCCAAAACTCAGCCAACACCAAGGTCACAAATGTCTGGTCTGCAGCGGACTGCTGGAATGGTGCAGCAGTTCATGGGGACCCCACTCCAGCACATCCTAACGTCACCCCATCACATGCAGATGGCAACAAAGCGGTTCCCCCAAAGTGTCTTTCTAGATCACACAACCTGAGACACACATCGTTTCGAAGGAAACGCCAGTCGTATCAATTTCCTGCTCAACTATTTCAAAGATTTTCTGTATCATCAGTGGAAGAAACGTTCACATAATCACGGTCATCACAGCTCCTGCTACCTGCCAGCCTTGTCATAACCTCGTCAGTTCCAGCCATACCCAACACTTGTTATAAACTCTCCATGTCCCTTCTTGTCACCTATGTGTGGTTCTCTACCGGCTCCTTCCCCTCTTCTCCCTAGCCCCACCCATCACTACCACTCCTGAATCCAAAATGCCCCTGAGCACCCCCAGTCCCTGGAGCTCCTAGAACTGAGTGCTTTGGGGCAAGGAGGCAGGAGGGCAGTGGCTCTGGCTGCTTCCCTAGGGAGCTAGTCTTGCTGACCGACAGTGATGGAGCCAACTGCCTTGGGGCTGCGGTGCCTCTGGGTACTGAATTCAGGAAGCTGAACCTGACTGCCTTCAGGTTGAGGCTTAAGGGGAATCGCATGCCCTCTGGGCATTTGTGAGCAGCTCTCAGAGGCCTTTGGAAGGTGCTGTTGAGCAAGTGTTTCCTGAGAATTTCTCGTTTGCATGACAACCTGCTAACTTCCTATATAACCCTTTCATCGTGAACACTGTCTGAGAGTCCTGGGTAGGCACTGCAACAAATATTAGGACCTAAATGAAAAGGAGAGAGTGTTGGAGTGACAGAGCACAACACTTTGCTTTATGCTAAGAGGACAGCCAATACTGAAGAGATTAGCTTGCATTGCGTTTTTCTGTTATCTCATTGAATTTTCAGAGAAACAATAATCTCTGTTGCTCTTCATTTTTATCAGTTTCTCTCACTACATTGAGTCAGAATTGCAACCCTACAGGACAGGGTAGAACTGCCCTGGGGAGTCTGAGACTGTAACCTTTTACAGGAGTGGAAAGCCTCCTCTTTCTCTCATGCAGCAGCTGGTGGGTTCAAACTGCTGACGGTGAGCAGCCCAATGTGCAACCAAAACACCACTAGGTCTCTTTATCCGTTTATATAATATTTAATTATATTGTATCATTTCAGATAGAAAGTACAACTGTCACAAACAGGCGTAGGTATTTAAAAACTGATTATTGGGAGGAATCCAACTGAGGCCTAGAAAGTGTAAAAATCATGCAGGGACAAAATAAGGGGTATCATTGTTGATGTCAGGTGGATTTTAGCTGAGAGCAGAAAAGACCAGAAAGATGTTTACCTGTGTTTTATTGACTGCACGTAGGCATTCAATCATATGCCCCATAACAAATTATGGGTAACATTGTAAAGAATGGGAATTCCAGGACATTTAATTGTGTTGATGCAGAAGCTGTACACAGATTAAGAGGCAGGCATTCAAACAGAATAAGGGGCCTAAAATTTGCAAAGGTGTACACTGGGGTTGTATCCATTCACCAAACTTATTCCACATTTACACTGAGCCAATAATCTGAGAAAGCTGGAAGAACACTCCTTAACATCCACCTGCAACATGCAGATGACACAGCCATGCTTGCAGAAAGCTAAGGGGACATGAAGCGCTTTCTGATAAAGACCAAAAACTGCACACCCTTCAACATACAACTTTCCTCTAGTTCCTAAATGCTTCCTCGGCCCACCCCTCCCCCCCACCCCTCCGTCCCCGCCCCCACTATCATGATCCCAA
>NW_022103907.1:6228578-6233055 GCF_000313985.2 Echinops telfairi | reverse complement strand
AAGTGGAGAGGAAATGTTTTGAGAATGATGAGGGCAATGAATGTACAAATGCGCTTTACACAATTGATGTATGTATGGATTGTGATAAGAGATGTATGAGCCCCTAATAAAATGATTTTTAAAAAAAGAGTGAGCATCGAAAAGTGTGAGAGAAAATAAAATGAAAGGAGAACTGAATTTCTCTATGTACTTTCTGAAGCCCACGCGAATACCATGGATTGTCAAAAGAACTGATGCCCCTTAGAACAAGGATGGCAGGAGTTTGACTCACAGACTTTGGCCCTGTATGAGGAGGGACCAATGGCTGAAGACAGACATCGTGCTTGATTAAGTACAGGGTCAGCAAAAACGAAAAAGAGAAAGCCCCAAGGAGATGGGCTGACACAGAGGCTGCAGCAATTGGCTCAAACAGACCAAGGCTGCGGACAGTTCAGGACTGTGTCTTGTTCCATTCTGTCGTATGCAAGCTGGCTACGTCAGAACCAAGGGCCATCTACAAAAACAACATCCTCAACTAGGAGTATGAATAATGCCCAGTTTTTTGGGTGGGGGTCAAAGTATTTGTTTAATTGTGAAGCCCTATATTGTGAACATTAGTCACTGTGTTTTATGTAAGCAGCCTAAATGCTCATCATTATATACATGCAATGGACTGTTACTCAGCTATAAAGAGAACGGAAGTTCGGATACGTGATACGACATGGATAAACTTTGAAGACGTCTTTCAGAAAAAAATAAATCAGTCTCAAAGTGCAAATACTTGGGATCCCACTTAAAGGAAATATCTAGAATAGGCATATTTATATATACATGTGTATAACTGTCTATTCTAGATATTGCATAAATAGATTTCTATATGTACACAGCAGTATTAAGTGTGTATATGTGTATGTGTCCGTGTGTGTTGAGTGTTTCTATACATACACTGTTGTTAAGGGCCATCTGGTCTTTTCCCACTCACAGCAGAGTTATCTATACCCAAGGGGTGTCAGGAAGGGTGGTGAGTAGAGAAAATGAAAAGGAGCTTAATGTTTCTGAGACGCTGAGTTTCTGGTAAGGTTGATATGATGAACAAAATATCACTGGCTTATACAACGAAGAATATTAAAATGGCAACATTTTGTTACATATACATTTACCATGATTTTAAAAATTGTAGCCAAGAAAAAAGATGGCGAGGGTGGGGGATGGCATTTGAGGGAGTTGGTTAATTTGGAAGGTAAGTTATGTGGAGGAGGTTTTATAGAACTGTTAGTGAAGACTGCTTAAATCACACAGCGGAACTTTCCAGAGTCAAATGCTGACGCTACTAAAAGCCACGATTCATTACTGACTGAAGAGATGAGCCAAGATGTCTCCTTCCATTTTACTTAAATAACTTGATATATCAAGCTCAGGTTATTAAAATATGCTTATTCATTCCTCAGGGCTCCATATATACTTCCTGAATCTGGAACATTCCATTAAATCAAGACAATATGTATCAAAACTGACTTCCTGAAGATAATTCCTTCTAATCCTCAGGATTGGCTCATGAGTATGTTTCTAATTAACTCTCTTGAGATGCAGCTCACAGACTGAGACTACGAGGACTTTTGAAATGTCCTGGTGTATAAACTCATACTCAGGACAATAAAACAATCGGAGGTCTAGATTGTGCACAGGATAAGAATCAGAGACATGGAGACAAAGTAAATTAAAACTACCATCATTAATCAGAACTAGAAAAATTTCCAAATCCTTCTGGCACTGCTCCTAAATAAACCAAATATCATCAGGGAAACTACTTGGGTGCATAAAGAAGAATTTCAGAAACTTTTCCTTGTTATTCCTCCTCTTTCTCTGTCTCCTTGCCTTTTATGGACAGTCAGACACTGAAAGTTAAGGCAACTATATAAGGATGTTTCAATGCAGAAGATTAAGATACACCATACAATGACCTTTGATGATAGAAAATGAAGTATTTTCACAAACTGCACTGGTTACTCTGTAATTCTTAAACACTAAAACATTTTCCAAGTTGATTTCAAATGAATGTGTATAATCCACAGCACATATGATCCAAACAGACACACACACACACACACACACACACACACACACACACACACACACACGAATCATACAGGGGGCATATCCATGTATAGGATTATTTTATGCTATTCCAGAAGGCGTAATTTTCCAAATCTGAACTGATGGGCTTGAAAAGACTTTACCAAGCATGACACTCAATCCCATCTGAGCTTGAAACTTAGTTTTAAGTACGTATTTATACATGCCTAAATTTGTATTATATATGCCTATTTGCAGGCAAGCATTTTCCCTCATTCACTTCTAAACTTCTATCCCTTCAATTTTCTGGCACTGAGGCATCTAAGCAAAATTTACCACGATCCCCACTTCCGATTTCTTATTTTTCTCAAGAAAAAGATCCTGTCAGCTAAAGTTTTATTGCCATAATTATAAGGACTAGTTCACCCCTTGATATCACAGCATTACTTTATCATTGAGATGTTTGCAGTAAAAGTTTTAACATCAACGCACCACACCAGACACCCTATACTGATGCTAAGAGACTTGACTTCAAGATACCTGGGTCTGCTCACAAAGCCGAATGACCATGAGCCATTCATGTCAGCTACACGAAACCTGATTTGTCAGCTGACAAAATGATAGGATCAACTGGTCTATAAATTTCCCTCTCGGTGCTAAACTTTAATGATCTTATTATCTACTGATTTTTAAGGAATATTGTTTATGAGCTAGATACATTGGAATCTCTCTTTTTTTCCCCTGTTCCATAACTCACACATCAATAGGACCCAGTTCTACTCCTTACCCTTTGTAATGTCTAGTGTTTCTCTCTTCCTCACCTTTCTCTGGTACCTTTGTCTAAGTTCCTGGTATGAAACTTGCACAGACTAAGGCAACAGCCTCCTCAATTGTTTCTCTACCACCATTCCTATCTCTCCACATAACCTCTAGAGTGGGCTTTCTGCCATGCACCCTGAATCAATAAGCTCGATCCCCTACACAATTTTTCTGTAGCTCTCCATCACCTATAAACAAACAAAATCCTCCATTTTTATTTTGTAATAGGATTCCCGTAATAAAAAACACCTGCCTCTTGGGTTTGTGGTGAGACTCAAAGGTAGAGCTCATGGTCAGAGTGCATTAAGCCAGGTTCTGCTATTGCTGCTCTTTCTCACTACTTCTAAGACTGTCCCTCAACCAGTCTCACTCGCACCATGGCTGTGTGAGGATTTTTCAGATGGCAAAGTTCACCTATCTGTCCTTTCTGAAAAACACCACATCCCCTAGAGCCCACACTAATGCACAAGCCACCTCTCTGCCCAGAGTCTGCAAGGTGTTCTCCTCTCACTCTTGCTTCTTGCTTTTTCTGGTTTCCATATCCTCTCTTCTCAAACCCTTGTCTTTGCTTCCAACACGGACTTGTGTCACTTCACTTGGTTCTAGGTCTAATGACAATTTAAAAAAATCCCAAAACCAAAAAACCCACAACTCACTGTCATCAACTCAATGCCAACTCATAGTGACCCTAGACAGCAGAGAAAGAGTTTCCCCCTTTGGGTTTCCAAGTCTGTAAACCTTGACCAGAATAGAAAGCTTCATCTTTCTCCTTCAGATCAACTGGTGAATTCAAACTGTTGACCTCGCAATTAGTAGCCCAATGCCTAATCCACTACACCCCTAGGGGGCGCCTCTCATGACAAAAGTAGATTATACCTGGGGAGGTCTTTTCTACATTCTCCCTGAAAAATTCATTCATTTATATTGTTTCTTCCCTTAAAAAAACTAAAAAAGAATAAGAAACTGTATTATATATCATTTGTCTCATTATGAAATATGACTAGACTTTCTTTGATTGTCCTTTGTAGGTTTACATGTTCCTGCTGCTCTGAACCCAACCATGTGGAGGTGTACTCGATGGAAGTTACTTCTATATGGGCTCAAGTCTTCTCTTCAAGACTGGAAAATGAGCACACGTGTTCCTTGTCTGCCACTCCCTTGAGCATGACATCGTGCCCCTCCTTATCTTTTTGTGTTTTGCACTTTGAGGTCAATTTTATCCGAGATAAAATTGGTACGTCTTGTGCTCATTCTTGTTGGCTTCTGGAAATTTCCTAATTTCATCTCTGATCTATGCCAGTACGCACTCCTTTTGCAGTAGAGAGTTATTCATCTTCCAATTGTTTGCTCTTGTTTTCTTCGTCTACCTTTTGTTGATTTCCAGCCTTATGGCAGCAAAGGCAGTTATAACAGCAAAGGCAGTTATAACAGCAAAGGCAGTTGTCAGAGGAAGTTTCATAGCAATACATGCACACCTGAGAAAGGAAGAGAGACTCATGATTGATATGCTGGCACAAAATTTACAGCAACCAGAGCAGAGTCAGCAGGACAATCCTACTAATAGCAAAAGAAAAGAAATAATAAAAATCAGGGCTAAGATTCAGGA
>NW_022103907.1:6211481-6223561 GCF_000313985.2 Echinops telfairi | reverse complement strand
CACACAAAAATACACATTGATCTATACAAAAGTATTCTTATTTGTTTGGAGAAGGCAAAGAAGGATCTCATTAAGAGCACTGGTGTTTAACCTTAATGTCAAAGAAAGGTGCTAACAATTATTGAATTTCTTCTGTTGACAGGGTACTGTGTTCATAGCTCCCTTACTCCTTACAGCAAGCCCTGAATTAGGTAGTTTTACACCAAGTTACAGAAGAGATCACTGTATGCTGCCCTGAAATACACCACTTATAAAGTCAATACCAAAGTCTACCAAAGTACCACCAAAGTGTAAACACTGTCCCACTAAACTTTGGGGTGGCCAGGGAAAGCTATAGAGGGCCGAGTCTTCTTTGCTGTGTCTACTGGACTTCCGAAAACACCCATGGACCAAGCAGCTACAGAGAAGGTGCTGTATCCTCTGTTCCTGTGTTTTTAACAGAGCCTATTTGTCTTTTGCGGCTCTGACTAAGCCTAGAACCAAAAACAAGACAAACAAAATAAACTAGCAACTGTCATCAAGTGCAAAGTGACTCCTAGTGACCCTGTAGAGGGGGTTTCCAAGACTGTAAAAACCTTCACCGGAGCAGGCAGCACATCATTCTCCTGCTGAGTGGCAGGTGGGTTTGACCCACAGACAACTGCAGTTAGCAACCCAACCCCTAGCGCACAGCACCACCAAGGCACTACACTCAGCCTCGAAGTAGATTTAAGTTCTTCTTAGATTAACACCCTGTGTAGAACAGCCAGGTCGATTGAGTGGATGAAAGAAGACCTACTTTCCACTCCCAAGTGAAGTGCTGCAATGACCATGAATAGCAAGGCAGGAGTAGTGTTATTCCTGTTGGCAGGTGGATCTGGTTGACAAATCCGACTAGAATGGCTCCTTCGAAGCAAGGAAGTATGGTGAGATGTTAGCTTGTCTATTTGGACATGCCATCGGGAAAATAAACGCAGGGCCCAAAACACAAGCGAGGGAAATCCTCAGTGGGATGGACTGACAAAAAACTGCATCAACGGACTCAAGCATGCCAACCGTCATGAAGATGGCCCTCGGACCAGGTAATGTTCTGTTCTATTATACATGCACAATGTTGAGTTGTATCAGGGCCAATCAATGTCATTTAAACAACAGCTAATGATAAAGGCCAAATTGTTCACTGTATTCTTGCCTTAACATCCAGTTAACAGAACTGGAAAAACCTATTCTACAGATCAACGCACCTGTGTTGAATTCTCATGTGGGACAATTTACCGTACTAATAATTATGAGAAGAACAAAATAAAGAGAAGATGTGGTGCCTCATCTGTAAAAGCTTAGAAGGGAGCTCAGGGAAGCCAAACTTCCACAGACATCCAAGTTCTTGGAAGGGCCACCCAAGGACGCTGACACAATCAATCAAAATATTCCCCTGGAAGTAGTGCTGCCATAACCACATGAACGCCATGCTCAAAATCATTTCAAGACACTTGGATTCTATGAAATTCAAGTTTCACTATTCGTCTATGGGCAATTAAAAGGGGCAGGTCTCCGCCAGACCCTAGTAATGGAGAAAGAGCAATGGTTCACCAGAGTTCGAGTTCTATGATTGGACTTTTTCTCTGGATTGCGTGTTTTTCTTACATTTGCTACACCCTGGTGTTCTAGTCAGTAAATGGAAACAATGCAGCTGTTGTTCGTGGGGGTAAGAGAATTCACATGTGAGAATGCGTCAACTGCTGGGCACCCCAAAGGGACCCACGAAACAGTCTCCCTTCTCTTCTAGCTCTGGGCCAGGTTCTGCCCTAGAATTTTCCTCCCGGAACTTTTCTTCTCTAATAACCCACTGGATCATCACAGAGGGAGATAACGAGTTTAAAACTGGACCAAGCAATAGACCCAGAGGAAGCAGGCAGTTTCACCAGGTCAGTGGGGTCTTCAAACAGATGCACACCACTGGGGTTATGATCTTCCTATTACTGCAAAATATCACTTGGAAGTTTGAAGGACCAGACGGGAAAAGCTAAGAGAGGAGAAAAAGAAACCCTTTCCCAGGTGAGTTAGTTGAAGTTTATTGTGCCAGCCTGGCCGATAAACACATGTGGGGTTAATTGAAGGGTGGAGAGATAAATGGCTCAGGAAGTCTTGCCTTTCTAGTTTTCGGGTCTCTTGCTTTCTGATGGTCGGACCAGTACGTCCTGCAGGACGTCTCTGAGGAGAATCCACATGGACCTACCCCGATGCAGCCCTGGGTGCTGGAGCAGCTGTGTGGAGACCCCTGCCAACGCTGAGATGCTTACACACTCACTGACTCGGCTTTCCTCCTGCAGTCGGCATCATTGGGTGTGTTTTGTGAGATGGAGGAGGACTTTGTGGATTGGTGTTGGACATATGGGTTAATGTTGGACTTGTGGGCTTGGGCAGCACTGGGTTGGGATGTTTTCTTGATGCACACTTAATCTTTATATACAACTCTCTCTTACACATGAGTTTCTGTGGATTTGTTTCTCTAAAGTACCCAGACTAACACACCAGGCAATAGAACCCACAGGGTGACCTTTGAGACCTCCTCTCCTTTTGCTAGCTAAGACGGCTGAATGCAAACTGAGCGACAGAAAAAGGCTCTCTGGAGATCAGCCCGGTGGAGTGCTAACCCCAGCTGCCTACGGGTCCATTGGAACTCATGGCTCCCACGGGCATCCACGTACCAAGTGTGACCCAGAGTTGTCGGTGGCTACTTTTTCAACAGTCCGTCATCAGACCTTCCATGTGAGGTACGACTTGAACTCCAGCCTGTGACCAGCAGCCGAGCATGTGAACTTGGGGGCTCCAGGGCGCTGGTGGGGGCTGATTTGGGTTCACTCAGATGAGACAGCGATTTAAGGGCTTTGGGCTAGCTGAGTTCTAACTGTATTATCACTCATTCAGGGTGTTAGCTCACTGTTAGCTACTGCCCAGAAGGACCTAGAGGGTCCATCATCTGTGATATGGAAGTCCTAGGGTCAGGCAGGCTGTTGCTGTCCGTGGAGACGACAAAACTGGCCACAGATGAGGAGAGGGTGAGGGAGCGGCGCAAAGGCTGCAGCTCCTGAGGCAGCGACTCGCTCAGACCCGCGATTCAGCCGCCATAAGCCTCCACCTTCCCACGTCCTTGCATTCTGTCTGGGGGTGAGGCGAAGGCAGGCAAGGAGAGGGTTTCCTCTCACCAGAGCTGGACTTTTCCAGCCTCAGTGCAGGAAGTCCCGGGCGGAAAGAGTGTTGTTAGCTTTGCAGGCGGAGTTAGAAAAGATCCATTGGGGCATTTTCACCATGTTGAGGGACAACAGGGCTCTGTTGCCGGCTAGGGGGGTAGGGGGTGGGGTGGGGGGGTGCACGGGTATTCCAGTGGGGCGTAGGGGGCACAGAGGTGTGCGCATGTGTGTGTGTGTCTTCACAGCCACCAAACTTCAGGTATATGACGATGGTGCCCTTGAAGGATCAAGTGTAGAGGGAAGAAGGGGACAGAAAGAAGGAGGATGGTGGGAAAGAACATTTCCCTTTGAGGTGTTTAAAAGTTGGTGCCAAAGGACTTGAGTTTATATTTCAGATTCTAAGAAGTCGAAGTGCTCTGCGGAACGCGTGTGAGTCACTGGAAAGAAATATTCCACTGGCTGGCTCGAAGGTGACTCCTTTGATAACCACAATGTCAATGAATCATAAGTAGTTTATTACCCTACTTCCTTTTAACGCATGAGCTAAGAAAATGTTGCTCAGGACCCCTCTAGGAATGAGCCAGGGAAGACTGAATCTCCCCTCACTCTGGCTCCTCTGGAATGCTGTCTCTCAATTCCTCCTCTGGGTGCGTTCTGGGAAACGGGACAGAGTATAGTGAGCTACCTCCATCACCTATGGCAGAGCTCTGTGGACAGGAACTAGCCTTCCGTGGTGTCGGGACTCACAGTGACCCTACAGGGCAGGGAAGAGCGGCCCCTGTGGGATTCTGAGGGTATCGACTAGCTAACAGGGAGAGTGAGTGAGCTGGGTCAGGAGACTCTGGCTTGCCAATGCCCAGCATACTTCTTCGCCCACTCTTTCTTTATCAACCAACTTGGTAGCAAACATTTCTCATTTACATTCTGTGAACTTTCAGGAGCAGATGGAAACCAGAGCTTACTATTAACCAATACGGGTGAGAGAGAAGATGGGGAGGTTTTGCTTCGACAATTCTACGTTTATGTTCATGGTAGTGGGTTTGATCCAAAACAGAAGAGTGGTACTGGTTGTATAAAATGGAGACCAGAGTGTCACTGCATTATACATGTAGAAATGGTTAATTGGTGGATTTTGTTGTATATACTTTCATCATCATCATCATTATCAAAAATAAATGTCCAGATCTTGAAAAAAAATTATTTGATAATCAATCTCACTGAGTAATGCAATGGGAGTCAGAGGCTGGGTGACCTTGGAATAATCATACTTCTTCTCTAGGTATCTACCATCTAATCTATAAAATGCAAATGTGAGTTACAGGCTCTCAACCACCTTCAGCTCTAAGGCTCTCGGATCCCATTCTCAAAGCCACACTTAGCGCTGCCATTCAACAATGACTCTGGCATGCAGTGGTACTCAGTATAACCGTACAATCATACAACGCATACATAAAACTTTCAAAAACAGACTGACAGAAAATAAGCCATGTCTAAAATGCTATTTCCCTTACTCCTTTGCTTATTGTCCTTCCATCTCATTGCTGTACAGCTATCTACCACGTTTTCCTCTGTTGTCACTAACACCCGTCCTAAGTCATTCCAGACAATAACAACTGTCTGTGACTCCAGTTGCTCTGATGTGAGACATAATAAGTCAGCCTCTCTAACCTGAAGGTTAACTTATAGATTAGATTTCAAATGCCAAGTACTTGTGAGGAGGAATCAGGAGTGCTTGCCATGCACACCACGAGTACAAACAAAACCTCTGCCCTTTAGTCACCACTGGAGTTACTGTCAAGTTTGTAGACCAAACAGGTCAGAATATGAAAGTAATTGTTAATGCTGTTAATTTATGTTATTTAACTTACTCAAGAAATTAAATATTTATCAGTGACATTTGTTCATGCCCATCTTATATATTATAACTTGTTAAAACCTTCCATTGTAGTTGAATAAATGTTCATTTTGATGTACTGTAAAATTATTTATGGTAATCAGGAAATTAATAACTAATAATAACAATACATAACATGTGGTCATTGCTCTGCTGATCTCAAAGCAATTCTGTAACCCAAACTCCCAACAAGCTATGAGATGAGCATTATCCTCCCTCTTCCACACATGAAGAAACAAAGGTACAAGAGAAGTACAAGATTCAGTGACCAGTCTGAATCAAGTACAGTGGCTGCAAATACTCCGTGGGGCTGTCTAAGCTAAGCAGAAAGAAGCTAATGCTCAAGGCCATTCAGATGGGACCCCCTGAGGCTTCATGCTCTATTACCGTGGCTTAGAGAAGAGACTACCAGACAACCCTGTGTGCAGGTTAAGATCTGACCACGGGCTTCTGAAGAATCGGGGTTTGAAAACTGACACTGCTACTTGTTTGTATTTGAATGACAGTGCTGACAGAGAATACTGGAAGAACCATGGATTTCCAGAAGAACGAACAGATCGGTCTTGGAAGAACAACCTCCTTAGAAGTGAGGATGGTGACACTATCTCACCGACGCCGGACTTGTGATTAGGAGGTCTCAACAGCATCTAACAACATCCTGCTTAGGCTGTAGCTTTGGACAACTTAGGAAACCTCATTATATGCATGGTCTTAGCCTAGTGCCAGGCATATGGAATGCCCTCGCAAAAAGATGGTTAAAAAAAAAATCACTGCCACAGAGTCAATTCTGACTCGCAGCACTCCTATCCGGCAGAGTAGAACCAATCCTGGGTGTTTCCAAGACTGGAGCTCTTTATAGAAATAGAAAGCTGTGTCTTCCTTCCACAGAGCAACTGGTGTCTAACTGCTGACCATGCAGTTAGCAGCTCAAGGTATAAACCACGATGCCACCAGATTATAGCTTTTATTAATTTAAGATGTCTGATCTTTTCCAATATATTTACATGGCACTCATCAACAAACGTAATATCTGAAAAGCTGGACTAAGAGAAGAATATGGCATCAGGGTTAAAGGAGATTCACTGACAATCTGCAATGTGTAGATGACACAATTTGGCTTGCTGAAAGTGAAGAGGACTTGAAGTATTTACTGATAAAGATCAAAGATTGCAGCTTTCAGTAGGGATTATAACTGTAACATAAAAAATAATAAAAATCCCCACAACTCAACCAACAAGCAGCATGGTGATAAACAGGGAAAATGTTAAAGTGTCAAGGATGTCATTTTACTTGGCATTTCCATCAAGGCCTATGGAAGCAGCAGTCGAGAAATCAAATGATGCATTGCACTGGGGAAATCTACTGCACACAACTTTTTTTTTAATGTTAAAAAGCAAAGGTATCGTTTTCAGGCTAAGGTGCACCTGATTCTGCCATGATCCTTTTAATGGCTTCAGACCATGTGAAAGGTGAACAGTTGAATGAAAAGGGGAGTCCAGAGGGAAAATGATGCATCTGAAAGACAGCGCTGACAAAGGACACTGAATATACCATGGACTGTCAGAAGAACAAACAAATCTGTCTTGGGAAAAGACAGATGCTCCTTAGGAACCGGGACGATGAGCCTCTGTCTCCTGTACATTGGAGATGTTATCCGACAGACCACTCCCTGCAGAAAGACATCATGGTTGGTTCAGTGGAGGGAGAGCGAGAACGAAGACTCTCCATGAGATGAACTGACATCGTGGCTGCACTAGGGGCTCAAACATAACCGCAATTGTGAAGGTGGCACAGGACCAGGTAGGGCTCCATCTGATGGACATCTTGCCATTTTCACTCAGAACCACCTTGACATCACTGCACGATCACCACATCAGCCGCAGAACCCAAGGCTGACCCCGATTGCCCTTAGGAGTTTACTGTCTAGCACTGGAAAGAATAGGCACACAGATGATTAAAAGAAATACAATTTGTTTATGGCAACAAATGTACAAATGTGCTTAACACAATGGAAGGATGGGTTGTGATAAAGAGTTGTACAAGCCCCGAATAAAATGATTTTAAAAAGAAAAAAAATACAATTTAGTGCTGCTATGTAATGAAATGTTATTAGAAACTATCTCATTTCATTGTATATAACATAGGAAGCAGAAGACTGGGAAATATGACTAGAAAAAAATCCATAATTTGGATAATAAAAAAACCAACAACAAAAAAATCCATACCAGCAATCCGGTGACAAAAACCAGTAGTTCTCCATGGGGCTATTTTGCCCTCAAGGGCCATTTGAAGACCTTTCTGGTTGTCAATTCTTGTGTGGAAGGGGACAAGAAGTGCTACTTGAATCTCATGGGCAGAGGGCCTGGAGGCTGCTAAACATCCTACTACGCACAGGATTATCTGGCTTAGATGTGACTAATGCTGAGGTTGAGAAACTCCGCTTGAGATGCCTGAAAAGAGAGTCTGTCTCATGTCCACTGGGCAAAAGGCAACTCAAAGTCACGTCGATCTGAGTGGCAGAGCTCAAAATGTTAAATACCATAAACTATATTGGAAAGGATAAGGCGATACGGACAATCTCACCTTGTATGGGGAACATCCATTCATTCAACTTTTATTACCAATCATCTGGCCAATAAAACAAAAAACCAAACTCATTGCCATCAAGTCAATGCAGACGCAGAGCAACTGCAACCACCCAGGTGGAACTGCACCGTGAGTTTCCAAGACTGAAAAGATCCGTCTGTCTCTTGTGCAGCGGCTGGAGAGTTCAAACTGCGGACCCTGCATTTGACAGCCCAGTGCATAACTACGATACCACCAGGACTCCAACCTGGCCAGTGTCGATCAAAATTAAGTAAGCAAATAGCCTTTGATGCACCAATTCCATTACTCGGGAATTAATTCTCATATTATTAACCCATTTTCTACTAATCTATCAGTACAAAGGTAATCACTGATTGGCGGCCAAAGGTGAGAATACAATGCACCTTGGTGAAGAAAGACGCAACACAAGAAAGAATGAACCATTACACAGCTCGCTCAAAGAGCAAAGCAGGTTTATTCACATTGATATCGTGCCACACAGGAAATAAAGTATTAGGCATTTTACAGAACATAGATGCCAGTGAATTCATAATTGGGAGAATATACACAAAACTGGTAAGATTGTCTATTAGCCTTCTTGTCCTTTTACTCCTGTGCCATGTATTAGCTATTCAAAAAAAAAGTGAATTTTTTTTTTTTAATCTGCTTTCGGGACTATTTAATTGTAATTGTCCTTATCAGTCAGGGGCCAGTCAGAAAACCGAGGCACACTGAAATGGGAAAATTTGGTAACACTGTTTGGCAATGTTACAGGATGTGTTTTGGGGAAACCCACGGCGAGAGTAGTACCCAGAGACTGCAGTAGGGAGGACTTGGCAAAGACCTCTTCATGGCAGGGGTCATGGTCATGTGTGAGGGAAGCAATGGCCCCAGAGACCTGGCAGGAGGTCTCTCTCCTCCACTCCACATCCCTCTAGAGCATAGGGCAATGCAGGAATCACTGGCAGTCTTCTGACTGCTGGAGAATGCTAATGCGCCTTGATTATTTTATTGTTACGATTACCCTACAGGAAGAAAAACGTCAAGAAGCTGTTAATCCAAATAAATTAAGATAACTTTGGGAATTGGCAAGAGATGAACAAACTCAAACATGTATCAGGTTGAAAGACTACCTCTTGAATTACTATGAAAACTTTTTTTTCCTTTAGGCTTAGAGTTGGCTTTTGATTTTTCTCCCCAGTGACATGACTGAAACCCTTACAGCCCAGATTGCTAATCCTGAGCCATGCATTTGTTCATTTGCAGGGAGGGGGGCTGCAGCTCAGTCTAAGGCACACACATCTTCATTTCAGTTTTCTTTTAAAAAGAGAGAGAAAGAAACCAGCCCTCCATAACCTCGTGGGCCCAATCAACTTCACCCTTTCATCAAGCTCCATGGAGTCATTCCAGTTTCTGGCTAAACTCTTCTGAGCACTTTGATTTTAAAAAAAAATACATGAAAAAAAAAAAATAGAATCATTTGTAAGCTCAGCACATGTTTCTGGCCCTTAGTGTTCTGATCAAATCTGTAACACCAGTGACACATGACCACACAATATATCATCAGACTTGAATACAAGCATCCTTTGATTCAAAGCAGAAAGTAGAGCCAAAAAAAGTACAAAAAGGGGGAACTGTGGAGACTTGGAAACCACAGCCAAGGCTTTTGCAAGAAGACATACTACGGATAACCTAGTCTCGCTCACATTCATGCATTCCCTTTACTAGACAGGATCCCTGTATGTTACGGATGGAAGGGATCTAGATTCCCTTTACTAGACAGGATCCCTGTATGTTAGGGATGGAAGGGATCTAGAGCATTAAATCCTAAACTCGCCCTTTCTCAGGTGAAGAAATTAAGACTAAAAAGTTAAGTCTCATCAGAGAAGAGAACTTATCCAAGGGCCAGGCATAGGACTCAGGTCTCCTTTTCCACCGAAGAAAATATCCAAATTCCCTAATAGGATGCCTATTGTCAGGGGTGGAAAAAAGGGAAAACAACAAATGCACAAAGATGTGGAGAAATTGGAACCCTGCCCACTGTGAGCAGGAATGTTAAAGGTCTCTGGGTAAAACGGCCTGGTTGTTCTTCAGAAGGTTCGAAGTGGAGCGACCATGTGCCCCAGCTAGTCCAGTCGACAAGATATGAAAGCGGGGACTCGGGCCAATAATCATGCACCGCCGTTGACCGCCGCATCATTCAGAGGACAAGTGTTCATCAACAGAAGGGAGAAACAAACTGTGGTGAATCCAGGCAGGCAAAGAAATTAAATTCGGCACATGCTACAATATAGATATTCCTTGAAGACATTAAATACAGTGAACCCAGAGAAAGCTAGGACTCAATGGGATTGCTCTGTTTTTCTGAGTCTGGCAAGTTTATACCCTGGACAGGGTGCAGTCTTTCAACTTTTCTATTACTCATGTGAGTGGAAATATCTGAGTTTCCCTTCTGTGACAGGTTTCCAAGAGGTTTTCACTGAAAGAAGTTAGATGTAAAGAGGCAGCTGCCGGTGTACGCTAGTTCATATTCGTATGAACCATCTAGAAAAGGCACATGCACGGAGCCCACAGCGCTGACCAGAGGCAGGTGGGAAGGAGAAACTGGTTGGTATTAGATAAGAATGGTGGTTGCACAGCCTGGGAGATATAATGAACGCTAGGAGTTCCACACATTAAAATGGTATAAATATCAAATGCTTTTTGCCAAGTGCATTTTACCACCATCATTTCTTTTACAGATTTGCAATCAACGCTGGCTACAGACAGCACTCTGATGAAGGAGTGTAGTTCTGTAAGTGGAGATCCCAGTTTTTAAAATACTGACCACATGAAAAATACAGGTTGGGCTCGGGGGGCAGTGTCCTCATGAAGATGTACTATAAAACATACCTTGCCCTAAATTGATGGACTTAATATTTTTTACTTAAGTAAAATACACACATCCAACCTTTGAAGATTCCAAGTTCCCTGGGCAAGGTGACCCAATGACTAGAGGACACACACAGGTGAGAGCGGGGTCTTTTTTTTCCTCCTTTTTTTTAACCTAAAAAATCATTTTATTGGGGGCTCTTAGAACTCTTATAACAATCCATACATCAATTGTATCAAGCATATTTGTACCTATATTGCCACCATTCTTTTCTAGACATTTACTTTCTATTGAGCCCTTGGTATCAGCTCTTCTTTTTTGCCCTTCCTCCCCGCGCCCCCAGCCTCGTGACCCCTTTATAAATTTTAAATTATTTTCATATCTTACATCGACACCTGTCTCCCTTCCCTATGGTTTCTGTTGTTTGCCCCTCTAGAGGGGTGTGTGTGGTTATGTGTTGATCATTACAATCAGTTCCCCCTTCCTCCCCTCCTCTGCCCTACCCTTCTGGTATCACTACTCCCATTCCTGTTCCTGGATTCCGTGCCATGAGCTCTTATCTCTTATCTGTACCTGTGCACATGCTCCGGTCTAGTCTGAAGTGAGAGGCAGCACTGGGATCATGATAGTAAGGGGGTGAGGAAGCCTCAAGGAACCAGAAGAATATTGTGTGTTTCATTTGGTTAACTCATCCCTTCCCTGTGACCCCTCTGTGGGGGGATTGTTCCATTGTCTACAGATGGGCTTTGGGTATCTCAACAATGAGGGCAGGGTCTTTTACTTGCTCTTTAGGACTGTTTCTCCATCCAAAAGGCAATGCTTTTAAAATGTGATCTAGATCATTGTCCGGCTAACCTAGAGAGTTTTGACCACAGAGAGGATTTTCTTTTCCAAGGGGTTAAACAGCATGTCAGACTTTTGATGCTTAGATTTTTCTTTCTTTCTCTCTTTCTTTTTTTCAAAAGGCCCCTGTAAAGACGTCTGGGTTAGAAATAACAAATGGGTACCCTCCCAAGCTGCCATGTTTATTTAAACATGTGACGATGCTATCGTTCAAATAAACACACTCCCATTCCCTCCCTTTCAGTGGCCCGAGATCAGCCACAGTGCAATGAAGTGTCCACATGAGCAATGATCAGGGCTGAGAGCGGCTTCTATTATTTAATCACTCCTGAGATGTGCAGAGAGGCCTTCTGTGCTAAGTACTTCCCCCACTCATTATTTTTTGCTCTTTTCCAAAGACTGCCCATCATGAAGGGCAAGCAAGGCTACCTGTCTGAGCCATCTCAAGCCTAGCACCCTGTGGAAGCCACAACAGGCACCTCATCTAAACTGTCAAATAGAGATCGAACCTCTGGGAACCTGGATCCAATTCGTTAGGTAATTAGTGCATGTGCACGGAGTGCTAAAGGAGCAAGCGATCAGATTGGGCCCCCAGCACCATCTTCAAAGGAGCATATTTGTGACACAAGGCCAAGGTTTCATCTCAAGAGCAATCTTGACATTTGTGGGGAAGGCTTTTCCAGGACCCAAACAAAGTATCAGAGACAGGGGGTCA
>NW_022103907.1:6208298-6210598 GCF_000313985.2 Echinops telfairi | reverse complement strand
CAACAGAACAGTGTTGGGTGAAACAAGAAAAGGGGCATTTCCACTTTGCTGTACTGACTGCGGAACTCATGCTTGCTTGCTCTGTGTCAATTTCTGTGAATTTACCCTTTTCCATTGTGCTTTCAGAGAGGTTTCCACCGGACAGAAAGTGTGGTGGGAGAGTGGTCATGGTTGACATATCTTGATTTCATGACTGAGCTTATCTGGCATGGGTACATCAAACAGTTTCCAAATACCAAGAGGAATTTGGTAAGTATCATGACTTGGCGATGGAGTATGTTTTGGTGAAACCATTAGTCATTGTGGATTCATACTGGCTTAGCCCAAAGTGTATTCCACAGACCAGCAGCATTGGATCACCACTCCCGGCAACTCCATGTTACTAAGAACATGGGCTTCCTGGGCTGCAATCTTTGTGCCTTTGTCTGTGGTGCTGCTAGGTAAATTCAAACCCCTACCTTTTCATGAAAGCTTGCGGTAGAAATACAGCACCCCTCACCCTCCACACCCCTCTCTCTGCCACCAAGGCGATTCCAACTCATAGCGACCCGAGAGGTCCAGGGAGACCAGCCCCTGTGGGTTTCTGCAGCTGTTAACTCCTTAAAGGAATAAAGAGCCTCTTCATTCTCCAATGGAGCAGCCAGTGGTTTCGAACTGCCGACCTTATGGTGGGTAGCCCAACACATGACCCACTATGCCACGGGGGCTCCATTCCCCCATACCTAAGTGAATCCAAACCTGTACTTTAACAAGATCCCCAGTGATTCTCGTGGGCTGAAGTGTGATGGGCACTGGCTCACATTACAGACTTCGTACCAAGATTTTATAGAACCATCACCTGCGTGATTTGTTTTCAAAATATCAATACCCAAAGGGTGCAGTGTAGCAATGATGAAACATACAACTTTCCTCTAGTTCCTAAATGCTTCCCACACACATATACACACACACACACTATCATGATCCCAATTCTATCTTACAAATCTGGCTAGACCAGAGGATGTACACTAGTACAGATAGGAACTGGAAACACAGGGAATCTAAGACAGATGATCCCTTCAGGACCAGTGGTGAGAATGGTGATACCAGGAGGGTGGGTAGAAAGGGGGAACCGATTACAGGGATCTACATAAACTCCTCCCTGGGGGGTGGACAACAGAAAAGTGGGTGAAGGGAGATGTCGGACAGTGTAAGGCATGACAAAATAATAATCATTTATAAATTATCAAGGGTTCATGAGGGAGTGGGGAGGGAGAAAGAGGGGGGGAAATGAGGAGCTGATGCCAGGGACTTAAGTGGAGAGCAAATGTTTTGAGGATGAGGGTAATGAATGGGCAAATGTGCTTTACCAAACTGATAAGAGTTGTATGAGCCCCCAGTAAAATTATTATTTTTTAAATCAATACCCAAAGCACCCCCAGAATTCTGACCACCAGGAAGCCCAGGGCTGCAGTTGGGCACCTGAACCTTTTAAACAATCGGAGACTGCGCTGAATAACCAGGGCTGAGTCTTGCTGAATGAGGTTGAAGAAGACGGGCATTTGAAGACAAGTTTCAGCCCAACTGCTCTCCCTACCAGGGGTCCCTGGTGGCACAGGGGTTAAGCACTAGGCTGATACCTAAAACTCCGGGTATGAGCCCACCAGCAGCGCCACAGGAGAAAGGCACTCTTGTAAAGGTGAATTCTGCTCTGTCACATGTGATCGCTGTGCACGAGCATCAGTTGGCCTGCACGTCATACCGCCACTCTGCCCAGCAAGCATTATGGCCCATGTGAGCCCAACTCATTTCTGCTTTTCCAGAGGCCTCAGGTAGACCCTCGTCAACCTCCAGAAAAACTCCCAACTAGCTACAAATCTGTCTCTGACCAAAGAAGAATCCTAGGCAAAATGACCCAAAAGGCCCAAAAGGCCATCCTCGGCAGATTTCACGAAGCAAAGGCAGGTTGCAGGCGTCCGAGGCTCCTGCTGGATTCTGGCCCGGGTTGGTCTGGGATATGTCAGTCTGCTCCACACGGACTCCTCCTAAGGGCTTGTCATTTGTGAATGAAGCTGAAAGGAACCATTCACCCAGCCACCACCAAAATGTTAAATGTCTAGATTTTGTCTTGCGGGAAGGAAGCACAGCGCCTGATGTAAATCAGGCCCTGACTTAGCCGCTGCTATTACTGCAAAACCAAATACTTCAAATTCTGCCACCGCCGGAGCGGAGCGGATTTCAATTAACCAGCTAAAACCGAGCCCAAACTCCTGAAGCCCAACCCGATTTCTAGGATGGGCTATTAGGCAAACTGAACACTC
>NW_022103907.1:6195247-6208075 GCF_000313985.2 Echinops telfairi | reverse complement strand
GGCAGCGTCATTTCAGCCTGCAGAGCTTTGCTTCTCTTTCAAACTACGGTATCAGACCAAGTAAATTCTGTTTTATACTAAACTAATTCACCTATTTACTCAGTACACAACAAAATGCTTGACTTTTCTGTTCTTTTCCCTTTTCCACACAATGTCATGGTTTTCTGGGCAGATGACAAGATTCTCAGATGTTTCTAATTACCCACTGGGTACACCCAATAAAACAGCTGGCTCAAGATGTGATTAATACCACAAGACGATCCAGGGGGCTCGTAAATCACCCTTTGTTCAGAAAGGGACAATGCAGTGGCTGAAGGTGTCATGGGCACATTTCAGTCCTGCGAAGTCAGGTTTTAGCTAAGCGTCGCCTGGTGCACTCCCGAAGAGACCAGAAAAGAGGGGGCATGTTCTGCTTTCACTGCAAAAACGTCAAGTTCCCCCGCTCATCTCTTTTAAGGACAAAGTTGATGGAAATTGGGCTGTGCTTTTTGGGTAGGTAAACTGAGAAAGTCCCCAGCCTGCAAAGCACACTGGTCCTGTATCTGACGGGCATCTGAAGCTGGGTCTCACAGTGCAGACATCTCTCACGACGGCAAGAAAGTTCACTTTTTGTCCCCCTCCACCAAATGTCAGGAAAAAGCCGACCCTGCAGGCCAGCCAGTTGTACAGTAATTACGGCATGAGTCTACATTCAAGGTAATGACGTGGAGCAGCAAGCCATCCTTTAAACGTAAACCTTCAATCTACCGACGGCGGCATTGCGTTCAATTGGCAACGCGGGAGCAGCTGGCTCCTCTCATGTTCTTTGCTCTGTGATGGAACGCTGTGGAATGAATCTCAAACAAACTCCCCCACTAACTTGATCCTTGCCCATTTGGTAGTTATTTTATTTTCCTGGACTGCCTAGCATGAAGATGACTGTGTGGCTGCCCTCACAAAAACACTTTTCACATCATCTGTAATGCTCGTTCCAGGAGGTTTTTCCAGTCACACAAAAATGCCGAATTCCTTCTTCACTTGGAGACCAAAAAACCAAAGAACTATATACCTTGAGAGTTAAAAAGTCAACAGACAGCAAGTACTCAAGCGCTCTGCTGTGTGTGCAGACGAGTCTGGCAAGATGCGCCCCGTTTGTAAGCATATGCTGAATCGCATCCATGTGATGGCAATATACATTTTAAGTCCAACTTCCTTAAATTTGTTCAAACCTAGGAGGAGCTCAGGGATAAGTCAGACAGAAGACAGCAAAGTCAATGGCAAAAGAGTAGGAGCCACTGTTATAGTCATACATCAACCGGAGATGTCCCCATTTAGTTCACAATGATTACTTTTCCTCTTAACCACAGGTTTGGGTTCCAAAACGTGCTACCCGCTTTAAATACTCTCATCCTTGCCAGCAGGCTTGGCAAGACACAGGAGCTTCCTGTGTAAGTCAATAAGCCCCTCAAGAGGGAGTCTGATCCTGGCAAACAGGTCCTGGTACCACTCCGCCTACCCCCGCCATGAGATTGCGTGGTATTGTTTGGTGTGGAGTCGAACCTTTCCAGAGCCAGCCCATCCAGGAGCATGGAAGCGCTCATAGCAGAGTACCAAGTGTAAGACTTACTCTACCCTGCTCCTTGTCAGGGTGCTAGTGAGATCAGTCTAGGAAGGGCGACACAGAGGGGACACACCTTCCAACACTCCAGAGATGGAAGGGCACCCCTCTCCCCTACCCTGACCTTCTCTCCACACCAAATCAATCCTCAGAGGCCACACACATCTTCAGCCTGTTGCTTCTCATGAGCCTCAGAGCGGCTGCAAGGGATCAGATTCACTTTAAAGCCACTGTCATCGAGGGGGTCCCGCTCCCAGCAAGCCCCGTGTGGGACACAGAGCCGCTCTCTCAGGTGGCAGTGCATCACCACGCCCTCTCCCGGAACATGTGTTCAAACCTTCACGCTTTCAGTTCATTATCAAGCACAAGTTGTGGCACCCAGGAAGCAGCAGAGGCTACTTTAACCAGGGTGGACACTCACGAACTAATGAGGTTCAACCACCAGCCAACGGCCTTCACAAGACCAAGCTGTGTTGAACAATACACTAATGACTAGAGATTCTATGGGGAGGAAAAAACACAGCCCCCAAAGTGGCTGCAATGGAACCCGAGGTCCTTCCTTCAAAGAGTGTCAGGATTTAGAAATGGGTGGGGAGCAGTATTCCATGCAGGGAGAATGGCTGCATTCAGGTAAATAAAATCCAACGGCACTCTGCCGGGACTAGACCGTGCCCTCCAGTTGTGTGCACTGGTTAAGACCCTGGCTCCACAAGTGCTCTTTGGTGTGTACATCCAAGAGTCGGCAGATAACTGCTCTTGCCTGGGGACCACACACCCGACAGAGACTTCTCAGCTGATTGGTTTTTCCTGTGATCCCAGTAACCTGAGAATTTATGATTCAGCTGTAGCCAGTGAGGACTTGGCATGTCTTTATTATAGGCCACCTGCATACATAATATATTCCAACAGTGAAAATGCATTACGCGCCTTCACGTGAGGCACAGGCTAGGCACTGGAGATACCAAGATGGGCGACACAGGACCTGTCTAAAGACACTGACAGTTCAGTGGAGGAGAGAGTCACAGGAACAAAGGAGGGCAATGGGGCTTGGAAGAGTGAGGGTGGCATGGCGGAGCCTGGAAAGGGAAGCCGGTGACGATCCCACAGACTAGATGCAGAGACGAGTCCCGTAGGCTGGGGTAGCACCGTGAACCAGGGACGGGAGCCCATCGTCAGATAACAGATCCGCCAACTGTGGGATAAACATACATCAGTGGAAGTCTGCTCAGTCTTAAAGAGATACGACTTCCTTAGACGCGCTCTAACATGCATGAATCTTGAAGAGTTGATATGTCGGTCAGGGACAAGTGAATGAGGTCAATGGACAGAGGCCAAAGATGATCTGTGGTCTCCCTGGGCTGAAGGGAGGAGGAGGAGGAGGAGGAGGAGTCACAGCATGGAGGGCACGGGATTGCTATTCGCAGAGGTGGAATCATTTGGAAGGGAACCGTGGTGACGGATGCAAAACATGATCAAGCTCATCAATGTCGGTGGTTTGTTCATTAAAAGGGTTCAATTGGCAAATAGCATACCAAGAGGACACCAGGTTAAAAAAAATAAACACACACACACAAAAGGACCTGGTGCATTTGGGAACCTCTGGTCTCCCTGCAGACTCAGTGTGGCCGATGAGGAGGAGTGAAGGTAGAGGGACAGACACAACCAATGCAGAGACCAGAGAGCCAGGTGACAGCTGAGCCAGGAGGGCCAGGCGTGCCCGAGGAGGTCAAATCATCCCAAAGCTCATTCCATGTGCTCCAATTCACAGACAAGGAGAGAATACATTTTGTGCAATTGTATGACAGACAGGGCATTGTGCAAGGTCATTTATTGCCGTTGCTAAGTAGGTTCCAAAGTCTAGTGGAGAAAACCCTCCCAGTGCTGCGCCATCCTGAAAATGGTCGCTGGTTCGAGCCCCTTGTGGCAGTAGTCACTGGTCAGTCCATCTCATTGAGGGTTACCCTCTTTTATCTAGGCGAACCCACTGTCATCAGGCTGCCTGAACTCACAGTGACCCTACAGGACAGAGTGGCACTGGCCCATTGGGTTTTCTGTAAACCTTTACAGAAACAGACTGCCACATCTTGCTCCCAGAGTCATTGTTCGAACCACCCACCTGTTGGTTAGCAGCTGAGTGATTTAACTCCTGCACGGTTTGGCCTAATTCCTTTAAGGAGCCGTATGGGCTTCATGAGAGAGGCCAAAGGAATGCTATATCATCCATGCCTTTCTCACAGACTTAGCACACTGCTGGGCATCTTCACCTTCCTGGTGTTACACTGTTCTGCTACAGACATACTTTCCTAGTCTACCACTCAAGTCCCCCTCACCTTCTAAGCTTCGGGTCCCTTCTTCAACCAAATAAGGCCTCTTTCTCTCTCTTGGCTCTAACAAACTATCTATTGCCCCTCTTCCCTCCAATTAGGCCCTAGAGCTGCCTCTCCCTTCAACACTGTCGGCATGTTTTACACACACACAGACACACACACACACACACACGCATGGTTGCACCAGAAATAAACATTATTTCCTTTACTAAAATATAATCTCTATACCAAAGAAAGGTATAGTTCAAAAAGTTAGAGAATCTATATTTTTAACTCTATTTCATATTACAATAACCAAGATTTCTTCTATACAATAATTCCAGTAGCGTTTCCTTTTCAACTGTGGGCAATACTCATTTGCTTTGATCCTATCTATAAAAAGCTCTTTATCTACAGATTTTATCAATTTGATTCACTGGCACAGGAGAGGTTGCGGAAACAATCCATACGACAGATAAGGAAAAGTCTGAATCTACTAGGCTTTTGACTGATATTTTCTCTGCTCCACAGCTGAAATGAAACACACCCTCACGGAGCTCATTCCTCGCTTCATTCGGCCCCTGACATCCCATCCACAAGACCTTCCCTGACCCATCCATCTCAGCAGACGCCAAACCTTCTTCTACTGCTTCCATTCTCTCTCCTTATCACTACCTGACGTTAGGACACATGTAGTGTTTCTTGCACTGTACTTGTGGTAATATACATTCAACAGTATTGTATACACACACACACACTATAATTGTTAATGTTCATAAATTCTCGTGTTTTTTAATGGAGAGGATGGACTGTTTTATTCATTACTCTATCCCTAACTACCTAAGCCAATACCACGCACAAAGTAGGGGCTTGAAAAATACATGTTCAATGACAGAAGGTTCTTAGCATCGGCCTTTTGGAGGGGGTCCATATGACAATAAGACAAAACATGACATGTTCTACCTTCTGGTATTTATTCATTGTTAGAAAATAAAATACATTTTAAAGACTAAATATGCAAATACCAGATTCTTTGACAAGTTCTCAGATCGTCTAAATGACAGAAATGAAGGACACCCACTTTCTTCAGAAGACACAGGAGTGATCTCTCTGTATAGCGCATTAATGAGAAACTCTATCTGGTAGCTACTCAGAGAGTCACAGTTTGACATTTCACTGGTTTGTGTGCTGGATACACACTCAGGGGTCACACAGTGACAACTGGTGGAGGGCAAAAGACTCCGCACCTGACGAAGTTGCCAGAAAGAAAGAAAAAAAATCTAATTGCTTTTCCTCCTTAAGCAGGTATGCTGTTTTCTTTAATGCCTCATTAAGAGGGAATTTTCTTCACCCCCTTACTAAGAGAACTTATCTAATGAGTTTAGCAATCTGCACTGCTTCCATTCCTAATCAAAACACTCAACTATTAAGTCGGTTTTGTCAGATCCATGAGGAGAGGCTCCAGAGTAGATCATCCACCAAACCACAGAGCCACTGAAGATCGTCCTCCCTTCTGTGGGCTGGTCAGAAACTTATTGAGCCTCTTGGTGTCCTACCCAAAAAATGGAAAAGAAGTGCTCTCTTTCTAAAAAACCGAAAGCTAAATATCAACTTCTCCTTCTGGAGAGACTTACTTAGTACAGCCTGAAAGAATAAGACATTGAATGAAGAAGACCAAAGAGGAAGTGATGCACTTGGATGACGGTGTTGGCAGAGAATATCGGAAGCACTATGGGATTGGCAAAAGAACAAGCACACCTGTCCTGGGAGAAGGGCACAGCCAGGGTGCCTCCTAGAGGCAAGGAAGGCAAGACTTCATCTCATGGACTTTGGACGTGTTAGCAGGAGAGACCAGTCCCTGGAGAAGGACATCCCACTTGGTCAAGCAGAAGGGCAAGGAACAAGAGGAAGATGGATCAACATGGTGGCTCCATCGATGGGTTCAAACATGAGAACAATTGTGAGGCTGGCACAGCATGTCATTCTGTCCATAGGGCCGCTATGCGTCAGAAACAACTGGAAGGCACCTTACAATAACAAAAGAGTATCGTCCAAATCCTACAACCTGAACATCGAGATGCTCCACCACAGTCCTGCTCCAATCCACCTTCCCAGTCCACTACTACCTTCCCAGTCTACCTTCCCAGTCCACTACCACCTTCATGCTGCCTGCACGTGAGTGGAACTATCCTGAAGATGGCACAGGACTGGACACTTCATTCTTTCACATGTGAAGTCACCATGAGTCAGACTCAGCCCAATGGCAGCTAGCCACAGAGATTACCTTCCGTGCTTTCTGTGCCCAATGACTCACTACTATTACTCCCTACCATTGCGTCAATGCTGACTCACATCCACCGTATGGGGCAGGGTGGAAGCACCCCTGTAACTCTATGGCCAATTCACAGAAACTACCAGCATCTTCTTGTCTCCAGGCCGAATTCTCCTACCCCCACGCTCTTCTCATCCATCTTAATTGTTGGCATGTACCAATGTTTTGAGTTCCACTGCCCCCATCAGGCCACAATCAGGCAGTCTGTCCCTACCGTAAATCCCCATGTTCAGGAGCTATCAAGAGCGAGGTGCACAGGGCAGAGAAGCTGCACGCCCTCCCTTTCCTCGATGTACACTACCCCTCAGCTATAAGTGATCCCCCCTTGCCCTGGGCTCCTTTTATGGGTTGTACATTTCGGTTTAGGATTATTTACATCTCATCTGCTCCTTAAAACATAAGCTCTTAAAAGGCAGTTTTACAATTTGTTTATCTTGGGAAATGTAGTACAGTGGTTGCACGTAATCACTTACTATATGACCCCAGGAGGTGACATGGCCAGAGCCAGACCTATTTAGAGTCTGGAATAAAAGCACCTGACTTTGTCAGCTTTAAGCCAGTCATTAAAGCCTCAGGGCCCGCATGAGCAAATGATGAAGACCACCATTCAACTCTTGCAGAAAGAGCAAGCGTCACTGCAATAACATCTGCGAACACATTTTTCAAATTACCAAATGCCTTTTAATAATTACCCCATTGGTGCTAATAGAGCAGGAGTCCTTTGGAACTCATCAGAGAGTGCAGCACTCTATAAACCACGTGTTATTTTAGCAATCATGATGGCGTTCCAGTGTCTCCACAAGTCAGTTATGCCAAGTGACCATATTACTGTCTTTGACACACACATGACTCCAGACATTCCTCTTGGTGGAAGAACGTAAGTCTCTGTAAACAACTTTTAACTCCCACAAGGTCAGCTTCATTCTATCCCGAATGTACATTGTAAAGCAACCATGGCTCATCTGCTGGCCCATCCAACTCAGGATATGTTTCCTCTTTTTTTAAAGGAGGGTGGTGTTGAGTGAATATAGGGAATGGGGAACGGCAGGAAAAAGAGAGAGAGAGCTCATTAGAATTAGAAATCCCCTTTAGAGAAATGTCGCTTCATGTAAATAATCATGTAAATAATTATACCAAACCAATGTCATCACTCATAAAAAAGGGTTTATTCTACCTCTCAGACGACATTCTCTGGATATCTTCTTCACTCAGCAATCACTTTTAGAGTCATGTTAGGTGGAAGTTACTTAGGACCTTTCTCAGTAAATCCCAAGAACTGAGCCTCCATGCTTAGTAGCCATGGGGAAACAGCTGCCTCTCCCACCTGCCCTGAGAAGCCACTATAGGCCAGAAGAACCAACACAGGGGTGGGAGGGAGGGAGGGAGGGAGACTGGAGCACCTGCGAGAGAATATCCTGTGACAGCTATTACCACCTGCACCACGTGGAAAAGGCATCACAGGTCTGGAGAGGATACTGAGCCAAACCTACCCCCTGGCTCGTGGCTGAACTGTGATGAAGTTAGGATTGGAACTGTCGACCTCTCGGGTTCTTTCTTTTCTCTCCCTCTCACTCCTCTCCCTCTCTCTCACATAAGGCAAAGTCACATAACCCTTCCGGGCCTAACGCCCATGGTCTACGTAGCCTCTTCAGCTCAGGTGCTGTGGCGCTGGCCTCTTGCTGAAGCACAGCCTCACCCATTCACACACAGACCCTGTGGCTGCTTCCAGAGTGGAGTGGTTGCAACTGAGAAGTCAGTCTGAAAATATTTACTCTCTGGCCCTTTACAGGGAAAGTTTGCAGACGCAGGCCTTTAGCACTTAACCTCTCAGAAGGAGT
Source organism: Echinops telfairi (assembly GCF_000313985.2). Lineage (NCBI taxonomy): Eukaryota > Metazoa > Chordata > Mammalia > Afrosoricida > Tenrecidae > Echinops > Echinops telfairi. The sequence goes on along the minus strand of NW_022103907.1, from coordinate 6,200,002 downwards.
CGTTGGTGGTGCGGGCAGTGAGCACATCTGGCTGCTAGCTGAAAGGTTAAAGGTGGGAGTCCACTGAGTGGCACCTCGGAGCAAAGGCCTGGTGACAGACTTCTGAAAATCCAGCCACTGAAAACCCTGCGGAGGACGGTTCTGCTCCGACTCTCAGGGGCTCAACCGCGAATGGGTGTCAGCCAACTCCAACTGGTATTTGTTGCTTCCATTTTACAGGTCAAAGAGTGTAACTAACAAGCAACGATCAATTTTCAATTTTCTTGAAACTATACTATCTCCCCTATACCTATCCAAGTTATTTGCCAAAAGATTAACTATATTATACAAATATACATAGAGACAGAAATAATCAATAAGTGAAAAGTGCTTTGCAGTTAATAAAATGGTATTAAAATCAGTAAAGTCTAAAAAGGGATTTTTATGTGCCTAGAAACAAATCTGAACATTTTTTCCTGAAGACTCATGATCTCTAAGTTCTGCAAAATTACCATTATTCACTGAGGAAAAATTATAAAACGTGCCCCTCAAGGGATCCACTATTTCAACCATAATGTAAACCAAGAGAGAACAATGTCGCCGGATATAAATGAATTTTTTTTTCATGATTTTGAATGTGAAACGATAGCTTACTACGCTCCCGACCCCACTCTTTATTTTTAAACATGTCAACTGCTCTGCCGATCTTTGTCTGGACTCCCTCAGCGCTGGCTTGGGTGTTCTTGTGTGTGGAAGTAACTGTGCTCAGTGACGGAGCCCAGAGGAACCAGTCGGGAGTTGCCCTTTGTCCACGTCCACGTCCACGGCCCTCCAAAACAGTCAGGACCTCCTTCTCGAAGATAAGAGTCCTAAGGGTTCAAGATGAACGGACTGTAGATGTGACTGAAGGCAGTCGCCTTCATTTCGTGGGGGAGAGAAACGGGGGTCTGGAACATTGACTGGCAGAATCAGTGTGTTTGCTAGTGGGTGATGGACCAGAACCAGAATCAGGGCTACCTCATTCACTTCCTCTCCTGCCCTGCTCAGCACAAAGTGTCATCTGGCACCAAGCAGCTGGATTCTGTCTACAACAGGTCTGGGGCACCCCTACGTCGGTGGCTCATTTACAGTATGTGCCCTTTTAAATTGTGTTTACAACGTACGTGGTTTTTGTTGTTGTTGTTGTTTTTCCCTAGTAGAGACAATCAGGAATACTGCCTAGTCCCCTGAAGGGTTAGGAGTCATGATCACTTGGTGGAACCGTCTAAAAGCCAACAAGGATTCCAAGCTGCCCCTTGTATTTTGTCTTGATGGAAACCAGCTTGAAACAGACACCAGTTCTCTTGCCCCAGACACATACTCCCAAGACTAAACAGCAATATTCCATAAAAAGTCCAGCGCTAGCCAGTGTTATTATCTGTCTGACACAGGGTTATTCTTGTGAGTAACTCATATATAACACGGGTGTCTGTGATTATTCAAGTGCCCATGGCAAACCATAATTGGTCAAGAAATAATAAAAGACTTTTTCTGTGACAAAAATACTGCACGACATGACAACATGGCAGGGGGACAGCCCTCGGAGAACCACAATGCCGTCTCAATTTACCCCCAAAAGAGTGAAAAGGAAACACATTTTAAGAAGAAGCAAAATGGCTTTTGCGCTGCCAGTGATTGTCATAATTCAAGTTTAAATTCATGATGAAAGACTTCAAAGTTTTTGAGTGATGACAGTAATTCTTTCATTAGTATCTCTTCCCCTAAATCCACGCTATACATCAATGTATAATTCAGAGCAGAAACCTGGCAAAAGATGCAAGTATGTAACCCTTTCTAGAACCACCGTGCAGGGTTTTGACGATTTTCAACACCCACCCACCCCCGCTGCCGAGAACAAGGTTATTCCTGAAGCAAAAGTTGAACCTCCATCACCACCTACCGTATTTTATAACATGAGTCAACTCTTGTGCAAAGCCTGCTTACCACTGGGCAGATAAAACCTGAAGCTGCTTCATGGGAATTCTGCCTTAGGTTCTTAGTCTACAACCGGTCTGCTGCCCCCCAGCACCACACAGCTTCACATATGATAAGGAGCAACAGCCTCGTTGCCATACCCCAAAGAAGCCAAAGCTCAGGCTTAAGATCATTCAGAAACTAGAAAAACAATCCCGCAAAAGAAGCACATCCATAGGGAGACAGAAGCCCCTGCCCGCCAAGAGCGGTGCAAACCGAGAGGATGGGGTGGGGTAGGGGGTCGAAAGGCTCCGACCTCCCAGCCACCTAGTTGGTCAGGGCCGGGCGAGGGACGGGGCGGAACTCACCCACTCTGAAGTTGGTCGCCGTCAGCGTGTCGGCGGCGTGGCCGTTCTCACTAATGAGGGTGGTGGTATTGCCCTTCTCGCAGCTGTTCCGACAGCTGCCCTTGGTGCAGGTCACTTTACAGATGCTCGGAGTAAAGACCACCTTGATGCGGCCCGAGTGGTTACTCACTAGGAGCGGAGGCAGGGAGAAAAAGAACAAGAAACACATCAGCTTAGTATCCATGAACTTGCCTTGGAAAGTTTAAAAAAAAAAAAAGAAGAAGGAATTTTTGGGTTTAAAAAAAAAAAGAAGAAAGGAGCAAGAAGGGGAGGGGGAGAGCGAGCGCCCACAACCCGACAGGTTTCAGGAACGAGGGAAGCCTTGAGTGCTCGCAGCTCTGAATCCAGGGGTGTCTCTGAAACAGGAGTAGGAAGCTTAGCAAACAGAACTCTGGGACGCGCTCCAAAACCACATTTGAAGTCGAGTCACTGGAGTGGGATTACTAACCACAATGCTGCACTTTATTCACGGGCAGACAAAGAGCAACACGGAGGGCACCGCAGATGAAAGACCAACCCTGACGGGCAGATGTAATGCAAAGGGCTTGGCCATGAACCTGGCCGTGGATAAACGCTTGGGTCCTCCACTTGCATACTTTCCCTATTGCTCCGCGTATGAAGTCACTCTGCGCGGCCCGACCCCTGGAAATGTTTTAAGCATGCGGCATGTCTGAAAACATCTGTCTCAAATCTCCTGGCACTCCGAGCCGAAGTGATCCAACGCGGTGACGCAGCTGCGGGAGCCCATTGCTTTTGCACAACCCCGAGGCAGGCGTTCTCCGTCAGCACGGATGCGACCTGTAGTGCCGTCTTGCTGTGAACAGGGCCCCTCGAAGCAAATGGGAGGCAAGGTCGCGGGGCGAAAGAGCTGCCTCAAGTCAAGGACCACCCTGAGGTCTCCCGGCTGCTATGTCAGACCACCTCAGGCAGGTCTTTCTTGCACTTCATGATGGGGCCTCTTTGAAAAAACAAAGCCTACAGCCCACTCCCACCACGGAGGCAGCTCAGTGCAGCACAGGGGCCCCACGCTCAGTCACAGGCACCCAGATGGTGTCGTGGATCCACGCTGGGTCATGATCAGCACAGTAGCCAGTTCAAAACTACCAGTATCTCTGAGGGAGCCAGATTGGGCTTTCTACTCCCATAAACAGTGTCTACAGTCTCCAAACTCCCCACCCCCACCCCGGGGGTCCCAATGAGCCAGCAGAGACTTGGTGGCAGTGAGGTGTAAACACACTCAGAGTCGCCTGCGATGTTCTACTTGGCTCAATCATGAGCTCATGTATGCCTTTCGACAAGTCATTTCACCTCTTCTCCAAACCATACCAAACAACAACAACAACAACAACAACAACCGGAGCTGATGCTTCCTAGTCATGTCTAACTTTCAGGTCTCTAAAAAGAATCTGTCAACGACACAGCACAGGGGCCAAACAAACCCCCCTGAAGTCCAGCCCCCTGTTTTTGTAAATAAAGTTTGGAACACAGCCACACATTTGTTTTATCTTGTCTATGGTGACCTTCTACATACTGAACAGCAGTTGCGAAGCTGCAGCAGAGAACGTATGGCTTGCAAAACCGAAAATCCTTACTGTCTCACCTTTCACACGCAGAAATAATTGCCAATCTCTGGTCTAGCTAAAGTTTGATAATGCAATGTCCTGAATTTCTGATGCTAAGAAAACCACATAATCAAAACCAAGAAGTTTCCTTTCAATAGCATCATCTCGTTTTCAGGTGCCACCAGAAATCGGTATTTGGCCTCACCTTGGCCTGTCCTTCAGAGTCAGGCCCCAATCTAAATGTTCGCCTTCTTGGCAAATTACATTTCGGAAAACCTATCTTGATTTCTATATCTGTAGTGTAGCCCCAAACAGGTCCTTCCTCTTTCTAGGGGACTAGCTATAGCGAAGATGGTGGCAGCAGTGAAGGGTTAAGGCTAGAAGAAAGCAGTGTCCTTCCTGTTGACCACTGCGCTACCACAGTAGCCAAAGGAGAGGCTGGCTCTGGGGTCTGCTTCTCCTCTATACCCGTCGCCCCCTTCCATCAGCACGGTTTCTCCTTCTGCATACTGCTTTGGTTTGACAAGGATGCTCCTTTCAGGAATTATTCAGGATGCCTCTAGAGACGCTCAGACAAAACAAATCATGGTCAAAAAATAATCTTAGGAACAAAGACTTTTAGAACCTTAACGGAGGATGCGATGAAACTTAAAGATTTGAATGAGGCCCGAAGCAAGTCTTATCCAGTGTCTGGGTTTCATGTATCGCGTAGACATCCAGGCAATCCGTAAACACCCACTGTTGCTATTGTTGTGTGTGCGCCCCTGAATGGATTCTAATGCCTAGCAACCTCATGGGGCCACACAGGATTATAGGATGGCTGGTGGATTCAAATAACTGAACTTTTGGTTAGC
>NW_022103907.1:6182570-6191024 GCF_000313985.2 Echinops telfairi | reverse complement strand
CATACAATGAGTTCAAGACTCCCATCAGGTGCCTTGACTACCCTCCAGCGCTTGTCCAAAATGCTGCGAGAGCACATCCGCAGGCATCCACTGGGCCAGCAAGGACCAGCCAGCAAAGACAGTGTCTCTGGGGTTCGAAGCCACCACTTTGCCCATCACACTGAAGCCTGTTTGAAGAGCTGTCAGGACCAGCTCAACTGCCACGGCAGCCCATCTCTCGCCTAAGGCCAAGAATTCTTTAAAGGACAAATGATCAATGTACTCAAGAGTGCTTAGAATGACCTGACTTTACTGCTCCGCTTCCTAGGTCTCGGAACTCACCCCGACTATTAAAATAATGGCCATAATAGGTGAAAGTGCATTGTGGATATTACACGCAATGGCATAAAACCAAGAACATGGGTGACTGGTTGAATGGAAAACTGATCTAGCATGCAAACTATTGCCATCCAATTCATATTTTTTTAAGTTATTTTAAAAAAGAAACCAACCAACCTGTAGGAAAGGTCTACTGTGCACACATGAGGTTACCGTGGATCTCAGCCAGCACCACAGCAGCTAATAACATAAATGATGATGACGATGCTGCCCTTCGATTGCTCACTTCCATCTAGTTGCTTCCGACACATTCCAACCCTATACAAAGGAGCAGCGCTTCCCCAGAGGGTGTCCAGGGCTGTGATCTTTACAGAAGCACAGAGCCTCGCATCTTCCCCCAGAGAGCAGCTGGTGGCCTCGAACAGCTGACCTCTCCGTCAGCAGCCAAATGCTTTAACCTCTCCTTTCAAGAAGACTGCTGCATAAACAGAAACTGGAGTCAAATCTTTACTTCATCAGGCTTCCTTTCCTAGAAAACCCTCTGGGAGGAAGTTCAGCTGAGCTCTCGAGTCCTAAGGTCCGGCCTTCTCGGGTGAAAATACAGAATGGCAACCCTGCTCTAGTTTCTCATAGCAATACGAAGATCAAGAGTGCAAATGCAAGTCTCTGCTGGATCCAAACAAACAAAACCGCCAAACTCAACTTCCATCCGGTCGATGCCAACTGACAGCAGCGACCCTATAGGATCGAGCAGATTTGCCCCTGTGCTTTCTGAGACTGTAACTCCTTGTGGGCGACTGATATTAAGGGCTAAAGTGGAAGGCAAATGTTTTGAGAATGATGAGGGCAACAAATGTACATATGTGCTAGACACAATGGATGGATGGATGGATTGTGATAAGAATTGTACGAGTCCCCAATAAAATAATTTTTTTAAAAAACTCCTTGTGGGACTAGAATGCCCTGTCTTTCTTCCATAGAGTGGCTCGTGGTTTCAAACTGCTGACCTTGGGGTATCAAGCCAACATGTAACCACTAGAACCAGGGCTCCATCTACTAAATACGTGATATTAAAGATGAAGGGCTTCTGAGCTTACACACACACACACACACACACACGCACGCACGCACGCACGCGCGCGCACACACACACACACACACACACACCATTCAAACCTCCTTTAACAAATACGCACTGAGGGAAACTGCGTGCCAGGTACTCTTCTCTTTAGCACATGCATGCTAATGATTTCTTTCCATTTGTGCATACTTAAATCTATTGGCTCAGTGACAGGCAGTGAAAGGGGGAATATACTTGCATGTCAAAGAATAAAACTCTGAATCTATTCAGTAATACATATACTATATACACACACCCAGCTGCTTTGGAGACTATGTTAAGTAGATGTCTAGTGATTCATGGGCAGCTGAAATGAAACATACTTGAAAACGAAGCTTTGATTCTTCCCTGTACCCAAGCCTGATCCTGTCCGCCTCCAAGTCTTCAAGGCTCTCACATCAGCAAACCCCGTAGCTCTTTTTCCAGAAGGGGACATCGTCTCACCACCTGCACTGCAAACGCCCTGGTGCCACCCAGGACTCCATTTCGCCTCAGTTCTTTGAACCATCTGCTACCAGGACTCCCTGCTGTCATGCTGGCCCTCTGCACACGGTATGTGTGTGTCCTTCTTTCCTGGCTCCACTCCCTTCAGTGGCTTCCCATCTCAGAGAGAAGACACCTCAAACACACCCACCCTGATCTCATCTCCCGCTCTTCTCCCAGGCCCATGCACTCTGGATTCCTTGCTATTCTTTAAAGAAGAGGCCCTCTCCTGTCTCATGCAGAAGGACATGAAGACACAAGAATACATGAATCTGTCTTAGAGAAAGTACAAGCCTAATGCTCTTGGAGACCAAGGTGGAAAGATACCACCTCTTGGACATGTTATCAGGAGGGGCAGTCCCTGGAGAAGGACATCATAGCTGGGAAAGCAGGTTCCATGAAAAGGAGGAAGACCTTCATGGGCATGGATTGACACAGCAGCTGCCACATGGGCTCAGGACGGGGAAGATGGAACAGGCCCCGGCGTTCTCTTACACATGGGGCTGATTTGATGGCATCAAGCAACACCCTCCTGAATGGACTCAGACCTTTCTATTTGCCTGCAATACTCTTCCTTCAGCGACACACAGCTTCTTCACGCACTGCCTTCAAGCCTTCTCTCGACCGTCACATCACCACAGCCTCTCCTGACAGCCTTGCATAACATTGGGACGTCCGTCCGCACATCCTCTGTGGGTCCTGTGCCTGCTTTATACTCCTACTTACTCTAAATAAACTGTTTGGGGAGTTTCAAAAAGATGGTGGATAAACGGAATTGAAATGGAATGGACTATTTTCCACAGACTTTTGGGAGTCCCTGCATATTTTTATTTGATTGTCATATTTTTTAAACCCACAGTTACCCACTTTAATTAAACATGCCAAGAAAGATAAACAGAAAGAAGAAAATAGCATTTTTCCAAAAGAACAAGAGCAAAAACACTTGCTCTCCAAATTTCATAACGTATTATGCAAAAATCAGACTGACGCAAGAAACCGCTTCTAAGTTCAGAAAGAAAACCTGGGATCAAGTATAGGCGTCTAACTATGACAAACTCTGCTTTAATAAAGAGCCATCCCCTTTCTTGGCAAAATCAAACGAACAAACAAAACACTTCCTAACATCCTACTACATACATACAGCAACTCTGACTTGAATTGTGTCTAAGCTTTTAAAATTCACCAAAATACAGAAATACATTTAGATTCCCGTGTCACGCTGGCTAGTGGGGCTGGCTAGTGCAGCCATTAAGGGAATACACGTCATCTTAGATTTCTTCTTATGTCAGGGGTCAAGTCTAATGTCCTGTTTCACTCATCTAATCTCTCTTTTACCTTGATTCCAAGTTTAAGGGTGATTTTCAGCACTCGTGGGCATTTTCCAACCCCAAATCCTGCTCTGCCAGCCGGACTTCTTCACTAGACCAGGCCCAGGATGGTTAAAAAAAACTACACCTCGATCTAGAATTGGTTCAATCTTTCCTCTGACGTCCTTGGAGTTTTTCCCCATTAAATACCGAGCATAAGTTCTCTAAAAATACAAGATCCTATTTTTACCCTGGAATGGACTCAATATTTTTGATGGTATAATATATTTTACAATCAAAAGATTTACTTCTTAAATGCAACAAATAGTTTACTCACCCAGTAGGATCTGACCCAGTGGGGGTGGGTGGGGTGGATGGGGGCAGGGAGGAGGGGGGTGGTAATAAAAGTGGAGAAAGCAACCGGTTTCATGATATTTTCACTCTCTGACTTTTTAAATAAAATATGGGGCAGGGGGTGTTATTTCTTCACATCACACAGTGAACTTTCCAGACATATTCCTTCATGTTTCATGGAAACCCAGGAAGGCTCAGGGCAGGCTCCGGGTTGCAGTCCAAGGAAAGAGGCAGCTTCACAAGTAGTTAGAGGCAGCCGGGGGACACAGTTCAGCCCTGGGTGTTCCTGCAATGGCACTGGGCTGTTCTGCAGGAGTTCTTCAACAGAACTCTTTAAAACTCACTTTCCTAGAACCTACCTGGAAATTCTCTCCTGCTCTGGTTACTGACAACCAACTGGTGTGGTCCCGGTCAACAGTGGTATTTGAAATGCAGTGACGAAGGAGCTCAGACAAACACGGCCTCTGTGTTCACAGGAAGAACAAGCAAGAAATGGGAGGTTTTGTTCTAGTTGAGTGAGGCCAAAGGCAGGGGAAAAAAGTAGAGAAATGCACACCTAGAAGTACGTATGAAGAACTAAGAGACCATGGAGAGGCAACGTAGTGTTTGGTCATGTCTTTTGGTGGGGGGATAGTTTAGCTGGGTCACAAGGATGAGATGTGCAGAATGGGGGAGAAATGGTTTCGAGGGGGAGGAAGCTGCAAAGGAGGAAACAGGAGTAGGTGTGAGAACACCAGGGTCAGCCCTTGGCTCTATTTGGGGATTTGGCAGAAGATGTGAATCCGCAGCCCGGGTCTGGACTTTGATGATCATAGGAGACGTACCTGAAAAGAGTTATGTGAGTTGGCCTAGGGGATTTGGTTGGGGGGGGTGGGGGTGGCCATCATACTATGCTTTTATATAAGATTCAAAGATGCGGCTCCGGTCTTTGGAAGAATGCCAGGCGTGGCAATGCAACCGACAAGGGATCCACTGGTGCTCCCTCAGTGGGGAGCACGGGGAGCAGAGCAGCCTCACTGACCTGCTGCCATAACAGAGCTCTACCACACAGCCTGGCGAGTGTCCGTCCTTATGGAAACGGAGAGGGTGGGAAACGCTGCACGCAACCCAGGATCTCTGTCCCTGCCTTTGGGAACAGAATTCTTGTATTTATCCCATGTGCTGTTTTTCAGTGAGAATGAACACACACAGAGGCATCTGCCACCCGTCTGTCACTCATGGTCTCCATAAAGAACATCTGTTCACTTACATACTGAGTAGCCATTCTGAACTAGAACAGCTAGTTTGGCCTTTTGTGAACGTAAACATTTCACGATTTATTCACAAACTTGATTAAGTAGATATCATATTTCCATGAAGGCTTCATATTATCTCAATCATCCACCTTGAGAATTAAGACTCTCTCCAACCCACATGAAGAGCAACAAGGAAGATCCCAACTGCTGAGAAGTAGGCCGTTTCACCTTCCTTTAGCCTCACTCAATTAGAACAACACCATTTATATTCTTATCCTCCTTTTCAGCCCACAGCCAGGGTTCCAAATGGTACTCTTCCGCCTGGAAATGGCAGGGAGTCATGCTTAGGATGTCACAGCACAGCACCAGAACATGCAGAAAGGAGGTGAAGAGACATGTCCAGAGGTGGTGCACATGAAGGAGTAGATAGGGCAGAGAAGGAACTTATGAAAAGCACTGGAAATCACAGAACATTCAGGAAGGTGAATGCCCTCGGGGGCCTATGACCGGTCCCCAATTACCAGTTACTTTGTAGTCTACGCCGACACAGGGCTGGTTACCCAGAGGAGCCCCGGGACAGCTGTGTGCCATAGGGTGTGCAATGACTACTTTTTCAGAAGCACACCACTAGCTCTTGCTTCTGGGGTGCCTTTGAGCGGACTCTGACCTCCAAGCTCTTACTGAGCATCACAGGAAGCAGCTGTGGCTACCACCCATGGAATCCACCTTCCCAAAAAGGGCCTGGTACCAGCGGTGACCACAAGGAAGGACATTATTTATGACACTTTACAAAACTACGATTCTGCTTAAAATGGAAAAGGAAAAAAATGAAAAGCCAAAGCAAAGACTCTGAGCCCTTCACAGGCATCCGAGTGTCCAGAACAGGCCGGTCCAAGTGGATGCTCTGATGTGTCCCTACAGGAGCCCAGTTCTTGAAAATGGGCAATGACAAGGAAGGGCAAACAAAAGGAAAGTTACCATCTGCATTTCATTTCAAAACCGCTGGAGAAGCGAGAGATAGCAACACTTGTGCAACAGCCAAAAAGAAAACCACAGGGCAGTTTGATGGAGCGGTCAACAGAGAGAGAAATTTGTGCAAGCGATTAGTGATAGAATATCGACGTGCTTAAGTCTCTGAAGTAGTCTGGAATTACGAAATCAGGAAATCCAAGCTTGCAGCGAATTCGGATTCCGTCATTTGCTGCATTTTTGTTTTGTTTTGTTTTCAGTCCTAACCTCTCTGGCTCCGTTTGTTAATGACTCCATCAAACGGCCCCAACGGCTCCTCCCAAGAGATTCCTGCCAAATCCAATAGAGCTCATCGTTAGGGGAAATGTCAGCCCAGTTTCCCCTTCTCAAAGTCATCATATTGTAACCAGCTATGCTCCGGCATCCAGTAGATAAGTCTAATTTAAAGAGGACTGTTGAGTTACCCATCAAAAATGAATCTGTGGTGTGCACTACACGTTTGTAAATCTTCCACCTGTATATGCCGTTTCTTGTTGCTTTTGTTGTTGTTTTTAGTTACTTATTTTCAAGACCTTTCCCTTTTGAATCTCATTGAGATAGTCTGGCTCCTACTGACTGCTGGAATGATTTTAAAATAGCTACGAACATTGATCCTTCTCTCTTCAAGAGATAAAGCCTAATTCACTTCCCTCTTGAGTGTAAGCTAGTCTCTGTGACTCGTGTCTGAACAGAGTCAAATGAAAGTGACAGTGAGCAATTTCAGAGCCTAGATTAGAAAAAGCACCGCAGTTTCTGTTTTGGACTCTCTTCTCTCTCTCCCTCCGTTTCTCTCCCTCTCAGATCCCTCCCTTGGGGAAACGGGCTCCCGTGATGCGAGGACTCTCAAGCAGCTACCTGTCCCTTGAGTGAGCCCTCTTAGAAGCATAACTTCAGCCCGTTTGAGCCTTCAGAAGATGACCACCCAGCTAATATTCAGTCAGAAATTTCTGGGAAGACCTGGAGCCAGGACCAACCAGCTGAAGTACTTAAAGCTTCTGACGTACTCAGTTATGAAAATAAATCTCTGTTGGAGTAATTTGTTACACAGTAATAGATCACTAATATAACCACATATACACACTCCTTCTCTGCTTTCCTTTGTGCTTAGATTCTGAGAAGCAGGATTGATGGACCTTTCTAAATACACAGAGTGCTGTTTGCATGATTCATGGATTCAAGAAACATGTATTGAGTGTCTACTAAGCTAGAGCTCACCTATACGACACAGTCATATAAGGTATACTCAACCCCATTTCACAGAGGAGGCATTCGCATAGCCATTCACCAGAAACATGACCAATATTCTGTTATTAAAAGATGGAGCTGAGATAGTAGAGTAAGCCTTAAAACCTTAAAATATTTCCTGAACTCCTCAATTGCCTCTCCCTATGCCTTTTATTTCCTTTTTATTTTTCCTTCTAAAGTTTATTGTATTGTTGTTGAGACTGTACATGAATTCAGCAGTTTGCACGTGCACAGTTTGGTGATATCAATTACAGTCTGAGTTCTCACCATCCTGAGTTCCTCTCTCATTAACATAAACTTACTTCCCCCAAAGAGTATCTCATCGTTCAAGGTGCCATTGTCCACTTGATCCCAAAAACATCATGCTCAAAGCAGGCCTCTTTTACTAGTTATTCAATTCTACGATGACTTCAGGAAGTATTTTCTGGTTTAAGCCTCAAAGATTATTTCAAGGTAATAAGTTCAGAGGTCCATGCACATTCTGTGGCTCCAGAAAGTGTATAGAGTCCATGAGAATTTTACATTCTGTTCTACCTTGTCCCCCCTTTTGAGGAGGAGTCTGCCGCCAGATCAAATGACTGTGATTCTGACCAAAATGTCTCTCTAAACTTTCAAAGAGCATTGCTGTGAATCTGACAGGACATGTTGCAGGACACTAAGCGCCTGAGGTGGTTAGGATCAAAGAGGGAAACAAGCTTTTGGTTGGGGAACATGCTTGTGAGAGATATATAATTCACCTCATTTCATTCTCACAATTACCCTATGATTAAATGTGTGTGGGGGGTTACTTTATAGACAAAGAAACTTATTCAGAGATTTAAGGGAATACTATATAGGAAAACAACCCACAGGCTCTACCCTCAAGAATCTTGCAATCTAGGGTAGAAAAGATGCACAGAGATAATGCTACCCTGCTATTGCCCTCACAAGCTGTGGCAAGGCCACAGGAAAGCATTCACCTGATTGTACGTCACAAGCTGTAAGCCATGGTACAGATGCAAGATGACCTCATCACATGGGATCGACTCTGAGCAGATCAACTGTGAGAACTCACACTGATAGTGACATTCACCCTGTGAGGTGTTATGGAGCAAAGCCTACATGTGCTTCCAAACATAACATTTCATCTTGAAATGTTTGCTTTTATGATGATGATCACTATTAAGAGCTCTAGAATAGGTAGGATGTTAGGGTGGACTGTGGTTTCTGCTCAATCACTATGGCCCTTCTAGCCATGGCTCCTGATGTATTACAGTTCTGACTTTGTATGTTGGTAACTATGGTCCCAGTTTTTTAATTATTATTATTAATCACTTTACTGGAGGGCTCTTACAAATCTTTTAACAATCCAACATTCCATTGTATTAAGCACACTTGTACATAT
>NW_022103907.1:6180307-6181797 GCF_000313985.2 Echinops telfairi | reverse complement strand
TTTGTTTCTTTGGAGGCATCCTTGATTTTACCCTGGTCGAGGCTGTGACTGGAGGCACCATCTCTTGTGGGGTATCAATGCTGGTTCTAACAGACATCATACTCCCTGGAAAGCCACACCTCTATTTCTTGACTGATCTTTGGGAGAAGCAAGAAAACCTGCTTTGGCTTTCGGACATTTTTAGCTTCTAACTCCGGAGCCTGCATTTGGCTCTCCTCTGCCTAACCTTCAGATGTGGGACTGGATAGCGCCCACCACCACTCAGCCCTACCCAGTCCAGACACTTGCTCCAAGTTTCATGAGTCTGCGCAATGTTGCAGTGAGTCGCAGGCAGAACCCAGAAACTTGCGGGAGGGATGCTCAAGTCAAGGGCGGAGGAGTCGAGGGTGGGGAATGGAACGGAGTGGCATCTTGGGTGAGTCGGACATCTGGGGCATCTTCAATCTCCAATTCCTTGGAATTAGTCCAGTATTAACTCTAATAAGTGAAATTATTACCACAGCTCCTTAATTGATAACGTCCAAATATGACCAGATTCCCTGGCTCTTTGGGGTCACATATCTTATATGAATTATATTTAGGGCATATTTTAATTAGTCCTGAGAATGTACGAGCATTACAATGCATGATATTGAATAAATATGAGTAAAGTCCTTACTGCACAGTGAACTGCAACAGCAAGTGCTAAATTAACCATGGTGATGATGATGATGATGAAGATGATGAAGGAATTGCAACTGTCTTTGGTAGGGACCAATGAACCCATCTCCAAAGTTCTTACCACTGATCTTCAGCTATAAGAATACAATTTCCAGTACCTTCCACAGGTTTTTATTCACAGTGTATGATCTCGAGGTATACTGAGGTGTGGCTCGTTAACTGGGGTCTCTTAGACAGGAAACATCATGAATCATGTTCTCCACTGGGAGCCGTTACAGAGAGGCATCTCATGTTGCTGTCTCCCGTGGCCAAGGCACGGCCTTGAGCACGCCTGATGTGTAGGTGCACATCTACATAGCCCTTTGTGGCTGCCTGAAACGCATGCCCTCAAAGATGGGGAACGACTAGGATGCAGGATGGGATTCCAGGAGTCTTATGGGAAAGGCTCCTCCCCACCCAGTCACTTATGCAATGGAATGACACCCACCGGCCTTCCTGTAACCAAGAAGCCCTGGGAGCGAAGCTATCTGAGGATATCTGTCACAATTCCAAGTGGGAACTCAGACAAGAAAACGACCACGCATCAGGCCCTGTGCACTCCGGGCCAGTCAGAAGAACTCCCCGTGTGCCAGCAGTCTGGAAACTGACGGCCCTGGCTCCTCCACTCCTCTCTCCACCTGCCAGCTCGTCCCACTCGCCCTTAAAACTGGGGTGTGTGGGCAGGAGGAAGAATTATAAAGGAGGGTGAGGAAAAGAAGCCAAGCAGCTGGGCTTTCCCCCTTTCTTCCAGGCAACCATCAGTGCATGCAACCGTGAAAGGAAAGTGCAGA
>NW_022103907.1:6172794-6179172 GCF_000313985.2 Echinops telfairi | reverse complement strand
TGTCTTCAGCGGTTGTGTCGGGAAGGTGAGCATCATAGAATGCCAATTTACTAGAAGAAAGTATTCTTGCATTGAGGGAGTACTTGAGTGGAGGCCCAATGTCCTTCTGCAGCAGGGTTTCATAGTAAGGCTGAGTGCAGCAAATTAAGGAAGCCCGCAGTTTCAAAAATACAAAAACAAAAACAAACCAGAACAGCCAGCCAGCCAGCCAGCCAGCCAGCCAGACCTCATGGAGACCAGAGCCCACTCAAGGACTGGGAAGATGCAGGGTCTCTGTAGGACTTTCGGCAGCCCATGGTCATGGTGCTCCGCCCAACGCCTTTGCAGTGAGCACTGTCCCCGACCCCAGCCCAAGATGAGCATGAGAGAAAGTGTCTCTCTGGCGGCTTCTCTTTCTTCTGTGGATACGTTGGTGCCACGTCGGTGCCAGTCACTCGTTGCTTAACATGCAAATTCCTTGAAAGACACTCTGGATTCATCTCATTTAATTCCTGTGAGGGAAGCTCCTTGGCCAGGCCACCTTTTCGGCAGCTAGCTGATCACCGGTCGGTTTTTCCTGGGTCAAGTGCCTAGCTCTCGCCAACTTTCTGTGGTCAGAGCGTGGAGTCACCCCAACAGCTTCTGACGGATTAGTCCTCTGCTCAATGAAAGTGCTGTCAGGCTGTTCGACCGACAACCTGCTTGTCCCAAGTCCCCTGAAGAAAAAATAATTATGCTAGAGTTCCTGCAAGGCAGGAGATCTAAGGAAAGCAGTAGACTTGAAGGGGACTGGCAAGCCCGCAGCCCAGGTGCATGCCTTCCTTGTGGCCGAACAGGTAAGGCAGAAAACACACAACACCTCTTAAAGCCTCTACCCACTCTCCACTGGTCAAAGTCAGGCCCACGGCCAAGCTCAAGTCCCTGTGCAAGCTCCGCTCTAGGGCCACCATCACCACAGGGAAGTCGTGGCAAGAAGAGATGGAAGAAGACTTATGAACAGGTGATACAATTTGCCACTTCTGTGATTTGTTCTGGAATGAGTACAATGTTAGAAGAAAAAAGAAATATTACATAGGAACAATAAACACTGATCATAACAATGTATGTATCTCTCTCTCTATAAGAGCAATTGAAAGCACACCTAAGTCATCCTTCATTGTCAAGAACCCTCTCCTCACTCCCGGCCATTGAGTCAATTCCAAATCAACAGTGACCCTAAGGGGAGGGTGGAACTGCCCCTGTGGGTTTCCCAGACTGGAACTCTGCAGGGGAATAGAAAGCCTCGTCTGTCTCCCAACAAGCGGCTAGTGGTTTTGAACGACCAGCAATGTGGTTAGCAACCCCATGAGTAACCACTGAGCCATCAGGGCTCAAAATATCTAGAGAGGTTCAACTGTCTTTGAAAAATCAGCATCAAGGTAGCATCTAACCCAACTAGAGCTGGTGGGTGTATTTTTCAGTGTTGAGGACAGGAATAAGACACATAAAAGCAACAAAGTTTGTTGCTGGAGTCTAAACACATACCCCACTGAAGTAAAGCAGATGCCTGCTGCAGCCGGCTACTTGGTGGAATGCGAGCTGCAAGCGTGGGAGGGGACGCTCTGGTTTCTGCTGGACCCAAGGCAGACAGGCCCTTGCAATCATGAGATGCACCTGTAGTCATTAAGTGGCGCCCATAAAAGGCAAGAGCAGAACTTGCGGGTGTGTGTGGCTGCAGGCCTCATTAGGAAGAGCACTCAATCCCACCCAAGGAGCCCTGGGCGACCAAATACCACCCCACCCACCCTCCCCCCAGGACATGCTCTAAAGAGGCGTTTATTATTTTTATCAAAGCTCTTAAATCTGTTTCTAGGATACAGGATTTTTTAAAATAACAATAATGGGGCGGGGTGCATTTGAAATGTTCTCATTTAATTTTTTTTTTTAAGCTAAAAACTTCAAAGAGCCAACTTGTGAAATGCAATGAGGGTTAAGGAGGGATATCTGCTTTGTGGCTAGTGTAAGAAGTTCAAAAACGGACTGTTTAAATCACACATATATGCATGGTGAATGAGTGTAGACGGTACGAACCATGTGTTTACTTATTCACACCTTCATTCATTTATTTCGTGTTTTTAAATTCTATCAAAGGAATTAGTGAGATATAATCACATTGCAATTACTGCGTAGAGAAGAAAAGGGTTCCTCCCACTTCATGATATATTAATTATTATGTCCCTTGTATGGGAACAGAGGAGCCCTGGTGGCATAGTGGGTTATGGGTTGAGCTGCTAACCTTAATATCAGTAGTTCAAATCCACCAGGTGCTCCACAGGAGACAAACGAGGCTTCCTGTTCCCATGAAGAGCCACAGTCTCAGAAACACAGGGGCAGTTCTTCCCTGTCTAGAGTTGGAATCAACTCAATGGCAGTGAGTTTGATTGTTTGGGGCTTTGTATGGAAACAAGGAAAACAATGCAGCTGATTTCGGTTGAGGTACATTTCTATCCCTCTAGGAATACTACTTAGTAAATACTGAAAAGGAAAAAAATCAGAGAGGAAAACAAAAATTATTTTTTAGAGAAATGTTAGATTAAAAAAAAATAAAAGAGTCCTAACCTTAAAGTAGGGACAGACACATTTGATTTACTACTAAGATTAAAGCAGCCCCCTACCCACTCCGACCCCGGTTAATGTGGTAAAATATATACCACATCAAAATAATCTTTTTCATGAGAGGATGCAAATCTACTTCAATCTCTCAGGGGCAGCATTTTGTAGTCTTTTTTATTCAAATGAAAACCATCACTTCATTTCTAATGATTTATTCCCTAGGAACTATTTTGACTTCCACACACAAGTGAACGCAAGAAAAGCCCTGTTTCTACCCAAGAAACTCAAAGGCTGAGCACACCCCACCTCTTCTTTCTCAAATGTAGCCTTTCCCTTGTCACAGTGAAACTCTAAGTTCATTTATCTCATTTTTCCTTAGAAAAAGCACCATTGGGCCCTAGAACATCCCAGAACTGATAGGTTAACCTCTGGGCTGCTAACCACAAGGTCGGTAGTTCAAAACCCACTGGCTGCTCCATGGGTTAAAGAAGAGGCGGTCTGCTCCAATAAAGATTTACAGTCTGGGAAACTGCACAGAGCAGTTCTACTGTCTTCTAAGCCCTTTCTACTATGCACACAACCTTTCAGTTTAATCATCCCAGTGCTGTTCTCACTCAATTTTACAATCTCAGGACCCTTAATGGTCCTGTTGCTATGGGTCAGAACAAACTCCATGATACCTAATGGCAGCAATGGTCCTGCCCAAACCCCTATTTGAAAAGTTTCCAGGTAACCCTCCAGCTCTCTTTGGAGCTCTGGCCTTGGCAAAAATGGCCCCATCTCTTCTTCTGTCCTTCCTGAATGCCTGAATCCATGTCAGGACCCGAGCCTTCCCTGGGCAAGAGGCCAGCTGTCCAGGACCTGAGCAGAGAACTCCATCCTTACGACAATGCGCCGACCTGGTCACTGCACTAGCTCTCTAGTCTGAAGAAAGCTCACGGAAAAGGCGGAGTGGAAAACTGTCGAGTGGGACAGCGGAGATCTTCACACTCTTCTGAAACATAATTTCATCTCCAGGAAGACAAAGAGCTTTAACATAAATGAGAATGTATGGAGCTCTGGAGGGTTAAGTATTGGACCATTAACTGCAGGGTCAAACTCATACACCTGCAAAAAGCTCTATTCTCCTCGGATTCCAACTTGCAAGTGCTTCAACACTATACAACCTATTTAAAGAAACAATAAATGGTTCTTCCTGATTAAACGTGGGCTAAGAAACCTATTACGCATGCAAAGGTTATTTGAGGAGTCTTTTGGTGCATGGGGTGAAAGCACTTGGCTGCTAACTGAAAGGTCAGCGTTTTGAATCCATCAGCCACTTTGCAAGCTGGTCTGCCGTGGGAAAGAGTAAACCAGAACAAAGCCAAACTCCTTCCATCGAGTCACTTCACACACACACACCCTTCCCCCTCGTTTCTGAGATTGTCATTCCTTACGAGAGAAGGAAGCCTCATCTTCTCCCGCGGGGCGGCTGGTGGGTTCACACTGCGGACTTGGCCATCAGGACTCCCCCCAGTAGAGCACAGCCTTGGCTCCTGGCTCGAGCCTGCCCTCTAGTCAGAAGGGACTCCTTAGCCACACGTTTTGAAGGGAACGTCAGCTGGACAGAAACAGCACGTGTGTGTCTATTTGGGGAGACTGATCTAGGATTTCTCTCCTCTTTGCGACCCAAGGGCTACTTTCCCTCACCTTCTCTGTCAGTCGCACCAAACATTATCTCTAGGGTACCGCCTCAGGCAAACTCAGTAGAATCTTCTCGAAAGATGTCCAAACTTTCCATGAGGGGGCTTCAAAAAATTTGTAAAAAAAAAAAAAAATCCCAATTATCTTTTCATTTCCCATGATCTCTTTGTAGCCCTGCCATCTTAGACCCTATGGGTGTCACCTGGTGGGCTGTGAAGGGTGACCTAGTGCCCAAGGCTCAGTGCAGAAACAGAGAGGTGGAGGTGGGCCCACAAAACCAAATCCCAGCAGATACAGACTTTCAGAGTGCCAAACACAGTGGGCCAAAGCCTGTCTGCCCCTCATTCTTTCCCTGGTGGTGACATTCCCACCTATGACTGATGGCACAAGCAGGTAGGCGGGTGCGGACGGAGCAGGAAGCGGCTGGACCTACAGCGCTCCAGCTCCCGCCGGCCTCAGAAAGGTCTGCTGCTTCACTCCCTCAGCTCCCTCCAGATGCTGCCAGCAGACACTCTGTAATATCTAAACCACAAATCATCACATTCCCCGCCCTTTGAGCCGGACCGTCCTTGAGCTTCCTGCAGAGTGAGATATTAACCACGCTGGCCACTGATACAATAGCTCTTTACAAATTCTGGGTAAAATCTGCCACACCATCTGCTTGATATGCTGAAAAGTGGGTGGACCTGGTAGCCTAAAAATATTCATCGTAGGTGAACCTTCTCAGAGTTATACAGGGCATTTCAGACATTTCACTAGCCACCAAAAAAAAACGGATCCTGGCTAGCTTATTATTAAAGAAAATATTTTATCAACTTACAATCGGGAGACGTAGCACTGTATCTAAAATTAGAGGTGTCTTGGAAATGCAGCCAGCTTGCAAAGACAGAATTGAGGCCAGGTCGCTTCAGGTGCCTTTCCAACATCCAGAAAAATAAAAGGAAACCATGCTAACGCTCTGTATCTGGTAGTTTTAGCAAGCAATGTCTATTTTTTTAAATGACTTGAATTTTATCTACTGTGACACATTAAAATCACCTAGACTGATCTAGGTGTGATGGCACCAGGACTTCGGAAGACGGCCAAACGAACGGGGTCATACTCACCCTGAAAAGGTACAGCGACTCGATCCTGCCCGTATCTTAAAGGGAACACGCCTTCTGTGGCCTGTTCTCCCGAGATCACCTTCTGAGCCGCGAAGTACTTGGGCTTGATCACATACTCCTGGGTCTGGCCATGATGAATCATCACGTTCTGGGAGGACAGGGGGGTCATTCTGAGGAGACACAAAGGGTGGAGAGGGCCGTCGGTAACGCACTCCTAAAAGTCATCACCCCAGGTGGAAAGGCCCCGGAATTAGGCAACTTCGAAGGAGCATGACTTCTGTGCAAACCTCATTCGTTCCTCCAATTACTGAGGCAAGCCATTAGTGGCGTGTAAGGAGTGAATGGGGTAGGCTTGTGAAGCTCCAACAGAGAGACACCGTCCGTCTCATGGGGGAACACACAGATGAATCGGCCAGCCTCAGAGCGCCACCACCACAAGTCTTCACACCAAACACAGTGTGGAGTCTAAGACAATGACCTATCACCATGAGCAGGCAGGCAGCGATAGATACAAGTGGTTTTATATATACTGATAAACAGACAGATGGTATTGGAAACGGGAAGGGCAGAAAATGGAGACAAGAGTATTATTATTATTAAAGAAAATATTTTATCAACATACAATCGGGAGACATAGCACTATATCTAAAATTAGAGGTGCCTTAGAAATGCAGCCATCTGGCAAAGCCAGAATTGAAGCCAGGTTGCTTCAGGTGGAAAGGGAACAGTGCAAGAAAGGCCTGGCTCAATCAGTTCAGAAGAGCCAAGTGTTCTTCACTTAGAGCGTGCAGTCAAGGGAGGCCTTGCCGAGTTGCCCCATCTTAACTGAGAAGTGGTTCAACCTTGCTTAGCCCTCGTCTTTAAGTTTCTGCCACACACAGCTGGGGGGCGGGGAAGTGCTTGTAAAAAATGTTGAACACACGAACACTGAAAGAGAAAGGGAAGAAGGCAAAAGAAAAGAACAGAGGGCTGAGGGGGGAGGGGGGGTTTGGTGAGTGGGAGAGGGAGGGGAAAAAGG
>NW_022103907.1:6161843-6170959 GCF_000313985.2 Echinops telfairi | reverse complement strand
ACTGCCCTGGACTTGATCTGACTCATGGCGACGCTGTAAGATGGAGGGGAACTGCCCTCCAGGGTCTCAAGGGCTGCCGGCTTTACAGACTGGTGCCAGGGGTTGGTTCTGGGTCCAAATAAGTGCCTTTTAATATGTCTTGTAAGGCTGGTCTATCAAATTCCTTTGATATCTTATCTGTTCTAGTTTTGCCACATTTTTGAAGGATAGTTATGATAGTTATATAATGTCATGCCAATTTGAAGATATATAAAAGTGTAGGGGTGGAGCTTAGCCTATCAATCAGGTCACAACCTGATGGTGCCTCCTTGTGGGCGTGGCCTTCTCCTAAGGAGGGTCCTGGGAACCTCTTCCTCTTTCCCTGCCTTCACCTTCCTGCTGGAGGACCCTGATTGCTGTCAGAGCCATGGAGATGTGTCTACCACCATTGGAGCCATGGGCTTTGCATCACAAGCCCGTGTTCTTCCTGCATTCTGCATCATTGTGTGGGGCTTCGTGAGTCTGAAGAGGGACTTACGGACTAGTATTGGGCTTCATGGACTTGAGCTGGACCAGGCTGGGATGTTCCCCGATATGGAATTACTTCTTGATATCAAGTTCTTTCTTGTATGGATGAGTGTCACTGGATTTGTTTCTCAAGTCCACACGGCCTCACACAACAGTCTCACTGGACACACGGTGACTAATGGGCCCAAATTGCCAATCTCTCCAATAGCAGCCGAGCCTTTTAACCACTGCGCCAGCATGGCTCTAAACAGCTAATGGAAAAGATAGGGAAACACACCAACCAGCACCAGAATGAGTAAAAGTGCTGTGAATCTGTACGTTTCAAACTTTCAACCTGTGGGTCGCCACCCCTTCGGGGGTTGAAAGACCCTTTCACAGGGGTCGCCTGATTCATAACAGTAGCAAAATTACAGTGATGAAGTAGCAACAAAAATATCTTCATGGTTGGGGGTGTCACAACATGAGGAACTGTGTGGGTGGTGGTGGCATTGGGAAGGTTGAGAACCACTGCTCTAGAAGGAAACCTGCTCCCCTGTGCACCTGAGCTAAAAGACTGGGCTGGATGAGGGAGTGGAGGCCCTGGGGGGGGAGAGAGGGGACACGGACGGGCAAAAAGTTAACACACTTGACAGCTACACCAAAGATGGAAGGTTGGAGGGTCAAACAGAAGAACC
Organism: Echinops telfairi; assembly: GCF_000313985.2. Lineage (NCBI taxonomy): Eukaryota > Metazoa > Chordata > Mammalia > Afrosoricida > Tenrecidae > Echinops > Echinops telfairi. The sequence goes on along the minus strand of NW_022103907.1, from coordinate 6,169,778 downwards.
ATTGTGAGGATGGTGCCACACCGGTATTTTTCGTTCTGGTGTACACACGGTTGCCACGAGTCGCAGTGGACTCGACTGCGCCCAGCAACAATCATCAGAAGTTCCTCGAAAGAAAGGCCTGGCGATCTGAATTCCAAAACACCAGTCACTGAAGCCCCGCCTGAGCACAGCTCTCCTCTGAAATCCACGGAGGCACACGAGCTGGAATTGACTCCACGAAGCTAATGAAGGAAGGAAGATCTGAACAATAAAGTAATGATACCACAGCAGGTCATCGGGAAAGGTACATTGTCACAACAACAGAGAGGCAGAGAATGTCTTATCAAAAGCAGTGAAAGTCACATACTGGTCCGACAGTGGAGCCCCTGCAACTATGGCCCTTAGCCATCCTTCAGACGTGGAAAGGAACTCGCCCATAGGGCTCAACTGTGAACCAAGCAATAGGCAGATCCATACAAGGAGCAACAGTGGGGAAGTATGCTTCCCTCAGAATCATCAGGGACTGGAGGTTGAAAGAGCCACCTTTCCCCAAGGACCGGCTTCCGAAGGGTTGGGAAAAGAGGAGGGACGCAAACATGAAACGCAAGGAGGAGGTGAGGTAAGTGATGTTAGCTACATTGTGGCCATTGCAATCAATGACATGAAACAACGTCTATGAATTGTTGGATCCAAAACTGATCTGCTTTGTGAATTTTCGCATTTCAAAAACAGTAAGCTGTTTTTTTGTTTTGTTTTCATCTAAAAGGCAGCAAGAATTTGGAATAAAGTCAGTCAATCGCATTCAAAGGGTACTTCCTCCTTCCCTCCTCTCATCAGGAATCTAGCTCTATCTCTTCACACCCACGCTCGCAGGAAGTCTGGAGGATGTTCTCGGGCCTGGACTTGCCCGGACAAAGTGCCAGGCAGGGACGCCACTTCTGCCTTCAGACTAATCACAAAATTACTAAAAGCCTATCAGTGTAAACACTTTTGTTTCGATGACGTAAGTGTTGATTTGAACTTTATGATGTTTGGTTGAGATGGAGTAGAAATTGAAACTGCTGGACACATCTGGTGGGGACAGATAAGAATCACCAGTCTCTTTGGTTAGCAAGGGGAAGTCCTCCTCATCTCAGGGGCAGCTTGCTCTCAGCCATGCTGGCTGTCACCTGGTCACCACGCTGTGGGCCCTGCTCAGAGCAGCAATGGGCTCCCGAGATTAGAGAAAGCCCAAAATTGCAGGTGGCCTGAGCTGCTACAACTACTTCCTGCTCTGAACGATGATGGTCTATCTTCTCATCGAAGCCCTTCCTTCTCTGCCCGCTGAATAGAGTTGATGCACAAGAGCAATAAGCAGGTGTGCCTGTCACCTGAAAGCACATGTCATGCCTGGGCTCCTTGAACAAAACATAACCTACAGGCAGTCAGCATACAAATAAGGCTAGGCTGGACCAAACCGAGACCTTGGGTGACCGCCCTCAGCCACCACAAACATAAAATAGGTTCGTTCTCTTGGCAATGGTACCCACTAAACCACGTAAGCCACCAAGTCCATTCCAACTCGCTGAAACTTTGTGCAGGGGAAAGTCAACCTGTTGGGTCGGGTCTCGTGGCTGACTTTGCTGAAGGACATTGCCTGGCATTTCTTCCAAGGCACTTCTGGGTGGACATGAACCAGCCTTCAGCCTTTCCGTTGGCAGCCAAGCACCTGAACGGTCTGCACCACCCGGACTCCTCAGTCCCACCCGTGGGATAATTTTTCCCAGAGTTACAGACACAATAGCAAACACGAGGGGGCTTTCAAAGAGTTCACAGAAGAAGAAAATAGAACTAAAGACAATGGAATTTTTTGCAAACGTTCCGAAGCCCCTTCACATATTTTGGGGTGTGTGTCCTTGACTTTTAAAGACTAGATGTGCACATCCATCAGAAACGTGAGCTGGACGCTCAGCTCTAGCACGGTTGCTCTGGCCAAAAGCCAGTGAAAAAGAAACTTCCCAGGAAAGTTTCCCTAAAACGAAATCATGCAGCAGGAATCAGCATCAAAGGTGTAAAATATCATTTGTCTGTTTATAATCCCACCTTCTTCATGGCGGCTTCCAGTCCAAGGTGTAGCTGAAGGTGACACTACAACTATGATGTGGCCGTATGACAACAGCTTTATTAGGATGTAAGTCACATACCATCCTAGCTATACATTTTAATTACAAAATTAATGGCTTTTGTGCAATCATTACCACAGGACACTTTAGAGTATTTTCAAATAATTTGCTTTCAACTTACGATAGCACGGGCATCCAGTTGGGTGTCATCCTTCAAATTAATCCTCTATGTTGTTTAAACCTGACGTATGAAGGACGTAAGGGAGCCAAGTTCAATGATTCCACGGTTAGAATCTCTCTTGGGGGCAAAAACATTCATCCCTATCAAGTGACACCCCTCTTCACACCGTGAATTCAGCATTCATGGAGGAAAAGAAGCGGGAATCAGACAGAGGGAGATCAAAATAGCAGCATGAGTCCTGATAAAGCTGGCTGCAAAGTGTGGCTTAGAGGCCCAGGACAAACAACCACACTGTACTTACCATCAAGTTGATTCCAATACACGGCAACTATCACCCCAGTACACCCTACAAAATAGACAACAACCCTAGAATGGGCGGAGCCTGTCTGGCTAATCCCAGGTCACAAGAAGGAGAAAATGCTCATGTCCCACAGGTGACCTGGTCCCCTCCTGGGGAGCAGTTTCTTGTCCCCAATCCAGCCGCCGGAGCACTCTCCTGCCCCACAAGGAAAAGCGATGAAGAGTGGGGCCAGGGGCAGGTGGAGGGGCTTCTCCACAGGTATCCCCCTCAAGTGGTAGGAAAATGAGGGGTGGGGAGTTCATGTTTTCTGCTAACACTGCTCTTTCTCTCCAATGTGGCAAAAGCCATCAGAGTGAAGTATAAGAAAACAGAGGGAAGGCATTTAAGTTTAGAAATGTCGGAAACTGGGAGTGCTGTGCAGCCACACCTGTAAGCCCATACAGATTCACTCCATGCTAAAACAGCTAAGCATCAACATGCATGTAAGTATCTAGTTATGAATACATCTAGTATAGACATGCACACACACTGGTGGTACAGAATCTACCGATTTTGCCTAAGTGCTTGGCCTTTATCCATAAAGGACAGTCACAACTAGACATTTATCACAAGAAGACAGAAAAGTGTACTTTGGGAAGTATTACACTTGCAACAGTATTGAAAGGACTTGAGTTAAACCGATACCTGTGCGGGGGCAGTGAGGGATGCGTCGCAGGATGGAGGCAAATGTGAAGGGCTGTACAAGAAAATGACTGACTGGACGCACCGATTTAATGAGTGAGGTGGAGGACTAAAGGAACAAGATCCAAGCAAGACACGAGGCTTCCAGCCTGGTTGAGTGAACGGAGATTTTAAATTCTGAGCAAGGGGGAAAGGAGAAGCAAAGAATGGCAGTTGGAAGAAAGGGCTAGTCTGTGTGGTCATCACTCTAGTATTATTTTTGATTTAGAATCCATTAGACATGTGGAATGGACTCCAGGGGAATCATTAGAAAACTATTCCGAGTTTGGAAGTTGTGGTGTTCGTCGAAGAACCCTGTGTGATACACCTGGTTATCAGGACCAGCTGCCCACTGGAGAGCTGGAGCTTTGAGCACACATAGAGGCACCATGGGGGAAAAGCCTAGGGATCTATTTCTAAAAACTCACCCGCTAAAACCCCCATAGAGCACAGTTCTCCTGGAACCCCCATGGGGCTGCCAAGAATCAGGTGGGCTGGATGACACCTGGTACAACAGGGACCAACATCTTTCCAGGTGGCCGTACGGCAGTAAACACAAAAACAAAACAACTACAGGGTCTTGGAGGATATTCACACTTAACGGTAGGGACCTAAAGACAGAAAAGGGATTGTGGTGATTACATAATCCAGTGTCAATTTAATACTATTAAGAGTGAAGGGTGGAGTTTAGCCTGTCAATCAGGTCACAGCTTGATGACCTCATTTGGAGGCAGGAAGATGATAAATAGCTCACTACAGGTCAGACACACTCTCTCCCTGCAAGACATTCCTGTTGACAAGCCACATGGAGCTATGCTGATGGAGCCAGAGCCCTGGAGCTGGAGGAGCCACATGGAGACCCAGGACAGCGCTGAGATGCTCCCACCACCACTGGCTCCACAAGACTTTCCAACCATTGGCCTATGATCTTCCTGCATTCAGCATCATTGCACATGTTGCGTGAGTCTGAAGTGGAATTTATAAACTGGTATCGGACATATGGGCTAATATCAGATTTATGGACTTGATCTGGACTGGGCTGGGATGTTTTCTCAATATACAAGCGCTCTTCTATATAAAACTTATACACATGAGTGTGTATGAATTTGTTTCTCTAGTCAACCTGGCCTAACACAGGGATTTTAAAAACAGAGAAGGAACAAAAAACAAGAAAAATGTAGATTCAGAAGTTATAAATTCAAGAGTTTCTAAGATGAAGGGAGAGTCAGTCACCCACCATTTGCTGCCAAAAAAAGGTACGGGTGAAAGTATCGTATATACTCGAGTATAAGCTGACCCGAATATCAGCCGAGGCACCTAATTTTACCACAAAAAACTGCATTAAAACTGTGCTGAAAAACTCGGCTTATACTCGAGTGTATACGGTATAGAGGAAAGGACACTGGGTTTGGCAGGCAGTGCCTGGCACCAGCAACAGTGCAATTGAGTTGTGATAGGAGTGGAAGCCTGGCTATGGAGAGCGAAACACTCGACAGGTGATACACGGAACTGAAAGAAAGCAAGAGAGGGAGAAACAGAGCAGACATTAGGGGTGGGGCTTGTTCTCAGAAGACTTGAGTCTGTGGAAATTGTGCCTTTATAAGCAAAGGGGAAAACAACTGCATAAAACCTATTTCCTTAGAAGAAAGGATTAGTCACAAACTGTTTACCCTGCTGCCTCCATAGTGGCAATTTCTGGCGCAGGCACAGTCTAAATTTTTCCATGTTTCTACTAAATCCATTATTTGACACACAGCAAGGGTGGGGGCGTCTGGCAAAGCCCGAGCCCCTTTCCAGGGGTGGACCACACAAAAGACAAGCCCCAACAGGCTGCAAGCAAATTTCCCACAGAAGGCCAGCCTAACACAGTGCTAACCTTTTCTCCTATGTGGAATGTAGGACGGTTTCTAATCAAGAGTGGGGACATCGGGGTGGCAGGAGTAAACTGTGGTGTAAAAGAAGGTCACAAATAAGTCACTTGAAGTCTCTGAAGGCCAATTTCTCTCTATAGAATTCTAGTAATCTGATGTATCCCACCCGTATTATAGAATTCTAGTAATCCCATGTATCTCACCCGTATTATAGAATTCTAGTAATCTGATGTATCCCACCCATATTATAGACATCTAGTAATCCGATGTATCCCACCTGTATTCCAAGTTGTTCAGAAATTGGGAGAATAGGACTCAAGAAGATGGTGTGCCTTCGAGTTCATTTTTAAAAGTCACTTAGTGGTCAAGTGGCTCACCTGCTAACTGAAAAGTCAGTAGTTCAAACTCACCAGCCTCTCTGTGGGGAAAGAAAACTGTACTAATTGGTTTGCCTAATGAGAGACAGCCCAAGATGCTGGCTTAGTCAGATACACCTTGCCATCACCCTAGGGCAAAGACCCAAGAAGACAAGTGAAACTGAGACAGATGACAATTTTGGAACCCTGAACATCTAACCGAAAGATGAAAAATGAGACTGAACACCAAATGGAAAGGAGAAATTGAATGCAATCCATGAACACGGAGAGTTCCGGATTATGGACATCCAACCAAATGGCTTGGCACAGCACAGCACAGCCATCTTTGGGACAAACTGACACAGCTACACCATCACCTGTTCTACACCCTGGTAGCTTGGTAGGTTGTCTACACTTGAACTGAAATATCTACAGAGATGCACAGAGCACTTGTCCTGGCCATTTGAGCAGCAATACCTCGCAAAGGCTACAGCGATGTCCGGCCAACCAGAGGGTGCATTATCTGCTAGAACTATCCCAGAACATCTGTACAGTCGCACAAGAGCTGTGGCGAGACCTTAACCATCCATCAATCACCTGCTGCCTAACATGAGAAAGAAACTGCTCTCTGGCCTCCACTCAATCTTGAAGAGCTACACAACAGAACAATTACATGTGGGTGTGGCCCATCACACCCATTCGTTAGAATAAATCACAATCAACAACACCACATTAACACACAGACCAAAACTAGAAAATAACAACAGTTACAATAATACAAAAGAGACATATTCTAAAGTGAAAGAGAAGAAGCAAAGTTCCTGGTATACCAAAGTAAAACATTAAGAACGTACAGTAATCAGATGACATGACCTTGCTTGCTGAAAAGGAAGGAGAAATTGAAGCACTCGCTGATGAAAGTCAAGGAGTATAGCCTTCAGTACGGATTATGACTCAATATAAGGAAGGCCAAAATCCTCACAACTGGACCAATAAATAACATCGTGATTAACTGGAGAAAAGGTTGAAGTTGTCAAGGCTTTTGTCTTACTTGGATCCACACTCAATGCTCACGGAAGCAGCAGTCAAGAGATCAAAAGACATACTGTATTAGGTACATCTGCTACACAAGACCTCTTTGGAATATTGAAGAGCAAGGATGTTGCTTTGAGAACTAAGGTGCTCCTGACTCAAGCCATGGTATTCTCCATTACATCCTATGCAAGGGAAAGTTGGACAATGAATTAGGAAGACAGTAGAAGAATAGATACATTTGAATGAATACATTTGAATTCTTACACACTTTGGATAATTGTCAGGAGAGACCAGTACCTGGAGGACATCCTGTTTGGTGAAGTGGACGGGTGGCAACAAAGGAAGGCCCCTGACCAGACGGATTGACACAACAGCTGCTTCACTGGGTTCTGGCACAGGGACAGTTGGGAGGCTGGTGCAGGACTGTGGCTGTGCAGTGTTTCACTCTGTTGTGCACGGAGTTGCTGTGCGTTGGAGCTAACAACAACCTAACAACTATGCAACTGCCCAGAATGATGGATAATCCACAAAACATAACATGGAAAGATCGGGACAATGAGGGCGGGTGGAATAAACAAATCACAAAAGGGCAAAGATTGTAAAGTCCGACTTATAAATAAAGCCAAGAAAAGGTAAGCACACAGAAAGCAATGTTCTTTGCTGGCTACTCAGGGAGGGACAGGGAGTCATTTTTAGAGCGTAGACACTTCATATTTCTGGTCTGAAAGGTCAATATATACTATGAGGTGAGTCAGCATACTTTGACTAAAGTCAACGAAGACACTGAGGGATGTGCAAGAAGAAAAGAAAATTATGCTAAATGCTGTAACACAATTTTGCAATAACAGTAATACAAAGATGTGGGTGGTTACTTAGAAATGTATGTTACATAGGTATAAGAAAGTATATTACTTATATATGCATGCTGTGTTTATTTAGGAAGGTGAGCACGTATGCACGCATATAGAGGTATCAGTAAATACAAATTTGGATGTGCTGCATATATAATCAGGTAGATAATAAAATACACAGGACCCACAGTTAGAGAGAGACCTCCTGGACACGGTCAAACACCTTGAGCAATTGGTAAACTACATTAAAAGGCTTGGGCTATAATCTCATGGAATAACTCAGTCAGATGGCAAAATTTAACTTATATGAATCATGTTCTTAATTGTGGTTTGGTGAGAAGCATCCAGAGCAGAAGTTCAAAAACTTATTTGACCTACCCCCCCCTTTTTTTAAATCATTTTATTGGGGGATCGTACAACTCTTATCACAATCGATAAATCCATCGATTGTGTCAAGCACATTTGTACATTTGTTGCCATCATCATTCTCAAAACATTTGCTTTCTACTTGAGCCCTTGGTACCAGCTCGTTTTTCCCC
>NW_022103907.1:6152358-6161743 GCF_000313985.2 Echinops telfairi | reverse complement strand
TCAAAACATTTGCTTTCTACTTGAGCCCTTGGTATCACCCATTTTTTCCCCTCCCTCCCCCATCCCCCCTCCCTCATGAACCCTTGATAATTTATAAATTATTATTATTTTTGTCCTATCTTACACTGTCCACTCCCCTTTACAGAAAAAAAAATTTTTAATTGCTCAGTGCCACCCCTCTCACACCAGTCATTAAAAACATGTGCACTAGACCCCATAATCCAGGACAAAGCATTGTTGTTAGTTGCCAACAAGTCAATGCCAACTCGTCACTACTCAATGGACAAGTAAGCAGCGCCACCCAGGCCGGCACCGTCCTCACGATTACCCTTATGCTCGCGCTCACTGTGGCAGCCCGTCAATCCATCACACTAAGGACCTACCTCTTTTCTCACCACTGCCGCTCTCCCTGGCCAGCACGACGTCCTTCTCCAGGCCTTGGTCAGCCAGATAGACTGACAGACTGGCTGCCACAAGGGGCTCACGCGTTAACAGTGGTAAGGGCAGTGCAGGACAGGGCAGTGTTTCCTTCTGATGTGCACAGGGTCACCGTGCGTGCGTTGTAAGCGATTGCTGAACAGACTAGATATAAATGCAGAACTCGGTGTTTTTCAAGAGCCACCGATCGTTTGTTTTAAGTAAAGCTTTGGAAGGTTTCGCTTTGCTTGGCTTGCTCGTTACCACTGAGTTGGCTCCAAATCACGACACCCTTGTGTATGGACCACGTACAGAATGCCTCATCCTGTGGCATCTCCATGATGCGTGGCAAGTGTGAGCCCCTCGGATACTCTTCCATCCGTCCATTTCGTCAAGGGCTTCCTTCATTGAGTGCACACACCACTTTACCAAACAGGAGGGCCTTTTCCAACAACCGATCCTCCCTGATAGAAAGCCCGTGAAGCAAGCAGAAGCCTCCCCTTGCCAACTTCTAAGGAGCATCCTGGTTCTAAGTCTTCTCAGACCGATTTGCTCATTTTTCTTCTCACAGTCCGCACCACATTAAATATTCTTTGTCAGTACCACCTTTGAAGGTGTTCGTTCTTCAGCTCTGGCTCGGGAGGCAGCGTGTCTTTCACCTAAGATGCCCTGGTGGCGCTGTGGGGTGAGGTCAGTGGAGGTGACGGGAAGAGGGTGTCAAAGGGTCCATGTAGGAAGAGAATGCTTGGAAACTGATGGCGGTGGCAATTGTACAATCCTGTTTGACATGACTGAACTATGGAATGATGTGACATATAGAAATTAAAAGTAAAACAAAAACAAAAAATAAAATTTTTTAAAGCCATGAGCCAATCCTCAGGAGAAAACGAGGCTGGCTGATCTGGTACAAATTACAGTCTCAGAAAGCCTGAGTCAGAATTCACTCGGCTGTAGTGGATTGGTTTTCTAGGCACCGTGGGGCAATCTTTAAATCTGAACTCCAGTATTAACAGAGAAGTGAACTTGAGTTTGTGTGTGTGTGTGTGTGTGTGTGTGTGTGTGTGTGTGTAAATTCTGGTCTTTGGGGGCAGAAGAAACTAACACACTTACTTGTGTATGAGTCAGGCAATGTACTAGGTATTGTCATACTTTTTAATATAGTTTATCGTTGTCTTCTAATCAACTTGATGAAGTGACTCTCAGGGTGCTCATACTGCCTTGAGGAAATTGAGGTAATTCTCCACCCCACCCCACCCCCCACGAGAATTGGTGAAGTTTAGAATTCGCTTTCTGGAATCGGATGAGAAAAGCCTGCCGCTGGCACTTTCTCAATAGGACAGGAGTCTTAATTATTTGTTACACTGTTAGGGTTTGGTACGGTCACTCTCTGGACTGTATAGTTAGTTAGATTTTCCTTGGCTCCTTTTAGTTCAGATCAATAGGAGGCGGCTGTCGTCCCCTTTGTGTTCAGGGAAGCTGTCCAGAGTAACCCAAGGCAACAGCTCACTTTGGACACAGGGCAGGCCTTTAGCTCTGAACAGTATTTCCTTCCATGGTTACTTATGAAATAGCGGATTCAACTCAAGGGCCTCAGGATGTCGGTCTTCTGCTTTTCGGAGCTTCGGGAGGTGGTTGCCTCATTCTGCAGATAAGGTATCAGTTGAAGAGCGTGGAGGTTTGACCAGAACTAGCCAGGGAGAGAGGCTGCCTTGCTAGAATGCAGCTTTGCCTTTGTTCGCGTTCTATAAATCTGTAGTTCTGTATCTGGTTATCTATCTTTTTCTCCTTGCGAAAATAATACTAATCCTGTATCACACAGATGTCATGTTTTCTACTTTATAAGGTACTTTGAAATATATGATTCCGTAGGATCCAGGTACACAAATACATAAATATATAGAAGCCATTTCCAAACTTATTTTACAGAATATTTCAAAAAAGAGAAAAGTACAATGATATCCCAGAGTATCCAACTTCTACCTTCAATAATTGCCAATTCATAGCCAAGTTTGTTTCATTTATACACATTTTTATTTTCCTAGCTACACATTTACAGCTTGTCTAAGTAGTTTAGCACCTCTCTATACAAGAAAAGTCTTTGCAGGGGCAAGGAATTATTTAGTGTGGCTCTTTTAGCCAACGTCTCTGCTAACTCCCACCAAACCACCTTTGCCGTGGGTCTGGGTAAGAAGGGAGTTGGGGAGTCAGGGTGGAGAAGGCACTAATAGGATTCACCTGTGAACAGCTGCTAACAGGCTACATCGTGACTATCCACTAGGGCTCCGAAATTGGGCACAGACCCCACGGGAATTTGGTTCTGGGCCTTGTCTTCCTACTGCGGGAAGATCTAATATAGGAAAGATTTACTTGATTGAACTTCGCTGCTGCTTCTCATAGCTTTTGACTCAGCATATACACACAGGAATATGCCATGCTTTTTTCCCCCCAGGTATATCGGTTTTATAAAAATAAAAATTTTAAAAAGCAACGTTCCCAGCAGCGTGGATCTTTCGGGTCCTGCAGGGCAGTGGATATTTTGTCCAGCTGGATCAGGCCCGACAAGAGGACTGGAACAGATGTTTGAATTTGGTTAAACGCTTTCAATATTTATTACTGAGGTGACCTAGTTTAGCAGCAATTGTAATAGAAAAAACAAGGCCGTTTGGGGAAAAACAGAGTTTATTGCATTCACCTTAAAAATGGAAAGAATTTCCCCTTTTTCACTTTGTTTAGCTTGGATGTGGGAAAATTAAACCTCGAGAGATTCTCTCCCTACATGAATAAGGTGTCTGCATTAATAGTTATTTTCCTACATGATGTTGTTGTTACTGTGACGGGGGAAGTCTTGTGGAGCTCTGGTTCTGGGTGTGCTACCACACCTGAATGTCAGAGCTGGCCACAGGGCCCGGGGGCCCTTTCGAAGCCCGGCTAACAGAGTCTGCAGGACAGACAGAAGGATAATTTTAATTTCCCAAGTCTTACGCAGTACTGTTTACCCTGCCGCCACTCAAATCACTGTGTGTATTCTGCGGGGCCCCTGTCCCAAAAATGTTGATCCTCCCAAGCATGGTATTCATCCTGGACTGTGTACAGATAATGCTGGCTGGTAAAAGGGACCGTTGTCAAGAACGCCAACTGATCTTAGACAAGCTCTGATGATCTTTTTCATTCTCTCCGGTTGGCAGGAAATGGGGGCTCCTTTCTTTCTGGGATGTGCTCCCTCCCTTCCTAACCACTAGGGCAGCCTTCACCGTCAGTCATCTTCTGACTCTTCAAAGACAGGAACTTCCACTTTCTGCCCTTCGTCGACTCAGCTCTCTCGATCTAGAGACCAGGGAATGACCTCCATGCAGTTCACGTCTTTCAAGAGTCAACTCCTCGCTAATTTCTGTCTGCTCATGGTTGCTCTCCGCTGCCTTCAAATCACTGTTTTCCTATTTTGTCCAGATTTTAATTCTCTCCTAGAAGGTTAGTTTAATTATCGTATGCAGCTATTAGCATCACCAAAGTCAGACTCTTCCCTACCAGTATTTTTTAATGTTTCTTTCACTCGGTATCATTACTGTTTATTTTACATCAGTATCTATATATGTCTCTGTTTTTGAAAAACAGAGGAGAAGCATTCCTTGTTAATTTTTAGGTAATTAAATAGAACTAAGGAGAAGCCAACCCCTATTCATTTTCAGTTCATCGCAACCATTTGTTTACACTATAACAGGAAGTATAGGATATACATTTGGAAATGATCACATCTGATTATGTATGTTTATATTTGGTGGTGGAATGAGTGCTAAAATGGGGTGAATATGTCCTATTTAGAGACAGGGGGGAGGATGCATGCCATGTTTCTGCTTGGAAGTTAGCATGACCTTGCACATTAGCTCAGAACGCCATGAGGTATGTTACCACGTGCAGTGAACTCATGAAAGCAGTCCGCTTGCCAAGGCGCCAGGATTCATCGCATTGCTGGCAACTGGGGAATCTGTAAGATCTAACACATTGAATAATAAAATAACATCATTATGTGTTACTCGCAGAGCACTACATGCCAATTACAGTAAATGGCTTTATGTAATTCCCCAAACTCAATCTGTAATTCATGTGATAATGGTCCGGTGTCCCACATTCTACAAGGAGGCCAGTGTAATTTCATTGATGAAAAGCAGTGTTCAGAGAGCAAGATGGGGCCTGGGTCTCAAACAGTCTACCCTCCTCATTCTACAGATGGGGAAACTGAGGACTTAACTCTAACAAATTCTCACTCAAAACCAAACCTGTCAACAAAGATAGAAACCAGCCAAACCCAGCTATTTACTCCAATACAACACACCTCTCAGATCCAGCAAAAGTAAGAAAATATTAAAGATGTGCAGAAGCAAAATCCTTAAGGAGAGAAGGAAACTGAAACCAAATTGTCTAAATGTTTACATTCTCCTTGCTGAACATGAGTGGCCTTATAACCTCCGTATGCTTTTGAAGAATAGACAGCAAAACAAACGAGTGTAAAAAGGTTTGCTGCGATTATGAAGAACCATGAACGCTCTATTGAAAGTTAGGCAGCATTAACACATATGACTAACACTACCTTTTATTGCCAGATCTCATTTATCCTGTTAAAAATATCTGTTTGCCTCTTTTAATTCCACATTAAACTACCCATAGGGGATCCAAAGAATGTTAAGCTCTAGATTCCAATCTGTTGTCTGTAGAAAATCCTAAATGTTGAAAAGAAAATAAAAATGACCTAGTGATGCCCTCATTTCCAAGATGCACTTCTACCAGGAGGCTTTCCATAGATGCCAAGGCAAGTCCCATGAGATTGTTATCATCATCATCATCATCATCATCATTACATTATATTACTATACTAGCTCCCCTCCTTGGCGTTCAATTAGTTGGCTTCTGAGACCTGTCACAACGCAATCATCTCCCCAATGAAATAAGTACATCTTAAGGCCTAGGAAGAAAGGTAATCTTTGTTTATATGTGTGCCTTACCCATTGCCTGGGGTCTTTCAAATGAAATCAAGAGAACAGTTTGGAAACATCTACACTGGCAAATGCGAGTCCTTGAAGGTGAAAAATTAAAATAAAAATTCACAAAGAGTTTTCAGCAGGCGTATCTTAACTGCCAAAAAATAACTTGCCAAGAAAATGTTTCAAAATGCTTGGATTGTTCTAACTGTATAATTTTGTTCAACTGTTTCCACCAGGCTGTAAATAAAATCCCGTTAGATTTTAGATTCTACAGCAACAGGGCATCTCATTGAATGGGGGGAAGCAGGGGCAAGAGACGATGGGGGGGGGGGGGAGCAGCAAGCAAGCCAAGAACATTTGCATTTAACCATCTTAACAGCTGTAAATCAAATATTTGACTTTGCTCACTTATTTCCCTTTGAAAATACATGAAGTGAAACAAAGGCTTGATTCAAACAGATCCCAGACTGGTTTCAATGTTATGAACAAAATGCTAGTTTGTTGAGAAGTCTGTCCCACTTTAGGGCATGTCTGCTGGCGTTACTGTGAGTACCACAGAGTATTCTATGTCTGTTGCAGGTCCTGCCAGGGGTGGCATCCTTCTCGTACCTCTTTAGGTTCCCTTTCCTCCATCTTACACAGGAATGAAAGAAAAGGTACTAAATTATAAGTGCTTAAGCCTTTCCCACACGGAGGTTGATGAAGCAGTCCCTTGTGGGCTAGTGGAATTTGTACAACAAAGAACAGACTATATTGCGAAAAACAGGTCCAAGAAGTGCCCAACGAGTGACGGGTAGTGGGAAAGGTTCGAGAGTTTAAGGACATGCGATGCACTCGTGGAAAGTAGCTGCTATATGTAAAGGTCAAGATTAAGAGAGAGAGATTTCAAAATTTTTTGTGAAACCCAGCAGGTCCTCAAATACAAATACAAATAATACTTCAAGCAATGTATGAGGAGATTCCTTTTTTTTCCTCAAGCTTTATGAAGTGTCCTTCTACTTCTATAATTGTTTTCATTTTCAGAGAACGTTCGTTCATTTCAAAATATGGAGAGGAAATGCTGCTGTTCTGTCAAAGGCTGAAGCTCTACCTTTAAAACCGCTCTCCACCTCCTTTCTCAAAGGGAAAAAACAAAATTCATCCCATTGCTGGTGGATCATACAAACTAAGAAATCATAAGGATCAAAGCAGAAATAAATGATATGGAAAACCAACCCCAGCAAAAAAACAATGGATAATAGCGTCATGGCGTTGATTCTGACACGCAGCAACCCCATAGAGGGTTCAGTTCAAGGGAGAGGGGCTAGCTCAGAAGGTTATGGCAACTACTGGGCAGAATTCCTAACCGGTAATCTTGAAATATTATCTAGGACTCTGGATGATCATGGGGCTTATTAAGAAGATGTTTTCAGAAACCTGATGACTGCATTGATGAAAAAAAAAAAGACGAAGGAAGCTGTGCTGAGGAATAATTTTTTTTCCTTCATGACAACGCACCTGCTCATTCCTTAAGGTAGCAAGAGCTGTCCTATAGGAATTTCCTTGGGTAGATAGGATCAGGTATCAGGCCTCAAAGGACAAAAAAATCTTATCATTGCAAATGAGGGGGAGTGCAGAGTGGAGACTCAGAGCCCATCTGTAGGCAACTGGACATCCCTTTACAGAGGGGGTTGCATGGAGGAGATGAGCCAGTCAGGGGGCAGGATAGCACTGATGAAACACACAACTTTCCTCTAGTTCTTTGGTGCTTCCTTCCCCCCACTATCATGACCCCAATTCTACCTTACAAATCGGATTAGACCAGAGTATGTACACTGCTACAGATAAGAGCCCCGCAACACAGGGAATCCAGGATAGATAAATCGCTCAGGACCAACAATTAGATATCAGGAGGATTAGAGGATAGTGGGAGGATAAAGGGAGAATGGATCACAATGATCAACCTAGAACCCCCTTCCAGGGGAACGAATAATGGAAAAGTGGGTGAGGGGCAACAGAGGATGATGTAAAATATGAATATAATAATGTATAACTTATCAAGGGTTCGGGAGGGAGGGAGGGCAGGTGGGGGAGGGAGGGGGAAGCAATGGGGAGCTGATACCAGGGGCTCAAATGGAAGGAGAATGCTTTGAAAATGATGATGGTGGCATATGTGTAAATATGCTTAACACACTGGATGAATGTATGGATTGTGATAAGAGATGTAAGAGGCCCCAATAAAAGTATTTTTTAAAAGAATATGCTAAGAATAAGCTAGGAGTGCGAAGAATAAGAGTAGCTACTTCCTGGCACCGTGATATCAAATAGGGAGCACTCGGCATGTCAGCATCGTGTCTCCTATAAGCAAACACTCACTCGGTGTCATCACAAGAAGCCATACTTCAGCTGGCACCAAAGACCTGGAAACCATGTCGCAGCATGCCAACAGATTCAGCATGCCTCTGGTCTCCTCTACAGGAAACATGAGACCACCCAAGGCAGCACCTGTTATCCCAGAGAGTAAGTGACTCAGGTGTTAACAAACACAAAGAATATTTTCAAAGCCATTCCCACTCCATGCAATGGCTCAAACATGAAATGTTGCACAATGTCTACATTAAACAGCAAGTGGAACAATGGAATTACCCAAATTTTCCAACTGTTCCATGGGAATCATAAATGTTACTTTAATGAAAAATTCCAGAGTTAGAGCACAAATTGCTAAATGCATAGGAAATAGATAATATCAATCAAGTGTCGTGCCAATCAAAGTCAGCAAACCAATCCGTGTGCTTCTTGGGAAACAAATTGTCTAGTCATTCTTCCATGTCTGCCTTGCCAATTGTGACCTACGTCCAACGAATGTGTCTGCTGAGGCCCGCGATGAGTCACTGCGTACGGGCTTACGCAACGCTGGGGTCTGGAAGGCACACAGTCTGCCACCAGGACCATATGCTGTTGAGTGTGCCCCAGCCCTGGGGACTCCGGGTGTCAGCACAGTCATGGGCCCTGAAGGTGTCCAATGGCTGGAGTCGATCTCCACATCTCTCTTCTAAAGAGGCTCCCAGTGGACCCGAATCTCCAGTCTTTTGGTTAGGAGCCAAGTATATTAACTATTTGTAACACCCCCCATAAAAACCCAACAGCTTTTAAAAAATTACAAGTTCACATGGGTGTATAGAATCCCCGATGCTGACAGAAAGCACTGGCTACAAAGCAAACAAAGGCAGGGAACCGCTATTGCAAGACAGTTTTTTTGTTTTGTTTAAATCACTTATAGGCTGCATACTAACAGACTGTAGTCAGTTCGTATAAAGTCCAGGGTAAAGCACATGCAGGGACACACACTTGGCTAATATGATGCCTTCATGAATGATGTAAGACAGGTTTCTCAACATTACACGATTGACATGTTTAAGCCAGGTAACTCTTGCTTGTAGGAGATTTGTAGAATATTTAGCAGCACCCCTGACCTCTACTCACTGTATACCAAAAAGTACCCTCCATGCCCAAATCCAATCGACCTACAGCGCCTCCACAGATGGCCAAATGTCCCCTGAGCGAGGGTAGTTGCACTCCTGGTTTAGAACCACTTAAGACATGACTGTCTCCTTCTCTGTTTAACCCGAAAGACCCTAATGAGAACCGGAAGTACGTGTTCCACATCGCTGGGATGTGCCAGGTACTCTGCTAAGTGTTCGACACGCATCATTTCCAAACTCTTCAAAGGTCAGTCGTCCCAACTGAAGAGTAATATGGCTACAAACCAATCTCCTTAGCTCCAGAGTGCAAACTTAGCCTATTTTGTCATGTGTTTATAATGTACAGTTTTTAGTATGATGGCTTATTGCTTTAGATGGTATATTATTATAACCATGAACAAAGAATGCACAAGGCCCCACTTCATGTCTCACAGTTTCACTTACTTGTTAATGACTAATAAAAACCTAAGGGGCCCTGGTGACACAAGAGCGAATAAGCACTTAGCTGCTAACTGAAGGTTAGAGGTTCAA
>NW_022103907.1:6116493-6151411 GCF_000313985.2 Echinops telfairi | reverse complement strand
CAGGAAAGGCCTTAGTTCTTGCCACCTTTATGTACCCACCCATTCGTTTACGTATTCATTGAA
The DNA here is from genome assembly GCF_000313985.2 of Echinops telfairi. Lineage (NCBI taxonomy): Eukaryota > Metazoa > Chordata > Mammalia > Afrosoricida > Tenrecidae > Echinops > Echinops telfairi. The sequence goes on along the minus strand of NW_022103907.1, from coordinate 6,151,348 downwards.
TCCTCCATTTGCACTTTTCTTAGCCCAGGAAACTCAGCAATAAACCAGACTGCCAAAACTTTGCCCTCTCGGAGCTTATAGCCCCAAACCAAAACCAACCCCACTGCCATCAATTTGGTTCTGACTCACCATACACTGTAGGGATAGAGTGGATCTGCCCTTTGGGGTTTCAGACACATTTGGATCTTTACAGAAGCAGTCAGTCTTGTCTGTCTCCTGTGCAGCCTTGAGGCTGGTGGATTTGAACTGCTGACCTGTGGTTGGCAGCTCAATGTGTGGCCCACTACATATCACCATGCCTCCCACGTAGCCTTTTTTTTTTAATTGGCACTTCATTCACATATCACACAAGTCAATAATTCCATCATATCAAGATGTGTTGCACAATCTTTACCACGGTCAATTTTAGAACATTTTCCTCTTCCTTGTACTCATTGTTATTCGTGTAATTCTCTTTCCCAATTTCGGCAAGAATGTACACAACAAAACATTCTCCAATTCAACACCTTCTACATTTATATCCCATGTGCTTATACTGCAGGTCAAAGTTTCTCAGCAGAATGCAATGCATGAACACATGAACACATGTAAATCATGAGTCACCCTTCGTGTTTCCTGCTTCGAGACCGTGCATGGAGGAAAGTGCTCTGTGCATCTAATAAGACCCTTCTTTTCCATTGCTCCATGCGAAAATGGTAACCAATTAAAACCCCCTATCTCTACAAGTTTCAATAACACTCCATGTGCCTGACTATATAGCTATTTTACCAAAGGGAAGGCCTACTGACTGACATTTGTAATTTTAACTCCAAAAATGTGTAATATTTAACTGTACTTAAAATAATTTGTCCTATATGCCAGACAAAATCCTTCTAATCCCATTAATTTGCACCCCTATGTCATATTCTCTATCCTTAAATTGTACCCAACTATGTAAAAGCCCTAAGTCCTTAAAATGGTAATCAGAGCATTACAGTCTGGCTGACAAAATAAGCTTAATTCAACATCTGCAAATGGGGAAATACACTTAACTAGTAAGTCAACACAGCAAATTCTGTTTAGGTAAACTCCACTGGTACCTTAGAAACAAAGTTATGATACTTGTGGCCAGCTTTCTGAAAGATGGTTTGAGTCATGGCTACCATTCATATTCCAAATTCTCATACACTTAAAGGTAGGGTGTGATGGGACTGGTGGTGGTAAAGAAATAATTTGAAGAAAGGCTCTTGTCGGGTCTTACATATTTACATAGTGTGTCACCACAATGCTCTCATGCTGAAAGGAGAATGTCTGGCCCTTTCCTTAAGGCTCTCTGGAGAACAAACAAAAGCATCATTTTGAGACGTCTTTGAAGAATTCAAAGCAGAGCACCCACTTGAGTTAATAGACATGAGATTGTCCTGCGCCCATTTGTACAGGGCCCAACATTATGACAAAACTGAAGGCCATCAAAAGTAACTCCCTCTATGATAAAGGGACAAAGGGTCTATCTAGCCAGGTGACTGCTACTTCCACCTGTGTGTGTTCCATTGTCTTCAGCCAAAAGTTAGTAAGACTTGGAAAAGAACCCAACAAGACAAGGAAGTAAAAATGACTCCAGCTGACCCTACAGAAACTATTTTGAGTGCTCCTAATGAACTAAAAGACACTTTAAAAGCCAGTGATGGTCGTGTTTGCAAAGGTAAACATTCATCTGAAGAGTTGAATCACTGATTTTATAGAAAGCCTGCTCTGGTGCTGTGTTGAAATCATGTCACTGAACCTTCCGTTCCCAGCTTATAATGACAAGATAAATGGCAACAAAACATACAGGCACCAAGGACTTAGGCAAGAAGGCCCAGCATATGTCACAATGACCATCAGGCAAGTCCAAGTCTGGAGAGCCCAATGTCAAGCTCTACACATGTCGCATCATCATCTGCCCACTGTGTCCTCCTGCCTCAAAGCAAATGTCAACAGACCGTGGGACTTGGCCTAAGTCACTCCTGGTGCACACAGACCCCTGATTCTGGGTTCTGGCTCAGAGACTGACTTTTGCCTCTCTCTCCTGATATGGAATTCCCAAGGGGTGACTCTTATAAGTATATCTTGTAACTACCCATCTGATGGCCTGCGATGACCTCTCTTCCTGAGTAACTTACCTGGTGCCTCAGTTCCTCAACATTAGTCACCCCATCGGGTTGTTACCATCCCCTCACTCAGGAACCTGTCAGGGCCTGAGCACCAAGCAGTACTGCCGCTGCTAACTGAAGTTTCCTGCAGTGCTGATCAAGTACCTGCTTCACTGGGAGTTCATCTAGGGAAAGCGCCTACAATACCTGGCACCGAGTAGGAGCTGACAATAATGGAAGCCCTATTGTTCTACAGAGTCTAAACCCTGATAGTCCAGTGCATCTGTTGGGACCGCATGTAGTAGTTCCATAATCTGTTGTCAATTTGAGACTTACGAGTGAAGGGCTAGCGCTTAGCCTGCCAATCAGGTCTCAGCTTGATGACTTTATTTGGAGGTACTAAGGAGATAAATCACTTGCTGGAAGCAGGACAGAGACCCCCTCCCTTGGAGACATTACAGCTGACAAGACACATGGATACAGGCTGATGGCAGCCAGAACCTCAGAGCTGGAGAAGCCACATGGAGACCCTGCCAGCACTGAGATGCTTACACCACCACTGGATCCACAAGACTTCCCACCCACTAGCCTGTGATCTTCCTGTATTCAGGGTCATTGCATGTGTTTCCTGAGCCTGAAGAGGACTTTATCGATTGATATCAGACCTATGGGCTAATATCGGACTTAGGGGCTTGATCTAGACTGGGCTGGGATGTTTTCTTAATGTAAAATTACTCTTTATAAAAAAGGTCTTTCTTATAAACATGAGTGTCTATGAATTTGTTTCTCTAGTCTACCCAGACTAACACACTGCATTATTCCAAGATGGGCCATCCGCACGACACTGGCTTCCCGCCAGCCCTGTGGATCCCTGTTCATTGCCAGATCAAATCTCCTCCTGCAGTCACAGCTGTGTCTGTCACCTACCAGAACCCCAACCTCCGTGCTTGGGCCTGGTTACAAGGGAAAGTTCCCCCCAGACTCCTCAGCTGCGGCAGCTGTGACCTCATGGCATGCCCTGTCCCAAAAGGTCAAGATGGCGTGTACATTCTCTGTCTAAGACCACAGCCAAGAGCACAGGGTTTATAGCAGACACCCGTCTGAATCTTGGCTCTTCCTACCCACATCGGGCCTTGTGTAAGTGACTTCAGGATTCGACATGTCCGGTTTCCCACCTAATAAAATGAGAAATGATGGTACAGGGGAGGAGGGGCTTCAAATAGTTTGTGGAAACGTTCCATTATCTTTCCAATCCATCCCCCCCACCAAGATTTTTTAAAAGATCATTTTATTGGGGGCTCTTACAACTCCTATAACAATCCATTCATCAATTGTATCAAGCAAATATGTACATACCCTGTTTCCCCGAAAGTAAGACATCCCCTGAAAATAAGACCTACTTACAGTTTGGCCTCTTGCTGAAATATAAGGCAGCCCCCCAAAATAAGCACCACCCCCGCCCCAAGCTACCGTTAACTCCGGACTCTGGACTGTAGCGGCAGGTGTCGCCACTCAGCTCACTGTTGGCCACAGAGCAGCCGGAGCAGACAGGAAGTGCGAGGTCTCTTTTAATAAAACAATAAGCAATAAATGTGTACCATATTCTTCTTCATGGAAAAATAAGACATCCCCTGAAAATAAGACCTAGCGCACATTCGGGAGCAAAAATTAATATAAGACACTGTCTTATTTTCGGGGAAACAGGGTAGGTTGCCATCATGATTTTCTAAACATTTACTTTCTATTTGAGCCCGTGGTATCACAGCTCCTCTTTTTACTGTCCCTCCCCCCTTGTGGCTCCTTGATAAATGATAAATTATTATGATTTTCATTATTTTACAGCGACTGCTGTCTTCTTTCCCCCTTCTTTCCACAGTTTCTTCCCCCTACCTCTCCACACCTTTCCCCTACCCTCCTGGTATTGCTAACTCCCATTTCTGTTCCTGAGGGGTTTATTTGACCTGGAGTCCACGTGTTGCCCCTCCTCCCAATTTTGCAGCACCCCCATGCAGGGTCCCTGTGAGGATGAGATAAGCGAGTGTTGGCACCGTGCCTGAAACCCAGTAATCACTGAACACACAGCAGAGCAGCTGCTATGAGCTGCAGACTTATCCCTCAGGCTAGATGTATGCACTGCAGTGGAGTGGGGAAGATCAGCAAGACATCTGAACTAGAACTCTACTTTCTAGAAATCTGTCCTGCAGATGAACTTTCGCAGGTGTGCACGAATGTGTCTGGGGAGGGTATTCACTATCTTCCCAAACATACTGAGATGTTCGTTAGATGAAATTCAGACCAGAAACCAGGAGCCTCGGGGTGTCTGTCAGCAGGGGCCTGGTTACACAGATGGTGGCAGTCTCTGCGGCTGTGGGGGCCGCCGAGATGGACTCATCCAAGGGGGAAGGAGCCACAGGATGGACTGGAAAGGTAACAGCACGTGGTCAGAGTAACACACCTGGGAGGGAAACACAACGTTCCTATGTGCTAGAAAGCAGGCGAGCCTGTTTGTGTGCCGCAGTGTTTTGCAGGAATGCATGGGAGACTTGCCCATGAATGTGATGTGGTAAGGAGGGAGGCCACAGGGACGTAGTTGGCCTTGGCTTGTGAGGTCACGCCCTTCTGCTGAGTAGATTTCTGCATCCACTTGCCTGCAGGGCTCTCCAGCAGAGCTCCCTAAAAATCACAGGTGACTTAGTGAAAGTGACTTCAATATTCTAAGCGACAGTAACTTTAATAAGCCTAAATCCTGATAACGCTAAAGCCAGATGTTTACCATCAGGAGAACCCTGAGAGGTCCTCTTCGACTGCACAGAAGCACCCAGGAGACACAAGCGTCCGTGTCCCTCACCCTGGCAGCACTCACAGTTCCCACAGCCCTGGCCTTTCATTCCTTCATCCCAGTCAAGGGCCTTTCCGCTACTTCAAAGCCGCCTTCCTGCCTGTCCTCCCGGGAAGAGTCCCATCTGAACTAATTAAGTAATCAGATTCGGCTGCTAATTTAAAAGCATAAATGCCTATCTGGGCATGCAAAGACCTGACTCATGCATGTGCTGCCAATGTGGGATCATCAAGTTTCACCAGGGAATGTCCCCCTTCCTTTTTCCCATCAAAGCCCTCTTTGTCTGAGGTTTTCCTAAGGGTCAGCCCATCTTTAATGGGATAAGAAAGCATTTCCAGGCCTTGAATTCCTGCACCTGTAATGTAATTTAATTAACACTCATCGAGGCCTCCCCGCCTTAATGAGCCCATCAGGGGAGCCTCCAGCATTCACAGAGCAGCTTCCTCTTGCAGAGTATCAAATGGCCTTTCAGGTCAAGAAACCCATTTGGAATTTCAGCTTCCTCTTTTTCACAGTGCAGGAGAAGGTCATGAAATAAACAACCTTCTGTTACTTCCTTTGACCTCCACAGTTGCCCCTGACAAGGGTGACATTCTGCAATAAACCTGACCCTGCCTCAGGTAACCTATATTTGAGAAATTTAATTCAGCCAATGGGGTCGACCGATATCATCAACCAGGCCTCCCAGCAGAGAATTGAAAAGGGAGGATCCAGAGCCCACTGCTTGACTTCTTTCTCTAGAGCTGCTTCTTGGCAGGCTGTGCAGGGGTGAAGTGCCCTGAGGGTGCCTGTGTAAACCTGAAACTTCTTCTATCTTTCATAAAACTTTCTAGTGTTCATAAAACTTACTTGGATCACAATCTAGGCTTCAGAGTGAATTCTTTCTAGCAGGAAGCCAAGGTCAGAAGTATTTCCCCACGAGAGAGATCTAACAATTACACAATACATTTGTCAAATCCATTCTTGGAAACATTTTTCACACTCATCTGTTTGGATGGCTGACAGCACCTCCCACGTTTTTCGTCACCTCTTTTTCTTCATCAAATTGCTGTCCTTTCAAGTCCCTCTGCATTCATGGGAAAAAACTGCACAAAGTGAGATTAGGTGAGTAAGATGCATGGGGCAAGGCAAGAGAGATATGCTGTTTTTTGCCAAACACTAGCACACTGAGATGGCTGCATAAGCAGGCGCATTGTCATAGTGGCAAAACCAGTCCCGTCTGCCACAAATCAGGCCTTCTTTGTTGCACACTGTTATACCAGCTTTTCAGAACCTCTAAAGAGAAAGCTTGATTAACAGTCTGACCTGGTGGAATGAACTCCAAATGCATTACCAGTTGACATTGCCATCCATTCAAGAAGTTGACCAACATCCACAACAAGGTTTGTCATCCATCGACATTTCACCTTTTTTGAAACAAGAAAACCACTGTACACTTGAGTTTTTCCCATAGCGCTGTCCTTGTAAGTTGTGTTCCACATCACAACAGCTTCTGTGGCATTTCTCCAAGCAGGAAACAAAAGTTCACAGCTGCACACTATTCTCTTAAATCGGCCATCACAAAAAACGAGGTTTGAGTGAAACTGCTTTTACGAAAAAATTCACTGTGACCAGAAAGAACCTTCCGAGGTGACACCACTGGGTGCACTAACTCAGAGTTGCTAGATGCTCGCCTAGTGGAAAAATACTATGAAAACTCCGCCCAGTGGAGTTTTCTGGGGTTTGGGGGGTACCCCCTCTTATACTTTCACTACACTTACCTAATCTGAGAAAATATGAAGAAGAAAGCGGCATGAGATTGGAGGGAGATTCATTACAATCTGTGGTATCCAGATGAGGCTGAAAGCAAAGCAGACTTGAAGCACTTCTAATGAAGATCAAAGACGACAGCCTTCAATAGAGGCCCTACCTCAACGTAAATAAACATCCTCACAACTGGGCCTGTAAGCAACATAGTAAACCAAGAAAAGGTCAAAGTTGTCAAGAATTTCCTTTTAATTGAACCTATCATGAGCCCTAACAGGAGCAATAGTCACGAAATCAAACTATATAATAAGCCACACACAAACATCTCTTTGAAGTATGACAACAAAGTCACCTTGATGACCCAAGCCGTGGTATTCCAGTCCCGCTGTAAGCTAGGCAATGGCTACGGAAGAACACAAGACTGGATGTCTTGCAATGATGGTGTTGACAAGGAATCCGGATGATAGCACAGACTGTAAGAAGGACAAACCAATCTGTCTTGGTGGCGTAGCCAAAGCCTCCTTAGAAGCGATGAGGGTGAAACTTCGTCTCATGTACTTTAGACAAGTCCTCAGAAGAACCCTTCGTGCTCGGTAGAGGGTCAGCAAAAAAAAAAGAATGGTCCTCAAGGAGGTGGACTGACACAGGGACTTCAACAAAGGGCTCAACACACCAAGAATTGTGAGGCTGGGGCTGGACCAAGCAACACTTTGGTTTGTTGTACATAGGGTGCTACGAGTTAAAACAGACTCGAAAGCTCCTCACAGCATGACCATACCACCAGAAAAAAACCCACTGCCATTAAGCCAGTTCTGATTCCTGTCCAATCGCCTGTATTACAGAGAGGACGTACTCAATCGGATTTTCATGGCTGTAATTTCCACTGAAGCAGATTTCCAGGCCTTTCTTCTGCGCCACCAGATGGCTTCCAATAGCCAGCTGTGGAAGCAGTCAAGCCCAAACGTTTTGTGCCACTCACGGACTTCCCAATATCACTGCAGGACAAAAATTGCTTGCTGAATTGACAGCATTAGATATACTGCAGCTTAGAGCCCTGGTAGCATAGTGGAGTACGTGTTGGGCTGCTAACCATGAGTCAGCAGTTCAAAATCACCAGTGGCTCTACTCCCGAAAGAGTGACAGTCTCAGAAACCCACAGGGGCAGTCCTACCCTGCCCGACAGGAATGATGATTCAGAATCAACTCAATGGCAGTGAGTTCAGTTGTTGATTTTGTTTTTGACTGATAGAGTACTAAGGAGCCCTAGTAGAACAGTGGTTAAGTGCTCAGCTGCTCAATGTAAGGTTCTTGATTTAAACCCATCAGCTACTCAATGGGTAAAAGATGTGGCAGTCTGCGTCTGTAAAGAATTACTGCCCTGGAAGCCTAAGGGAGCAGTTCTCCCCTGTCCTATGAGTTAGAGCCAACTCGATGACACACCACAACAGTGATATACTACTCTCAAATTTCTACTTCAAAAAACAAAATTAAAACAGCACTACATTAAAATTCATTCAAACCTAGTGTCAGTTATATTGTGAAAATAACATCTGGTTTAATCATAAATACACTATCAAAACATTGTGCTATTTTGCTTTCAATTAAAAAAATAATCATCCATACAAATGCCACTGCTTCTCAAATTTCTTTCTTCATCTGTTCCCACAATTATTAATGCATCGTAAGCAGAGATAGGTGTAATCCAAATGAGTTTGCCTCCACCATCAGTGGTTCTGGTCACATTATGACTTGTAGTCCCCCTTCCCTCAAACAGTACGGTTCATTTCAGACAAGGTCTAATTGTTTCAACGATCAGACTGACAGGCCTATGCTAACTGTAGAGCAGCTCCAATAAAATTCCGTCAGCTCCACCCTCCAGAGTATGTACTTGTGAGATCAAGAAGCAGCCTTTCCATTTCCTGTAGAGAAACGGTTGCTTGTTTTCCCACCATTTCACTATCACTTAATATCAGTGTGTGATTAACACCGAGTGCCTGCTATTAAAATAAAGGTTATCACATTTCATGCACAGCAAGCAATTGCAAGGCTTCGATTATGTATAAATGCCTCCAAAATATCTTTATCTAGATTTGACCTCTCTCTAAACTCAGTGAGTTTGCAACTGCAGACTGGGCACCCTCAGTGAACACCCACAAGCAATTCAAGCTCACTCTCCAGCAGGAAGTCCATCAGCTTCACACTCGTGCCTTCACGCCTTGCTGTGACCCCTTCTTTTCATGAAACACGGATCCCTTTTATTTCCCTTCACCTCACTGCCCACATATGACACAGAGAAACAAAATTAATCTAAATCCCAAAGAGCACACAAATTACCAATGTTTGCTTTCATACATGGCTTTTATTCATTCTGTCTTTTAACACGATAAACTTTAAGAGTTTGGTTTATATTTTTACAGAAGACTAGAGAAGAAGTAAGAATAAGGGCTTTCTCCAAGATAGGAAACCCCTCAGAAACAGTAACAGGAGTAATGGTTCCCTGAGGGTAAAGGAAGAGAGCGGGGAAGAGGGAGCTGATAGCATTGATGACTGTATAACCCCACTCAATGGGATTACACAACAGAATTGTATTTGAATATCCATTGGATATCGGATTGTGTAAGATGTGGCAACAAAGAAATAAATAAAACTATTATAGAGGGGGAAAATAAGGGTTCCTAGGGGGTGGGGTGGGAGAGGTAAGGGATAAAGGGGAGCTGATATTAAGAAGTTCAAGAAGAAAGAAAATGTATTGAAACTGATGGTGGTAACAATTGTACAATATTGCTTGATGTGATGAAACTATGGACTATCGTATCTGTAAGAGCTCCCCATAAAATGATTAAAAGTTTTTTTTTAATAAGGCTTTTCTAAAAGCACGTAAGCAAATAGAGGAAGCATTATATCACCCTCAGCAATTTGTGAAAGCTCAAGTTCTGAATGAATTAAAAGAACAAATTTTAATCTAGTGATGAGGCCTGGTTTAATCTAGTCATGAGCCCCGGTGAGAGAAAGAAGAGGCTTTCTACTCTGGTAAAGTCTCAGAAACCCACAGGCGCAGTTCTACTCTGTCCTCTAGGATAGCTAAGAGTTACAATCAACTTGATTGCAGTGAGTTAGTGAGCCCTGGTGGTGTAGGGGGCTATGCTTTGGACTTCTAACTGCAAGGTCAGCGGTTCCAATGTACCTGTTGCACAAAGGGAGAAAGAGCAGAGCATAACTTGCTTGCTTGCCTCAAACACATCATCACGAGGGATCCCTCATTAGAAAAAGATATCGTGTCTGGTGAAGCAGGGGGCCAACAAAGGCAAGGGAGACTCTCAGTGATGTGGATTGGCACCGTAGCCAAAACAATGGACTGAAACGGACAGGCCATCATAAAGACAATGCAGGGCTCCCCAGTGTCTCAGTGCCTCATTCTGTTCTCCTTAAATATCACCACAAGTCAGAGACAACGCAACAGCAGCTACCTCCCCCGCCATCATCCTGCCCATCATCTATGCCTCCTCAGGAGCAAATCGCCATGGGCAGATGGAAAATAGCCATTACTTCCAAACCACTAATAGTCAACATGCACATAAACTCAAACATATCCTTCACTTTTTGGAATTATTGCACATTAGCAAAGAGGGTCAGCCATTATTATAATAACTCAATTAAAGAGGCTAAACTGATTACTAACACTTCAGAAAGCTTCGGTTGTCTACTTTTTCATATAAATAAGTCCAACACTGAATAGCGTATGTAATAATTTAAAAAGAACAAGAAACCAAGCCTAGAAAAACAAATATGCATATTTTATATTGACTAGGAAGAAATACTCTTAGAAGTAACTGCCTGCTAAAACATTTCACTTAGAAGCACCTGGAAACATGTCTTATGTCACTTGCTTGGAGTATTAAATTTAATAACCCTACTGAAAAAAAACACAACACCCAGTAAAACAGGCAAATTGGTAACAGGCAGTGAGGTAACTTCAAAGTCAGATGTTGATCCAAGCACACATAAGACCATTTTAACGGTTCAATTTTACAGACCATCATTCTTGTATCTTGCCAAGTAAGTGAAAAGGAATTTTTCATAAACATAATCCCAGCATTACTGTCATAGCTGAACAATGTCAACTTCTTAGATAAGACCAACAAATAAATGTCTTTTGTAGACATCTCAGAATGATTTTCAATTATACTACTACTAAGTTTACTATATTTTGATTTTTGAAGTGTAAAAGTCAATACCAAACACATTAGTAAAAGTTAACAGTAAATCTAATATTTTTAGGAAAATATAAATACTTAAATCATTCATATAAAAAAACAAAAGTAAACCCCTTTGCTACCAAGTTGATTCCCACTTTTAGCAACCCAATATAGGATTTCTGAGACTATAAATATTTATAAGAGCAGAAAGCCTCATCTTTCTCCCCCACATAGCCAAATGAATTTGAACCGCTGACCTTGAGGTTAGCAGTCCAACACCTAATCCCTTGTCCCTAGGTATTCCTTAATCAGTCATATACCAAGTCTCAATTATCCATCAAACCAAAGTCAATTCTGACTCACGGAGACCCCAGAGGACCAAGGAGAAGTGTCCCTGTCGGTTTCCGAGAAGGTAACTCTTAGGGGAGTGGAAAGCCGCCTCTTCCCGAGGAGAAGCAGCTGGTGGTTTCTTTCAAAATGCTCTACTTACAGTAACCAGCGCCGTGCGTAACCACACACCACCAGGGCGCCTATTAATTACGCAGGGGTCACTGAAAACCTACAAAGTGTTTTCACAATATTGGAGTCAACGTTCATTTTTCCTTGACGTCTTCTGCATTCTGGGTAAGATTGGCCTTCTGAAAAGATCTAGTTGCCGTGTGAAAAGAGATGTTAGGGATTCAGGAAGTCAGGCAGCTCTCTAGTCTCCACCTCTTACCCCCGTCACAGTAATCTTGTTGAGGCACTTGAAGATGAGAACTGTGGGGGTTTTCCTTCTGTATCTCCAGCACCTAGTACAGAGCTCCGTGAGGAACGGAACCGACTGAAGCTGCTGGAGTAAGCAGGAGAAAGGGCTGTCAAAGGAGGGGGGCACTAATGAGAAGAGTGGCTCCCTAGTAGTTCAACAGTGAAAGGCTCCATTGCTAATCGAAAGGTTGCTGGTTAGAACCCACCAAGGGAGAAAGGTGGAGCAATTTGCTATTGTGAACAAACGGCCTTGAGCCTGCAACCTTCTGGTTAGCAGCCTGGTATGTATACCATGTACAACTCCAAGGAGAAGGCGGTGGGAGCAAACATAATAAATCTTTGTTGCACTTGGGGAAATCAGGCCTGGTTTGCAACCACACCAACTTTACCAATGTTTCAAAGAAGTGTTAACTGACTTAACGATTAAGTTCGTGTTGATACTGAATACATAAAATCTATTTTTTAAAGTTCTGTAAGGTCAAATATAGTTGATGCTTCAATGATCCAGTTTTGGATTGCCTGTATCTTGACTTCAGACCACTAGTCACAGTAGGAAAAAGGCATGCACTACAATGGAGACATTTAAGTTGATTAGTAAAACACAGTTCATGAAGATAATGTGATACAACCTAATCTAGTGAGTAGCAATTGGGGTCTTAAAAACTTACAAGTGGTGGTCTAAGAAGTATCTTGCCTGGAGCAGAGGAGAACAAAGTAAAATGTAAAGTCAAGGAAGCTGTTATTCTACGGGAACCACAGCTTCCTCTAACCCAAGACCAGAAGAACTAGAGGGTGCCCAGCTACCGCTGCCAATCACTCTGGCCAAGACCACAATGGAAAGTACTGGTTTAAAAAAGGGGAACAAAATTCCAAGTAAAAAATATATAAATAAGAAGGACCAGACTCGCTGGTCAGAAAGTGACTAGAGGCACTCCCAACACTACCGACCTGAGAAAACTTTCCAACTTGAAAGTAAAGACACTCCCACAGTCTACCTTCCAGCCAAAAGAGAGACAGAACTATACATATACAGCAAAGAGGGGGAGAGATGTGCTTCACAAAGTAATCCACTATAGGAAACCAAAAGGCATTACGGGAAACCTGGGGAGGAAAGAGAATGAGAACTGACACTTAAGAGCATTGATTATTACCAATGTCACAGAATAATTTGTGTATGAAATATTGACTAGGAAATCTAATTTACTATGTATGCATTTACCTAAAGCATAAAAAATTTTAAAACAAAAGAACACTACAATATTATATGACTCCCTCAAATTAACAGAAAAGGGGGAAAACATGTATCTTTATAATTTACCAAGGACAGTCACATATCCTACTTGGACACAAAAAAGGAAAATATGCACTGTACAACACATTTCATAATTCTCAAACTTCTACCAATGTAATTAAAATAAAAATAAGAGAGAACAATAAACACATAGCACATTTCCTCAAAAGGCTGTATAAGGACTAACTTTCCAAGAAGACACTGGTTTTCGTTGACACAATAGGAAAGCTATAAAAAGAAATTATTTCTTTTTTTAAAGCAGTAATGAGAGGGCACACAAAATCAACTGAACTCCATTGGTCATTCCTAAGATCACTGATTATTGTCAGAGAGTAAGTACAGAGCATTGCCTTGAAGTTAAGCAAGGCAATGTTAACAATATAGTGGTCTTTTTTTTTTAAAACACCATTGTAATACCTTAATCAGTGAACACATTTTTACGTAAATGAGCCAAGCCTGGTGATAGAAGTTCTTCCTGCCTGATAAAGAAATTTCTACATTTTCTCTCCTACCTCTCCTCACTTTCTCACTATTCCGTCCTCCACCCGCTACAATCAATTTCTCCACAATGCCAGGGTCAAGATTAATAATGACTAGCGCTCCCAACGCAAACATCAAGCCCACTGTCTCATGCTGCCCAGGCTGCGGAGGGTGACACTACTGGATATTCCTTCCACAGTTTTAATTAGTGCTGGTCAGAAAATATCTCTGGGTCTCCACTCTCCAGTCACGCGGTGGGAACACATCTCCTCACCCCCTTGAAGCGCGGCAAGGCACAGGCTGCAATTAGGACAGTGAATCATGAGATATGGAACCCAGGCTGAGGTTTTACAAGCCAAGCATTCTTCCTCATGGCATTTTCCCTCTTCCGTGGCAAACACGAATGTTCAGAGAGCATCTCTGTTGTCACCTTGAGTGCCAGAGGGAAAATGACCTTGAGAAGAATCTCCAGAGAACCTGACATGCACATATCCCACAGGTACATGGTGGAGTTCCATGCTGCCTCCAAAGGGCAGGTAGCACGAGCAAGACCTAGTCCTGGTTACTTAAAGCCCCTTGGATGATGAGGCCATTTGCTGTCACGGGATAACCCAACTGATCCTGAGGGATGCTGTTGACAGGCGCCCTCAAGACAGTTCCAACTCGTGGCAACCCTGTGTACCACAAACTCAAACGCCGCCGGTGCCGTGCCATCCTCCCAACCATCATGTTTGAGCCCAGGGTCGCAGTTTTGTGTCAGTGTGTCTCACTGAGGGTTTTCCGCTTTTCCGTTGACCCTCTACACGAGCAAGCATGATGTCATGTGCCAGTGACGAATTTCCTAATGGCACGCCCAAAGCACATGAGATGAACTCTCACCAGCCTTGCTTCCAGGAAATCGCCTGATTGTTCTTCCTCCAACCATGGTAATATATTTACTACTGTGTGCCAACACCATCAATCAAAGGCATCAACTCTTCTGTCGCCCAGAGTTCACATGTCTATGACATGACTGAAGATACCATGGGTTGGGTCAGGTGCCTCTTAGTACTCAAAGTGACCATTTTGTTTCTGTGACACTTTAAAGAGGTCTTTTAAGCAGATTTGCCCAATGCAAATCACATCACCTTATTTCAACTGCTGCTTCCATAGGTGTTGATTGTGGAACCAACTGAAATGAATGCCATAGTGACTTTCATCTTTTCTCCATTTATCCAGATGTTGCTTATTGGTCCAGTGTGAGGGCTTGTGTCCTTTATGTCGGGGTGTAATCTATACCGAAAGGTTGTCATCTTTTATCTCCATTGGTAACTGCTTCAGGTCCCCTCTGCTTTCAGCAAGCAACGTTTTGCCATCTGTAGATTCCAAGTTGTTAACGGATCTTCTTCCAATCCTTGTGCTGTGTCCTTGACGGAGTCCAGCTTCCAGGATTATTTGGCTCAGCATACAGGTTAAATAAGTGCCATAAAATGACGCAACCCTGGTGCGCACCTTTCCTGGTGTTTTTTATCATTTTATCGGGGCTCATACAATTCATCACAATACATAGATCAATTGTGTAAAGCACACCTATACATTTGTTGCCCTCATCATTCCCAAAATTCACTTTCCTCTCGGGTTCCCGGAATCAGCTCATTTTCCTTTTTTCTCCTCCCCCTGCCTTTCCCCCCTCCCCCATGAACCCTTAATAATTTATACATTATTATTATATCTTATCTTACACTGCCCGGCGTCTCCCTTCACCCACGCCTCTGCTGCCCATCCTCCAGAGAGGAGGTTATCTACAGTCAATCTGAATAACCAGTTCAGATGAGCACAATGCTTTATTCTGGAATTCTCATTCTTTGCAGTGCTATCCATAATTTGCTATGATCCACAGTTGAATGCCTTTGCATATTAAAAACCAAACAAGCAAGTAAACTTCTTTCTGGTGTTCTCCTTTCAGCCAAGGTCTATCTGGCATAACAACGGCATCTCTCATTTCATGTTCTCTTCTGAATCCAGCTTGAATCTTTGGCAGGTCACAAAAAAATTTACAATCCTGCTGCAACAGTTCTGAAATAAGTTTTATTTGCATGTGATACTGATATTACTTATTTCAAACCCTGTTGCATCATTTTTCTTTGAGATGAGCACAGGTAAGCATCTATTCCAGACAGTTGGCCGGGGAGCTAGACCCTAAATTTCTTGACATAGACTAGTAAAGTGCTTCCAGTTTTGCATCCATTTGTTGAAACATCTCAAATTAGTATTCCACTGATTCCTGAAGTCTTGTTTTTCTCCAATGCCTTCAGTGCGGCTTGGACTTTTTCCTTTCATATCATTCATTCTTTATCACAAGTTACCACCTGACGTGGCTGGATGTCGCCCAATTCTTTTTGGTACAGTAACTGTGTACTCCTCCCATCTTCTTTTGGTGTTTCCTGCGGAGTTGACCATTTTAGCTATTGAATCATTCAAGTAGTGCAACTCCTGGCTTAACTTTTAACTTCAGTTCTTTCCATTTGAGAAATGCTGAATGTTCTTCCTTTAAAGTTTCCTAACAGCAGACCTTTCCGCATTTCATTGGTATGCGGTGTTCTCTCTTCTTGTGTCACCTTTGAGATTTTTTGTTCACTGTATTCAGTGTCTCTCCCATTCACTTTACGCTACATGAACAGCACGTTTCTTCTGAGGTGCATTTCAGACTTCTCTGTCTCCCCTGCCTTGTTTGTGACCTTCCTTCGTGTATGATGTGCTTGATTTTATCCTACATGACGGAAGCAAAAGCAAGACTCTAGTGTTCACTGGGTCAAAGTTATACTTTAGATGGTCTCTAAATTAAGGTGGACATACAAAGATAGTACTTTGGTTCTTGTGGACTTGTTTTCATTTTATTCAGCTTCAAATCCAACTTACATAGGAGGAATGATTGGCCTATTCCATCAGTAGCCCAAAGCTCTGTTCGGCTTGATGAAATTGACCTCCATTATGTCTTTCCACAGATGTAGTTGATTTGATTCCCTATATTCCAATGGGTGTGGTATACATGTATAGTCACCGTGTATGTTTTTAAAAGGTACTTCTAATGAACAGCTTGGTCTTGCAAAATTCTATCATGTAACCTCCAGTGTCGTTTCTATTGCCAAGGTCACAGTTTTCAACTACTGATCCTTCTTCAATTCAAACGTTCACAATTCAGTCACTAGTAATTGCCAAAGCATTTTCATTACCTGCTTGCTCACTTTCAAACAGCAGATGTTGGTAAAACATCTTTTAATTTCTTCATCTTTGGCATTAATAGTTGGTGCATAAACTAACTACTATGCTGGACAGCCGCTAGGATGGCCATGATAACCCCACCTATTGATATGCAAGCCTTGTGTAATCCTCTCCCCTTGAACCTGAAGCTAGCACAAGTGGCTTATTTCAAATACAGAGAATATGGCAGTGTGGTGGGATGCCACTTCTGAGATGAGGTAACTAAAAATTGTAGGTTTTGACTGTCTACATCTTTCCTCACTCTGGCAGAAGCCAGCTAGGTAGTTCAGGAGCCGGGTATGAACGTGTTCTACATGCTCACAACCACAAGGATGAACTTGAAAGTTGATCCTCCTCCATGTGAATGTTCAAAGACCACAGCCCCAACCAACAGTTTGACTATAACGTCATAAAACCTTAAAAGAGGTAACTAGTCCACCTGGAATCCTGATCTACAGAAATAGATAACACATGTGTGTTGCTTTATGCCACTAAATTTGGGGATAATTTTCATTAGAAGATACTATCAGTTAAAGCAAACGATAATACTGATTTAAATGTTTCTCTTCTTCCCACTCCCAATAAGCAGGGTAATTTTACTCTTAGCCATTGTGTTAACCTCACATTTAACACTCCCAAATCACTGTTTTTAGTCTAATGCCCACATGCCTACTAGAAATATTTTCAACTGAAGGTTCCTGCATCTTTTCAACCTCTACAACCAATGCCTCTTCTATAAAACTGCTATCTATTGCCTATAATCCAGATGTACACCAGTATCAAAACCTTCCATTCATTACCCAAGCCAGATACCTAGGAATAAGCCTTGCGTCATTCTCACTTACTGGCTGCATCTAATCACAAGCTTATTAATTTGACTTTAGCAGAACACTTCGTTCAGGACCACGTACGTTCGCAACGTCTCTTGGTCTCCAGGGCCCTACACCTTACCTCTCAAATTTCTATTCTACTCAGTCACTGTGACCTAGCCAAACAGCTTATCTAACACTATATATAACTATCCTGCTGAAAATATGTCAAAGGTCTAAGGCAGCAGTTCTCAACCTGTGGGTCACGACCCCTTTGGGGGTCAAACAACCCTTTCACAGTAGTCGTTCGATTCATAACAGCAGCAAAATTATGAAGTTATGAAGTAGCAACAAAAATAATTTTATGGCTGAGGGTCACCACAACATGAGGAAACTGTATGAAAGGGTCGCAGCATTAGGAAGGTTGAGGACCACTGGTCTAGGGCATTAAGACCAAATGTTGGACTCTGAGGATGGGCCTGTTCTTCTAGCTCCTTCGACTTCCCTGTCCAATTGCAGGGCACTCAATACAGGGAGCCCGCCGGCAGCAACTTTCTGTCCAAATCAAGCCACTGCAACTGTCTCTGGGCACGGTTTCTTCCACCGCACACACTCACCCAACTCACCCTGCTGAGTGCGCTCAGATCCCTCCTTCAACACTACAAACACATCATTTCTTCGGGGAAGACTTCCCCTGACCGCGTCCTACAAGAGTACATTTGTTCTCTGTTCATTTACCCGTCGATGTGTTTGGCAGATTTTATTCCAAGAAGCTTGTCTCTCCCTCATCTGAGCATCTCATCATCTCTGAGAATCTCTATCACAAATCATAGAGCCGGTCCCACAATGAGCAGAACTTTATTGTGTTAGATGGGAACACTCTTTCTCATTCTGCAGTGTCTTGAGGATTTAAAAAGATCAGCGTTATAAGAATCACCTTCAACTTTACCCCCCCAAAAAACGCAGAAATTCCGACATCATGACCAGGCATCTTCTGCTACTGTACCCCTGAAGTACTCACCCCATCTTCCTGTTTCCTAGTCTAAGCGAGTCCTTCCCTTTAACCCTGAAGATGATGCTCCACTTTCCAAAGCTCAAAACACCATTCTGTTGGCTTGTTGCTAAGTTTTATTTACTCATTTCTCAATATTTAAAACCTGCACATAAGAGGTATTTAAAGCTTGTGAACAAGCCTCATTTGTGGTACCCTTAGCCATCCACTCTACTGCTTCACATGTTAGGGGCTTTATTAGGTCCCACCAGGTTGGTTCCCACCAGCGACCTTATGCACAATAGCAGGACACACTGCCCAGTCCGGCACCATCCTCGCAACTGTTCCAGGGCTTGAGTACAATCCATCTCCTTGAGGGTCTTCCTCTTTTTTACTGCCCCTCCACTTTACCAAACATGATGTTTTTCTCCAGGGATTGGTCTCTCCAGACAACATGTCTGATAGTTGTTAAATGTGCTCATAAAGGCTAGGACAGACGGCAAGCAGTGGTCCCCAAATCATGGCCAAAAGGAATTTCGGATGAATCCTCACTCCCCTGGCTCCACTCAGATCTCCTGGACCCACTTTAAGGGTACAGCCTTATCATGTGTATTTAAAGAGGTAAGACGCCCCAAGGTGCTTCTGGTGGATAGCAAGGGAGAGAATCATTGTCTCAGTGAATCCCTCCCTGAATATAGTAATTACATGGTAAGATGCCCAGAGAGGTCAACCAGTAGACTACACATCGAGTGGCCAGGCTGGAATTCCAATGTGGTTCCTGTGATTTCAAGGCAAGTGTCCATTCCCCCCCATACCACCACTATGCATGCGCTGGACATTCTGGCGAACACTGAAGGCACAGGCCTATCTTCACCAAATTATTGGCACAGATTCTGCCAATTAGAAATGAAGGAATCTGTTGGAACATGCCTCTTCCATAAGCTATAAGGATCAACCCAAGAATGGGGTAAAGATTTCCAAATCTTGCAAGTTGGGTATAGTCCTTGGCCTTTGGGGAAGTACCCAATGTGGGCTGGCAAGCCCTGGCACCCTCCTGGCACAAAACCACACAACCCTAAAAATGAACCTGTGCAAGAAGGCCTCACTTAAAAACGCAGAGGACTTCTCTGAGCAAACCCCAGCCACACTCGAGGTGAGGCTCTAAGGCTACCAGCCACAGCTAGCCACCCACCGCCTAACGCCAGCTAAGCAGTTACACCGTCCCAGACAGACACGCTGCCACAGTTCATTTTGCCCTTCACGCTGGGGTCACGGTCACCTGGCCATGGCCCTAGGCAAATGATCCTTGGCAGAGCAGCAACAACTCCAGACAGGGAAATGGCAAGCTATTCCAACCAACATCTCAAAAGGTTGGGGGGAGGTGGAGGGAAACAAGTTATTTCTGAGTTTGTTTTTGTGGGTGGCTGGAAAAAAAATAAATAAATCTACCAAATACCAACACCTCTCCAAAAGGTTTCTTGCCAGACCCATGATGAGGGGTGTTAAGAATGCGAGTATCCGGCAGAGGGAATGTGACCCGTCCCTGAGTCAGAGGGGGCCCAGCCCTGGCTGGGAATCTTGGTCAGAACTGGGCAATGCTTTCACTGTAAGAAGTTTAAAATGAGGGCAACGGTGAAGTCACAGGCCTGAGTCATTTCCCACATGCTAAGCTGGCTTCAGGACATGATCAATAGACCCAGGGTTCACCCAGCTCCTTTTGCCCCACGGGCTGTTTACAGCTCTTCGGGGAATAGTGCTTGGTAGTTTGAGGAAATCAGAAGCACTGGTACCCGTCCACCCACCCCACCCCCACCGCCCATACACAACCCAGAGAAATTAAGACTGCACAGAACAGAATAGAAAAGGGAGGGGGCATGCAGAGATGCAAAAGGGAAAGCATGATGGACAGGGAAAATTCAAATGTGCAGTGCCTGCGCCCTTGTTCTCTAGAACTGCTCTCTATAAATTGTGTGCAGAATGCCAGTTTGGAAACAGATGGCTGTGCAATGGGAACCTCACTCGACGAGGTTCACACGGAAATTTCAGGCTGTGTGTGTGCGTACATACACACATCTTCACGTGCAACACAACTCCCACTCCTACTCTGAGAGGTCCAAGGTGATCATGGTCACGGCTACATACTTCCTCTTGACAACAGCAAAGCCTCAGAAAACAGGAGAAACTCGGGACCATGGAGCTTTGAACACACCTGTTAGCTATCCAGGAGATAGCCCACCTTCCGCACCAAAGGGGAATTATCCAGAAGTTACAGCGAGAAGAGCTGCTGGATCTATGGAGATTTGGGGGCTGAGGGGTTAAGAGAGAAGATGTTCCCATACACAGAAGAGGAAGGCAGACAGGAGTCGACAGAGTGGGAAGAGAGAAATAGGTGCACAGATTCAAAAGCATCTTCCTTCTACATCCAAGCTCTCAGTAACCGTTAGACCTTGACTGAAGGTGTCCACCTAGAGGGGAAAGGAGTGTCTAACAATACGGGGAGTGGAGTGAGCTGTCTTGGCTTTTGCTCTGCCCTCTTAAACACAACCACAGAATAAGAGTGAACTCTAGGTGAACAGAAAAAAAAGGACGACCTTTGATGAGCTGGATTGGCAAGTGACTGCAACAACGGGCTCAAACATGGTGTAGGGTCGGGCAGCATTTCCGTTTGTTGTATCTGGGGTCACTGGGAGCAGAACTGACTCCGTGGCACCTAATAGCAACAAGGTGAGCAAAACTTTCAGGGCAAAATAAAGTACCGTCACAAATTTTCCTGGGGTTTTCAAACAGATCTTTGTCAGGACACAAAAGCATTCCCTCCCTGAATTCAAAAAGCTAGAAGAATCACACACTGATAATAGTTCAGAGGGCAGCAAATGTTCCCCGAAAGGTCAAGGCAGGAAGCATTTCAGACTTTGTGTACCTACATACCAAACTGAGGATATAATGTCGGAACAAGAGAAAGAAAAACAATCTCCCACAAACTGTCTTCCTAAAATGCACGCTATCGTTATCATCACAGATGAGTAGAAACATGTACATTACATGCCTCATCCTAAAAGGAATTAATTCAGGAGAATGCAAACTTGCTTAATTGGCATGCAATCCGTGTTTCTGAAGAAAGCCAATAACATAACACATTCAAGGGTCAGCGAGAGAAAACTGAAAACCAAACCTACTGCAGGAAGCCCATTCGGACTCCCTGCAGAGGGTCTGGACCCTCCCACCGGGTTTCCAAGGCTGGGATTCTGCACCGAAGCAGACTGCTACGTCTGTCCCCCCCCGGAGAAGACTGGTGCGATGGAATCACCACCTTTCAGTAAGCAGATGAAGGCTGAACCACGGCACCACCAGGCTCCTGTCTGTGACGTGTGCCTGGTGCAAACCGAGCAGGAAATAGCCACAGACTCTAGATGCCTTATGCTGTTACTAGCGTTCTACATTTATTCAGCTAACCTTCTTCTGCTCTGGGCATATTTTTACCACAATAGCTGTAGCATTCTATCAGATTCCACTTCAGATTGGACCGAGTCTGTGCTTTCTCCGCTTTTGAAAATATTCTCCCCTGTAGCTGCTCTATGCAGAATATTCAGAAGTTAACTTTTTTGCCACTTCAAACTCTCTATTGATTCCTCAAAAAAGCAATTATTGAGCACTTTCAGTAGTAACATTTCTTGACTCATCAAGAGTCGAGGAAAACCATTCAAAATTCTGTGTGTGTGTGTGTGTGTGTGTGTGTGTGTGTGTGTGTGTTTAATCCAAATAGTAACACTGAGAACAGAGTCCTCAACTTCTTGTGCAACAAGACCTGCTCTTAGCAACTCGGCTCTTCTTTTCCGTATGAATAGAGCTACCGCCAGACTTTTGATTTCGGGACATGAGCTAAAAGAGATTAAGTAACATTAACTATGCTCACCTTCCCTACATAAATATTTCTAATTGCATTATTTCAAGTTATTTTCTATTGAGAAAAGGAAATATGAAAGTGATTGTTTTTCCAAGTGAGATAAAACACACACACAATTTCATTAGTTCCCTACAGTACACGGCAATGTTGTCAAAACCACTTTGTTGCTCAAAAAGAAAAAACTACCACCGATATCATCCAAGTCATTAAACAGCAAGATTTACTAAGAGATTTCCACTTGAATTTTTTTTACTCTTTGTGCAGAACTATCTGCCTCTAGATGAAATTTAACAGTGACTATGCTTGGAGATTTTTTTTTTAAAGACTAAAATGTTGTTTAAGGTCACAGACTGTAAAATTCTTCTGTAGCATTTTTCATGATTTTGCCCTCATACATAGCCTGAATATTACACCCCTCAGTGGAAACTCTGAAATGCGTGGAGAAAGCAATTACTCTGCAAGAATGTCCCATTTAATGAAATGCAAAATAACCCCAAAAGTAAAAAAGAAAATACCTGTAAAAATAATTAGTCCTGTCTCACATATAATGTTTCAAAAAGTTAGTGGGGAAGAAAAAGTAAACTAAGAAAATAATGGCATGTTGCCCCAAAGAAATGGTGAGGTCCTCTTGTATAATTTACATTTCTACTAAAACAGTATCAACGCATTCAACCTGCGAGCAAGGCTGTGACGTCAGTAGGTGGGGTCTGATTGCCATTCTGGCCTGCTCAATTTGCCATCTCCTTGGAGGTCAATGTCCCTGGGATTTAAGCTTATGTTGAGTGATCAGGGAACACGCTACACCTTGTTTTCAGTAATGTTTCTTTTCCACAATAACTTTATGAATCCGGAAAATACTTTATTTGCTGTAATATCTGTGCCTTTGTGATTCCAAGTAATAAAATTACGATGTGATCTTGGTTATACATAAAACGCAGCTATCATAAATGTAGACCGGTGTCATGGCCACGAGGGCATGGAGTCACTGTGTTTTCTGAAAAGGGAGCAGGGAGCCAAATGCGTTTGGAACCGATGATATAGACTATGTGCCACAGCCATGTAGATCACGTGATCACTCGCCGTCCCTGAAGTGGAAAGGAGCCTGCCTCACCAACACCAGTCCCTGCATCTCCGCACTGAGCAAAGCACCCTCCTTACAGTTCTATAACTTGCTCGGAACTGATGAGACACAATCAAGTACATGGCCAAACTTAGTTTACAGTTTTGATTTGTTCAATAGTCTACAAGGACTCTCTAGGACCTGGTATTAAAATATCTTAATTATAAAACAGGTGTCTAACAAGAGAATTTCAGGAGCCTTGGTGGCATAGTGGTTATGTTTTAGGCTGTGAACTTCAAGGTCAACAGTTTGAAACCGTCAGGTATTGCTCTGCCAGAGAAGTCGGGGCATTCTACTCTAGTAAAGGGTGACAGTCTCTGAAACCCACAGGGGCGGTTCTACCTTGTTCTACAGGGGTGCTCAGTCAGCACTGACTCCATGGTTGTGAGTTTCTATGATCATTCAGACAAGAGTTTTCAAACTATAAGTACTGTACTTTTTTGGCTTGAAAACAAGCAGCTTTATTAATCCCTAATTTTCTTTTCAATAAGGAAATAATCTACTCTTGCTAATAAAGAACACAGATTTTAGCAAGTCATCGTGAATGCATTTCTTTCAAAAAAACTTCCAATTTTATAACCTGTAGCATATAAATCCCCCTGCCTCTCTCTCTCTCTCTCTCTCACACACACACACACACACACACACACACACACACACATAATTTAAGCACAGCTCACACTAAAAATTCAATGGCAAAATAAGTGTGTAGTTATTGGACTTGAACTTAAATAATTCCCAACAGAATTCAGAAAACACATTGTTAAAGTCAAAAGCAACTTACCCAAAATGCAACTACGTTTACAGATAAGGAGTTTTATATTTATAAATACTTGTGTGTGTCCTGGGACTCCAATGAGTTTTGAAAGAAAGAGGGTAAGAAATTAGAAGGAAAAGAACACGCGAGTAGCATTGTATTTAGCCTACCCACAGTCATTTCCTCTCAACCTACTTGCAGTGCAATTTTGAACTTCTAAATTCTCATCCAGGCATGTGACAGGGTGTACACTAACTTAAATAAGCCCTGGTTGTAGCGCTGGAACAGGAGAAAAGCAAACTTTGTAAGAGCAGAATGTAGTCAGTAGGCCTTACACGGTGCAGTCCAAAGGCAGCTTGCGAGAGATCTATGGAAATTTCTGATATTGCCTGAACTAACAACCTCTAGAAGAACTTGGATCTCTTATTCGAAGCCTGTTTTTGGCTTTCCTCCACCCACACCCGGCTTCCCCCCACCCCACCCCACCCCCACCTCCTTGAACTGAGTGAAAGGCCATTTAGGAACAGTTTGTCTTATTTGTCATACATGCATCTGATGCCCAGAAGGTATTTCTTTGATTATGAAGGATGAGTCTGATTTCATCTTAGAAATTCATGGCATTTCCCTTGCTCTAAACTTAAAAGCTTTCCTGCTCAAAGTTCATTGCCCCAAAGTAGTATGAAAATTCTATTAAAGCAAATACTAAAGAGAAATGATTCTCAGTCTTATACAATGATCTTACAATTTCTTTAAATAACCTTACTAGTTTATCCAAGGAATGTTGGCTATATTTGGTCAACCAACTAAAAGATGAAAGAAATCTATGTTTTTTTTCCCATTTAATGAAAACAAACAAATAAAAAAAAGGTGGCCCAACAGAATATAGCCATTACTGAACATCATTAATATCACATGCAAGTAAAATTCTGATGAAGATCATTCAAAAACCATTGTAGCATGAGATCATTAGGGAATTGCCAGAAATTCAAGTCAGATTCAGAAGAGAATGTATCTTGGATCTTGGCCAATAGCAAATAATACCTGAAGGATATTTAACTATGTTTTATTGGCTGTGCAAACGCCTTCAACAATGTGGATAATAACAGATGAGGGAAAGCACTGAGATAAATAGGAAAAACTCATTATGAGCCTGTACAAAGATCAAAAGGCAGCTGTTCTAATAACACGTGAGATACCAAATGGGTTAAAATCAGGAAAGGTCAAAAAACAATGATCATTAAATTAAAATTATTTTTTAAATCAGAAAAGGTGTATGACAGGATTGGATCTTTCACTATACTTATTCAATCTTTTTGTTAGCAAATAATCCTAGAAGTTGGGCCAAAAGAAGAAAAATGCATCAGCAGGATTGGGGAAGACTTAGGAACAATCTGTGATATGCCAAGGAAACCATTTTGCGCGCTGAAAGCCAAGAAGACTTGCTAAGGACGGTCAAAGAGGACACCTTCACTATGGATTATACTCCAACATAAAGAAAACAAAAATCTTCACAATTGGACCAATCACCCAAATGAGGATAAACGGAGAAAAGACTGAAGTCATAAAGATTTCATTTCATTGGATCTATGGTCAATGTCCCTGAAACCAGGAATTATTGGCAAATCTGCTACAAAAGACCTCTTTAAAGTATTAAAAAGCAAAGCTGTCATTTTGAGGACGAAGGTGTGCCTGACCCAAGTTGTGGTACTTTCAATAACCTTATATTCATGCAAAGCCGGACAATGAATAAGAAAGACCAAAGAGGAACTGATGCCTTTGAAGTATGGTGCTGGCAAAGACCACTGCACATACCATGGACTGCTCGAAGAACAAAAATCTGTCTTGGAAGAAGTACAGTCAGAAAGCTCCTCAGAAAGGAGGAGGAAGCTTGGTCTCATGTACTCTAGGCATGTCGCTGGGCAAGATCGGTGTGTGGAAATGGACATCAGCCTTGGTAAGGATGACCCACAACAAGAAGGATTAACCCAGTGGCTACAAAAATAGGCTCGAACATAGCAATAGGTGGGGATGGCAAAGAACTGGGCAGGATTTGGTTCTATGCTACATGGGGCTACTGGGTCAGAACCAACTCAACCATACCTAACAACCACCACCTATGTGGTATATGGGCATGTGGCCATCTACAGCTGTGTATTTCTTTTTTCATTTCCTCTTGAAGCTTTAAACCCAAGTTTCCTAACCCAAAACCTCTAAAATCCAAAAGGTAATATTGAGAGCATTTGGCAAATTTTTTTCAGTTCTACGGAAGTTTTCTGTTTTATATCTAGATTTTCTTGTTCAGCCTTAAGCTGGGCACTGGGCATAGCAGGCCTTCACCAAAAATGGAGGCTCTTTAAGGTGTTTGATGTCAGATCCCTGGATTTTCTTTTAGTTTCCACCTGCCTTCCTTTGATTTATGGGTCTCATTACTGTGAACGGCCAAGACTGGGAAAGTTCTCCTCTTTTTCTCTGTCAGAGGTATCAAAGCCCTGTTCGCTTGGTTACCCAAGTACATGGAAACTAAGTTAAATCATTATCTGAAGCACCAGCGTGCTCAACACAGCAGAAAAGACCCTGGCATCCGAACTATATGGTCCCATTTTATATTTAATAGGATACAAGGTAGCAAATCCATCAACACAATGGTGTACTTTTTAATGGACACAGGCAACACACATTAATGTTGCACTACCTAATGCTGCCTTTGAAGGTTGAACTAGACCATCCAGATCCTTCCTGTTCCTGAGAGGCAAACTTAACTCAATGATAAGCACTTTTAAGGGTATTTTGGATGGACAGTGAATGTGCATGGTCATGGAAACAAGATAAGCACCCACCTACATGTAAACCACAACTGAAGTGAACATGCTGGCATGACCCGTTTGCCATTTTCTGCCTAGAACTGCCATTGCCTTGCATTGCACGAGTAGCACGGCTGAAACGTTTTTAACTTAAAAGGCTACCCTTTTCCCCAGCTAGCTCTATAACGCGTTGCCATTCTTGAAAGAAAATAAAAATAAGAGCAACTCCGTTGGCACTGGTTAAAGAGAATTTCTGGAGTCAAATGCCTAGCTCTACCAAATGAGTGCAGTCTAGGGATGAGAAAACCTGGGACAAATCCCCTTGTTGCTGTTGTTGGCTTCTGTTGAGTCAGCTCCACCCGTAACAATCCAGCATACAGCAGAACCACACACTGCCCAGCCCGTGCTGTCCTCACAATGGTCATGTCTGAGCTCATTGCTGCAGCGACTATGCCAATCCATCTTACGGAAGGCCTTCCTCCTTTCCACTGCCCCTCTATTGAAGCAAGCCTGGTGTCCTATCCCGGGACTGCTCGCTCCTGACAACGTGTCCCCAGCACATGTGATACAATCTCGCCATCACTTTGGAAGACTATTCTGGATGCACTTCTTCCAAGACGGAATTGGTCAGACTTCTGGTGGTGCACGGTATTTTCAGTATGATTCACCAACACATGCACAAGACCACACGGGCACCACGTCTTCTCTCGTCTTTCTGACTCACTGTCCAGCTTTCACATGTATGTGAGGTGACTGAAAATATCATGACGTGGGTCAGGCCAACCGGAGTCCTCAAATAAGTCTTGTGCAGCACATTTGCCCACTGCGATACACCGTTGGATTTCTTGACTGGTGCTTCCCTGGGTGTTAATTGTGGATCCAAGTCAAATGAGATCCTGGACAACCTCAGTATTTCCTTCATTCATCATAATGTTCCTTGATTAGCCCAGTTGTAAGAATCTGTCTGTTCAGTTTTGTGATGATGAGGGTAATCTATACGGAAGGCTGTATGCAGTCTTTGATCTCTGTCAGGGCCTCTCGCTAGACTACATGGAGAGGGGCACACAGCAAGAGGACGGAGGGGAAAGTCACTTACAACCTGCAATGGCTGCAACACAGCCTCATTGCGACAAGGGAAGAAGCTTTGAAACCATGTCCCTTAATGTGCTTGAATCACCTAATTCAGTCTTACCTACCTCTGAACACTTTAAAAACTGGTTCATGATTAAGGAAATAAACATTAAAGGATTACTCTTTCAAATAATCAATGTATTGCCACCTCCCCACCCTACCAACATTCTTTTTTTTTTACCTAAAACTTTCTAAATATGTGTTTGACAAACAGTGATTTTGGAATGTGAGAATTCCCGAGGATTTCCTACAACAATGGTCAAATGGCAGGGCCCTCCCCTGGGCACCCAGAAAGATACTGACTGGTTTTAGCGGATACTTCATGACTCTAGACCATAGGTTCCCAAATTATTTGACCCTTTTCAGAAAAAAATAATAATCACTCAGCACCCCCCAGGCAATGAAAAACTTTTATACTGTAACTCATTATACAGCATAAAGTAAAGGTATCTGCTTTTGCTGCCCCTCGGGGTCGTCCCAGCGTCCTCCACTAGGGGCAGCATCGCCCACTTTGGGAAACCGGAGATAAAATTGCAAACAGTTCACCATCAGCTTATCTGCCAGAGACACAGATTATGTGACTGGGCTGAACCCCTACACATCCATGACCGTGTGAAATTGGGCTGAGACACACAAAGCTGATTTCCGGCTTCTTGCACACATCTGTTTGAAATTCAAACCTCTTGTGCAAACCATGGATCAGTATTCAAATAAAAATTTTAAAGAGATTGTGTTCCTTTAAAAAGGAAATGAAATTATATGCCTAAATCTTGGGGTTCTATATTTCCAGAGAAGAGTTAGATAGGCCTTTGAGGATTTAGCTAGTTAAAAAGCTAGCAGACTGAATGAGATATGAAAGCAGAGCTAACCTGACTTTGAATTATAAGTCGCCAGCACCTCAGAGCTCCCTGCACACCACACAGGAGCCAACACTGAAAACACGCAGCAGCTTGGCCCAGTATCTCTCCACTTAGCAAGCTAACTTGGGGAACCCAAGAGCAGCCTATGGGCCAACTGAGTTAGCTACTAGAAACAAAGGCCAGCTCCTGAATGATGCTCTGGCATTGATGTGGCCTTCCTGGGGCCACACAGACTGACTCTCTTATGGCTACTAACAAGTGCCGAGGCCCCGAGGCCCCGAGGCCGTGGGCCCAGCCTGGGAACGAGGGTGAGTGGAGGGCTCCGACTCAGGGTTGCCGGAAATCTTCTCGCTCCTGGAAGTGCGACCATGCCGAGAGACTAGCTGGGACAAGATAAACGGAGCTGGTGGGGGCAGGGATGAGGCAGGGCATTATTTAACTGGCACATCTAGATTGTCATTGTCAATTAGGGCAGGACGGTCATGGTTAAAATGAGAAAAGTTACCTTGCTGCCTCTGAATCCCAGTCCAACCTCGAGATCGATGACATTCACTGAGCTGACCGATCTTTACAGGAACTTGTCAAATCACAAAGTTAAGATGCGGCCCCGGAGAAGCCTGAACCCAAGTCTTCGCATCTGAAGCCCAGAGCACCGACACACCATCTGGAGTTCATGCCCGTAACAGATACAGGCTAAGAGGTACCTGAAAGTGACCACCGTACAGCTTGAACAGCGGTGCTTCGTTATGTGAGAGACGGGCAAAAGTGGGGAAAAGCATGAGTCCTGTGTGGACAACGACTGGAAATTCTCAGTCTATAAGTCACCAATATGCTGACTATCAAAATAAGACTTTAAAAAGTGGCCACATCTGTCTATTACACATTCCTATAAAGGAGACGGGAGTCGAATTTTCTTCTCAAATGGAGGGCAGGGAACCCTTAAGCATAAACGAAGTGGAGTCATGCCTCCAGTTGATAAACACAGCCTTAGTGAAATCAGCTCATTTCTCTAGGCTACTATTTTAGGGGCCCTGGTTTTGCAGTGGGGAAGGGACTGAATTGCTAATCACAAGGTCAGCGGTTTGAACCCACCAGTGACTGTGTGAAGAAAGACGCCGGCTCCTTAAAGATCCACAGCCTCCGAAACCCTGTGCTTTCTGTGTTGTACTGTTCTGCCCTTCAGGGTCACCAGGGGTCAGGCCTGGCCCGGCCCGGCAGCAGTAGGGTTGGCTTTTTGTTTCAGGCTTCTGTTTTCCTATTTGTAAAACGAGGCACGGGATTTAACTCTCTTAGAACAACAGTTTTCTTTCAGAGCCATTTCTTGAAATAAAATCTTGGGCAACATATAAACGTGTAGAGCGAAGGGGCCTTCGTGGGGAGTCGAGAGAGCTGCTTGAAGTCCAGACTGCTCTTATCATCCCCTTCTTCTCCCTACACCTCTGTCCCTCACGCCCAGGTCCCCGCACCCCACCCCACCCACACCCACCCACCCGACCCACATGCTGAGGGCCCCCATCCAGCACATTGTGCAAACTCATGGGCTAGACAAGCTCCAGGTCCCTTTGAGCTTTAATGCAACATTCCTGATGTCATGCACTTGTCCGTCCTAAAGCTGCAATCGCCAGTACAGTGCCCACTAGGGACATGTAGACAAATGAATCGAATAGAAATGTGCTGTGATGCTGCAGATGTAAACCACACACTGGTTTTTAACCTTACGAAAACAAAACGCACAAACAAAACACCCTGACTGCCATCGAGTGGATTCCAACTCATAGTCACCCTCTAGGGCAGGGTGGAACATCCCCTGTGCGTTTCCAAGACCGTAACTCTGTACAAGCCCAGGAAGCCTCATCTTTCTCCCTCAGAGTGCTGACGGCTTCACACTGCTGACCCCGTCGCTAGCAGCCAATGCTTACCCACTGTGCAACCAGAGTGCCCTTAAAACCTTAGCACACCAAAACGAACAGAAAATCTCCCATTAATGACATGGGCAGTGATTGCATGATGAATGATGCTATTTTGAACCGCAGTTTTGCTGACTGCTGTCAAGTCAGTTCCAGCTCATGACAACATTTGATGCCACAGAACAAAACATTCTCCCGTCATGTGCCATCTCCGTGATTCCCGGTATAGCAGAATGCGGTTTCTACAAGCGGAGCGACACAAAACTATGAAAATAACTCACCTATTGATTTTTACCTTTTTAAATGCAGCGATTAGAGAAAGTAAAATTACCTATGTGGCTTGCATTACATTTCTCCTGGCCAGTACTTTTCTATAAGGAATTTAATGACAAAATTTGCTAACACAGATGTCCACCACACACCAGGCAGAACCTTGGAAGGCAGTTCTTGCTTCCCTATAGGGTGGCAGATCCTGGCCAGAGAGGCGCCATGCTGCCTCCTTCAGGGACACGCACGTCTCCCCCATGGCCTCGCTTAGACAGTACATCCTTAACTCTCCGACGTGCAGGGTCCCTGTGAATATACGAGCAGCACTCTTCTTTGGTGTTAGAAATGAAGTTGGAGAAGGCATGGTAAAAGTTTTCAACACCAACACCTGCTTCCTTGCAAAGGCCTGTTCTCAACAACATAGATGGCAACGCTCCGTCTGGACCTCACCAGACAGAGCACACAGGAATCAAACTGGCTACATCTGGGAGAAGAGACCATGGAGAAGCTTCCTATCAGCAGCCAAAACAAGACCATGAACCCCCAGTAGCACACAAAAAATAAGTTGCTCGGATGCAAGTTCAGGCTGAGCTCAAAGAAACTTTGAACAAGACCATGAGACCCAACATGCAACCTTGAACATATCCCATCTGAATTCAGAGACCAGCTCCAGAATAAGTGTAATGCATTGAGCACTCGGGGCCAACAAGCAGAGAAGCTGTGGGTCACATCCAGTGTCCTGCAAAGGAGCTTCAAGATACAAAGCCCATCTCGTAAAATGAGTTGATTCTTGGTTTCAACACAATAACAGAGGGTGGGTTTTTGTTTTAACCTTTAGAGCTACATAATGAAGAACACACATTATCTGGATACTCCTTTTAATAAGGAAAATAAAAATATCTTTTCTTGGCCAGCTCTGATGTTTTAATTACGCCAGCAAGACTCAAAGCTGCTGAAACACAAGAGTTGAAAAGGCTCTGGGCTCAAGCCCACCACTTGAATGTCCACCTAATTTCGTCTGACACAGGATTTCTTGCCATACTGTTCTCAAGCTGAGAAACGGAATGTTTGCTGGGCCGTCACTGGAGCGAATTTGCCAAGCACACTCTCCGGGGCTGTTGTGGTTTGTAGCCATTCGGGGATTTCAGACCTCTTTGCAAACTCGATCAGCCTTCTCTATAAAAACACTCACACACACAAAAGTGTACACATGCGCTGTAGGTCACAGGTGCCCCAAGTAAGAAGGCTACTGCTTCTTCCAACAGCCCAGGGCGTCCAGTGACTGGAAGGGAACAGTTTTCATCCAATAAAGATCTCTTCCAGGACAGTTTTTATATCATCATTCAAATATTTTTGCTCATTTTAAAAATACCAATTTATTAACATATCAATATAGGTGTTGACCATATATATGTATATAAGCATTTAAGGCCCTCCTAAAATACACACTATTTGGACAATTGTGGGGTTACAACATAATCTGACCTCATTTTGCAGTGGGAGAGGCCTCCCGCCCTCCGTGGCCTATCCAAATCTGTGTTGGAGCGGGGGCATGTTTAACAGGCTCACTGGTTTCTTATTGCTGTTGTCCAACTGCTTTCCTCGTCGCTTCCAGTTCCCACTGGCAACCAGATCCCTGTTTTTCTTGTTACACCGAAGATCAAAGTCCCTCATGAACTTTCTGGCCTTCTTCCTTTCTCTCTGCTCTGTCCTCCAGTTTCAGTCCCACACTGAGGAAAAGCGCCTGCACCTCAACCTCACCCCCACCATGCTCAACCAAGCCGGGGATCAAAGTCCATCTTCATTTTCCTTGGCAACCATTCCTCGAGCACCTTCTTTGAAGTGCTTTAGAAACGGTTTAGATCGAATACACTGGAAGCCTAATTAACAAGTGCCTGAAAAGGAAGCTGTTAATGGTCATATCAACAGTAAGAAAACAAACAGCCCAATTAAAAAGGGGGTGGGGGGCAAAAACCTAAACAGATACTTTACCAAAGAAGATATGCAGATGGCAAGTAAACACATGGACAGTTATTAAGGATTACGACAATTCAAATGAAAACAAGACTGCACACAGAGTTGGATGGGGCACATGCAAAAACAAAACTGCCTGACTACCAAAGGCCAGGACTCTTAGGACAAACTGGTGGTGGGAACGCCAACCGGTTGGCAGCCACATCAACGTGCCCTGCCGGCACAGCCGTGAGCACTTCACTGTGACCTGAAAGGGTGGCAGGTAGAACCCACCCAGTGGCTCTCCCGGAGAGAAGACCGTGGTGTGATCTGCTTCAGTAATGACAACAGCCCAGGAGACCCCACGGGGCAGCGGGATTTATCCCACGGGGTGGCTATGAGTCAGAACCACTGTGGGAAGCAGCTTTAAGATAATTTCTTAAAAAGCTACCGCATACACTTACGGTAAGACCCTCAGGCGGATGACCTCCTCAAAGAGATGCAAAGAAGACACACCTGGTAGACATTCCTGACATACTCACTACAGTGTCTTCTAATTACAGGGGTGTGTGCTTTCGCATGGATGCAGAGCGAGATAGAAGGAGAAAGGAAGAGAGAAAAATCATCTACCACGAAACCGTTTTCTTAAGGGAGACGATCCCATCTTACGTGTCTGTTTACACCCTGCATCCCCCACAAATTTGGTACATACTAAGTCTTCCCGAAGTCTTGGCTTAGGGATCTTTACGATGTGTTCAACTCCACCTTAGGCATGGGAACGAGCTGGTTAGTGCTCTTTGCCGCTGCCAAGTCAGATCCCAACTCCAGACAACCCATGCTTGACGGGATGATGATGATGATGATGATGATGATGATGATGATGATGATGATGATGATGATGTTGATCTACAGGCTGACATTGAGAAGTATTCACCAAGCCTTCTTCCTGGTCCATCTTCTATGGGAGACACACTAAAATCTGGTCAGCATGAGAGCCCCACATCCGCACCGGCCCAGGGAAGGAGGGTGCCTGTGCATGCAGTGCACTGGCTAGGACGATGCCCTTGTCTTTGAATGAAGGTGAGGTGAGCATTGTACCACTGAACCCATACAACCCCTCAGAATCCAGAAAGACGCTGGCAAAGACCTGGTCTCTGTGAGGGTTCGTTGTATGCTATCAACTGGCTGGACTGGGATTCGGAGACTGATTGCAGTTCCATAGCGTAATGCAGGACAATGCCATCATCATCCACTACGTGCTCTGATGTGATCAACCGTCAGTTGAAAGGGAATGTCCTTTGGGGTATAGCCTGTGTCTGGGATACAATCAGGTGTTTTAGCAGAGTGCCTACATGCACTCTCTTCCAGCCCTGAACTCTCCTCCCTGTCCGACCTCCTGGAACGTAAGCCTATGGAATTCCAGCCTATTTATTGCCCGATGTGCAGGTTTGTGATTTGCCAGTCTTCACAATCTCAGGAGCCAGCAGAGGTTTCCAGCCTTCTACCTGACCTATGAATTTGGGAACTGCCAGCCTCTATAAATGCATGAAATAATTATCTATTTTGAGAGTGTGGGTATGTACACACACACATATGCATACACAGCTTCGAAATGTTTGTGGAAAAATTCCATTATCTTTTAATCCATTGCATGAACTTTTGAAGCACGTGTGTGTGTGTGTGTGTGTGTGTGTGTGTGTGTGTG
>NW_022103907.1:6111583-6116355 GCF_000313985.2 Echinops telfairi | reverse complement strand
CCAGTTCTAACCTAGAGACCCTGGTGAGCAGCACAGATTCGGAATGAATCATGACTAGCTGAGTAATGAGACATGGGTTTAAAATCACTTAATCTCCCTTTAGCATCAGCTAGGCCTGGATCTTTCACTGTGGCAGGTTACTTGACTTTCCTAAAATGAATTTTCCTGATTACAAGAGTCTTCATCGTGGGCTTGTTGTGAGATGGCCTGACGGTTGGTACAGACTGGTACAAGTTACAATTGTACAACTATGGAAATTCTTTCACAGCAGAGGTCAACAGATGCTGTCCTGAGCCCTCCAAGGACCATTCTTTGCAGGAACTTCCCTCCCAAACCTCCCCACAATGAAAGGAATCAGCAGTGGGCAATCCCCAGGACCTGCCCCAGCCCTGCAGCTGGTTCTGACAGGCCCCTGCCTATGCTCTACAGGTGCAAAGGATTTGAACACCACACCTGTTACAGGATAATGCATGCAAATGCCTGACACACTGCAGAGCCTCAGAAATACACTGGCTGATGGTGGAGGAGGTTTGGGGAGAAAGCCTTTGGAAACCATAGGATTTCATTGGGTCCCACAATTCAAAGGGGGATGTGATTGGGAAGATAAAAAGGAGGTCATTGTCAGTGAGGAGACCCAGAAAACAAGGAGAGAGAGGTGCATGCTGGAGAATCGTGAAGAACAGGGTGGTGCCGGCGGCAAGGGGCCTATACCCCAAGGGCCTTGAAAGGAGTCTAGATTTGATTAAGTAGGTAACCTACCATTCTTCGAGCTCCCAGAGCACCAGCTGTAAAACCTCTTTCCTGCAGATATTACACTGAATTACCGTCTTCTGCTCATGAGCGTATGCCTTCTACGGAAACCATGATTGTCTTAACAGCCAGGATGGGGCTCTAAACATTGAGTGTGTGGTTAGCCAGCTCCCTACGGAGCTGGAGTTCCCAATATCACCACCACTCACACATCCTGGGCCCTGGATTGAATGGGTTCTCCTCCCTAGCACACAGTGCTCTTTGACTACTGACTCAGTATCAGCTCTTGTATTCAAGGGTGCTCACGATTTCAAACCCAGTGCTTCGCCTTCAAGTAACCTGTGTCTGGTCATTTTCTTCTTCTTCCTCACCACTCACAGAGTGATTCTCTACGGGGCTCCTGTGTCCTCACACTGCCCATTTCATCAACCACTTCCAGACACCCACCACTCCCACAGACGCCATTAGACCTCTCATGTGATTTTTTTTCTACTCTGCTCCATGATTCTACAATAGCTGGTCTCCTTCCTTTGCTTGTTCTCAGTCCCAATCTAAACCACACACAAAGCCAACCTTCTCCAAATAAAGCCTCAAACTTTATCAGACTTCCCAACTCGAAGGACTGCCTTTCCAAACCTACTATACCCATGTTCTGACTTTGGTACATTTAACTAATGGCTATCGTATTCCAGCTTGAATTCCTGAAAAAGAAGTGATATGAAGGGGGGGAAAGCCAATTTCATTCACTCCTTCAATTTAATTTAATTGCCAATGATTATATTATTACAGCCCCCCACAAACATAACATGTAATTTCTCAATGATTTAGACATGTCTGAGATTAGCACTGGTCAGCCCAAAATATACTTGATTTCAATTTTGGTTACAGTAGCTGTTTTACTTGGTGTCCTGATATATTTGGTAATGCTCTGGAGGCCTGCAAGTGACAGGTGGCCACAACGATGAATGAGTCTAAACAGCAGTACAATTATAAATGGATATGAGGGACACACTCAAGCAGACATGATGCTCATACCATAAAGCTATGCAATATACCAAATATATACCAAACACAACAAAATCAATTTTGGAGTATAAATTTTTTAAGGCCCCAATAGAGCTGTTGGGTAAATGTTGGCCTACCACCCTCAAAGTCAGTAGTTCATATTTGCTAGACTTTCTTCAAGAGAAAGATAAAATTATTTTCTGTAAAGATTTACAGTCTTAGGAACCTATGTAGCGTCTCTAAGTAAAATCGACTCAAGGGAAATGGGTTTGGTTTCGTTTGTCAAAGCACACAGATAAGAGTTTCCCTATCAACTCTCCTTCCTAATAGCAACCGTGCTTTTCAGAAGTCACTAAAACAACTATAGGCCTATCCTTTGTCCTATCCCCAAATTACTCTCTTCTTTTCCAGAGAGAAGGGTAGATCCTCCAGGGCCTCTCATCAAACCCCCAAACAATAAGCGTGGATTCTAACAGACAAATGCCACTTTAACCTGTGAAGACATTAGTCAGTTCTCAAAGCAAAGACAAGCCTGGGAGGGCTGGACAGTGCCAAAATGCAACTAAGGTGCAAAGTGAAGCATTTGAAGGGGAGACTTAACTTAGCAAACTGATCTGGGGGCAGAAAGGAGGCGACAAAGGGCAGGAAATGAAATGCAGTCCTGAGCTGAAGCGTTCCAGTCAGTGTGCCAAGAGATGTCCAGGAAGGAAAACAAGATGCCCAGAGTGTCCTGCAGAGGCCGTGCCCCTCAGGTGCAGCGGGCACTGGATGGATGAGCCAGCCCCAAAGTGGATTTTCTTTCATGAGCCTTCTCATTTCATAAATGGTGAAATGAAAGAATCCCTTTCTCAAAGGCCCAAAGTATAATTATTCAAACTATAATTATTAAGAGAGTGCTTCACAATGTTTGTGGGAAAATTCCATTTTCTTTTATTCCCATTTTCTACCAAATTTTTGAAGTCCCCTAATAAAAGTTTCCCAAAGCACAAATGTTATGGTCTCTCCTCCAAACCATAAGCTTCAGTTTCTGGGAGCTGAAACTCTTTAATATAAATGAACAGGGATGTCTACTGGCAAAGCAGAGGATTAGATGTTCACAGGAAGTTTGCCAGGACTAAAATTTCCGGACAAAATATAAAAATATGGCAGAGCTGGCAGGCAAGTCAGCGAAACCCTGAGGGGCCAGAACAACCGGAGAACAGGAGTCGAGGGAATTGAGTTGGCACTGCTGGGAAAGACACCTGTTTGATGCTCAGATTTCAGGGTTCATGGAGACAAAGCCTGTGCTCACATAAGATAGAAGATCAAATCAGAAACGCATACTCCACCTGCACAGGCACACGTGGGAAAGACAATATTCAAAGAAAATACAGCTGAGAATTTTCCCGAAATGGAAAACAAATGAATCCCAATCAACCCCAAGCAGGGCACATTTTTAAAACCAAGACAAAAGGGAGATGACTTGTACAAGGACAGAAATAGACTGACAACTGATTTATCAAGAACAAGGGAAGCCAGAGGACAGTGGAAGAATGTCTTCAATATACTTAGGAAAAACAACTGTCACCGAATTCCACCCCATGAAAAATCAGATGCAATCATCAAAAAGCCCTCATCAGTTGCGGGGCTGGGAGGCCAGGAGCACTGTCTGAGGGGACACCCAGGTCAAGGGGCATGATGTGATCCACAATGGTCTACATCCTACTTGGGTGAATAGTTACTGGTCTTCAAAGTTCATGAGCAGCCATCTAAAATCCAACTATTGGTCTCTCCTTGTCTGAAGGAAAGAAGAGTGAGGAAAATCAACGCCCCATGGAAACCACCAATCCAATAGAGCAGGGGTCAGCAAACTGCAGCTCGGAGCCATACGCAGCTCTTTTGGTATGTACATGTGGCTCTTAAGTAAAATAGGGAAAAAAGTAAAGGATATTATTCAGATGATGATTTCATTTGTTTATAAAATATATTCATGGCTCTCAAATAATTTTTAAATTGTTGTGAAGGGAAGAATTGGCTCTTCTATCTCAAAAGTTTGCCAACCCCTGCAACAGACTAATGGACTACCAAACTATCAGTCCCCACAACCCTGAGGTCGGAAGAACCAGATGGTCCGAGTTATTACTACCACCTGCTATGAAAGGGATCCCATTAAAAAGTCCTGGATAGAGTGGGAGAAAAACCTGGAACAAAACTCAAAATCATAAAACAGTCCAGGCTTACTGATCAGATAGAGACTGGTGGAACCCCAGAGAACATGGCCATTAGTCACCCTTTCGATAGGAAAATGAACTCACACCCCATGGCCTAGTTCTCAGCCAAACAATAGGCATGTCTATGAACACCCAATGGAAGAGAATCGATGTTTGAGATCAAGCTGGCAGCACTTAGCCAAGGATGGTTAGGAGGCGAAGAATGGAACGAGGAAACAGGGAAGAAGTGGAATGAACGATAGTGAATTATGAGGACTGCAATCAATAACAGAACAAAGTATGTTGTGTGAATTGTTGGATGGAAAATGGATCTGCTCTTTAAACTTTCATGTAACTCACAAGAATTTAAAACTTTCTTTTTACATCATTTTATTGGGGGCTCAGACAGCTCTTATCACAATCCATACATACATCCATTGTATCAAGCACATTTGTTGCCATCATCATTTTCAAAACATTTTCTTTCTACTTGAGCCCTGAGTATCAGCTCATTTTTCCCTCCCCACCCCCTTACCCTCCCTTCCTCACAAACCGTTGATAATTTATAAATTACTCTTTTTTCATGTCTTGTACTGACCGATGTCTCCCTTCACCCACTTTCTGTTGCCCATCCCCCAGGGAGGGGGTAAATCATTGTGATCAGTTCCCCTTTTCTCGCCCCACCTTCCCCTTACCTTCTTGGTATCACTACTTTCATTATTGGTCCTGAGGGGTTTATCTGTCCTGGATTCCCTGTGTTTCCAGCTCTTATCTGTACCTGTGTACATGCTCTGGTCTAGCTGGATTTGTAAGGTAGATCATGATAGT
>NW_022103907.1:6104679-6106411 GCF_000313985.2 Echinops telfairi | reverse complement strand
AAAAAGGAAAGGAAACATGTAAGTATCAGTTTAAAAAATGTGACAATCTATCAAGAAACCACTCTACTCGGGGAACACTCAGATGATTTTACAAGTGAGTGCTATCATTCAATTTCACACACATTTTTCACAGAAACTCATTCTATGGTAATATAACCTTATCCCAGAAGAGTCCCAGAATCCAAAAA
Organism: Echinops telfairi; assembly: GCF_000313985.2. Classification (NCBI taxonomy): domain Eukaryota; kingdom Metazoa; phylum Chordata; class Mammalia; order Afrosoricida; family Tenrecidae; genus Echinops; species Echinops telfairi. The sequence goes on along the minus strand of NW_022103907.1, from coordinate 6,106,223 downwards.
GTATATACCAGCCTCATTCATGAATACAGATGCAAAGTCAATACATTGTCAATACACAAGCCAATGGTGCCGACTACAGATGGCACCATAACCAAATTAAGTTTATTATATGAATGCAAGCTTACCCCAACATTATCGTGTCTATTAATATGACTCACCACGCTGAAAATAAACTACGAGTGGCCAACAGATACAAAGATCATATTCACTATCTATGGTAGCTACTCCTAGCAATCCAGAAACGCACAGGGCTTTAAAGTGTCCAGCACAAACTTCATTACCTGCCTTTTTTTTTCCATGTATGTTTTGAAATACTCTCATACAAGAGGATGTCCCTAATTGGATATAGGGTCTACAAAAATCCACAACAGATGAGCTCGTCAATGGAGAGAAATTAAAAAGATTATCCTCAAAATCAGGAGCTATGCCACAACCATGGCTTCTGTTTCCCACTTAATGGGAGGTTCCAGCCAGTGCAATTTGAAGAGGAACAAAAATAACAGTTATGAGGATTTGGAAGAGGAAATGAGCTCTCATCTTCATACAGGATGTAATTCTCTATCAAAGAAATTGCAGAGTATACAAAGTTCCAACCTGCAAAAACCAACATGCACCTTTCATTGAACAAAAGCTATTTGAAAATAAGTTTAGAACAGACCCCAATGGCAAGACCAATGAAGAATATTAGATCCATAAAGCTCACAGAAGATGTGTAAGATTTTTATGAAGAAAATTATAAATGCATCTTGAAAGACATTAGCAAAAACAAAAACTTAATTGGACAGCCATATCGCACAAATGGAGAGGAAGAGTCAACATCAAAATATATACCCACCTCAAAATTTACATACTGAATCAATGAAACGTCAAAGTTTCAAAACGGAATTTTTTTAATGTGATAAGCTGGATCCATAGTTTTTATGGAAATATAGCTGAAGATCAACGAGTGTAACTGCCTCATAAGACTTACTATGCAATTATAGTACTTTACTTAAGGTAGTATAGCATTAACTGAGGGACAGGCAAATACACCAGAGAATTCAGACTTATGTGTTCTCAGAAACTTGACTATGATTTAATATGGTATTGTAGTTCAATGGGGGAGGAGGGAAGAATGTGTCAATAAAAAGTAGGGGCTATCTAACTGAGAAACAACAAAGCCCACATGGAAGAAGCACACCAGCCTGTGAGATCACAAGGCTTCAAAGGGATCAGGCATCAAAGACCAAAAACAAACAAACAAACAAACAAAAACTAGCATTATGAATGAGGGGGAGTGCAGAGTGGGGACCCAGGGTCCATCTCTGGGAAATTGGACATCCCCTTGCAGAAGGGCTGCGGAGAGGAAATGAGCCAGTCAGGGTGCAGTGTATCAACGATGAAATGAACAATTTTCCTCTAGTTCATGAATGCTTCCTCCCCACCACTACCATGATCCCAATTCTACCTTACATATCCGGCTGGACCGGAGGATGTACACTGGCACAGATAGGAACTGGAAATACAGGGAATCCAGGGCAGATGAACCCCTCAGGACCAGTGGT
>NW_022103907.1:6099826-6104141 GCF_000313985.2 Echinops telfairi | reverse complement strand
TGTTTTGAGAATGATGATGGCACATATGTATAAATGTGCTTGACACAATTGATGTATGTATGGATTGTGATAAGAGTAGAGGAAGAGGGAGCAAGAAAGGTCAGAGAGGGAAGATGTGGGAGAGGGTGAGCTGAATAGGTTAATCCCAAGTAGAAGAGGTTAATCAGTGGTTCTCAAAGTGTGGTTTCCACATAGGCAGCATTATCACCTGGAAGCTTGTTGGAAACTGAGGTGGGCCCACAGTTTAAATCCCTCCAAGTGATACAAGTTTGAGAAGTAGTGCTACAGATGAATGTCGGAAATACCTTGAGCCAAGGGCAAGAATAAGCAAAAAGTTGCTGTGAGGTCAAGTCCAACTCCTGGTGCCCTTGTTTGTCACAGTGGAACTGAGCTCCCCGGATGGTCAATGCTATGGTTTTCTGGAAGTAGGTAGTCAGTCCTTGTTCCAAGACACCTGGGGGTGAACTCAGACCATCAAACTTTAGTCAGTAGTTGTGTTTAACCATTTGCACTTCCCAGGCAGGCTTGATCAAGAAAAGCAAGTCTTGAAAGAATGCAAACAATATGATGATATTTATTGAAAAGTCAATAAAGCAGACTGAAGGAAAGTCAGGAGTAGGAGGAAGTCTTTTGTCAGAAAAACTGAACGGTTCCCACCCACCATTCCTGAATGTTTTGATCAATAACTGCATAGAGGAGACACCTGAGGAAAAGCGGATAAAATCCAGAATATCAAATTCTCAGTGAAATACAGACATTATCATTCTACTGTGCTGGGTGAGCTCCCTGAACTAGTGCTCCCAGATCATCTTTAAACTGTAAACCTCACACCCCACTAATGTCTTCACTGAACCCAAACCAACCAATCAACAGCCCCTTATCTCAATTACTGAAATGTGCCTGCTTTGGGCATTGTGTTCTCTTAAAGAACTCTCCATGTCCAATCAACTCCCAGGGTTGCAGGTTACAGAACTCTCCATGTCCAATCAACTCCCAGGGTTGCAGGTTACAGAACTCTCCATGTCCAATCAACTCCCAGGGCTGCAGGGGCAGTTTAGGGGTCTGAGAGTTTAAGATAATGGTGGGGGAATAATTTGGAGTAAGGTAGAAACAACAGTCACACAACAAATGTAACCAATGTCATCAAATTGTACGTGGAGAAATTGTTAAAATAGGGTCTCTCTGGCTATGCATATTGTTACCCAAATAAAATTATATTGAAAAAGGTATAATACAGCAAGAGCTCAATGAACTCATGTGACTTGATAAAGAAAACAAAGTAGGAAATGCTGTCTTATAGAAAAAAAATTCAGAAAAGTCAAATACAAGACTGCTCTCAATTATGTAAAATAAATTTACATTCAGCAGAAGAAAAAGTCAAAAGCAGGATAAATAACAGTGCTTAGATATATCTAAAATTACACTAAAGCTATAAAGAAATGCAATGGAGAAGTTAATGAATTGGAGAATTTTTTTGTGTGTATATTTTTGCCAAAATTTTAAAGTATACAAAAAATATACAAATGAATACAAATGAACAGATATAAATATATGATGGAATAAATGCATAAATTTATGAATAAACAAATGCATAAATATATATACAAATATTTACTTATTTGTATCTCTATCTACAAATAAATATTCGTATATATTTATAAATTAATATAAGTATATAAATATATAAAATGAAGTTATAGATTCACTTATATTTATCCATATAATATATATGCATAATATATAAATGACAATATGACTAAATATGTATATAATTAAATGTAACTAAATACATAAATATAAATAAATGAATATATAAATATATAACAATATGTTAATTACATATTATTATATTTATATATTCATGTTATGTAAGCCATGTTGATATATAAATGAAAAACATAACTAAACTTAAATGAGTAAATATATAACTTAATAAACATATTTAGTTATATATTCATATGTAACATCTATAATGAATAAGTTAAAATAGATATATAACTAAATATATAAAAATAAATATAACTAAATATGTGCATACATAAATAAAAACCAGTTATATGTGTTCATTTATATTTACATATTTATATATTCATATAATGAAGAGTATCAAAATATACAGAAATTAATATTGTGGTGGCTACATAATCTGGTGTCAACTTGAAAGTAGTAAGAGTGAAGAGGTACAGTTTAGCTTGAAGATGCCTCCTTGTGGAAGTGATCTTCTCATGAGGATGATTCTGGGAACTTCTCTCTCTGCTTTCACCTTCCTGTTAAGCAGTCATGTGGCACCACACTGAGACTGACGAGAGCCCTGGAGATGCTTCCACTGCCAGTGGGTGCACAAGGCTTTGATTTTACATCCTTGCATTTGTGGACTAGTATCGGACTTAAAGGCCGATACTTATGGAGTTGAGCTTGACTGGGCTAGGACATTTTCTTAATATACAATTACTCTTTGATATACAGCTCCTTCATAGATATAGATATATCCCTGGATTTGTTTTTTCTAGTCAACCCAGTCTAACACAAATATATAAACAAATAAATATAAATATATAAATGTAAAAATTTGCATGTAATTGAATATAGTCATATAGTTATTTATATATTGACATTTGTTATATTTCTATATTTATTTAGTTTCATTTATTCATTTATATATTTCAGATATTTGGCTATATACTTAATTATATATTCCTTTATTTGTGGTTAATATTTATCTAGTTATAAATATTCATTTATTTATATATTCACTTATCTATATTATATATTTAGTTACACATTAGCTCTATTAAGTAAAAACATACTTATAAGTCTATATTTCTATATCTTGTGGAAGAGGGCACACATTTACTAATTGTAAATCACACAGGATCCCCCTTGATCTGTTTGAACAGCTGCCTCTTGGTCTATGCATGTGACTTCCAGTCTTTATAACATTATCTGCAATTTGCTTGCTACAGTCAAACACTTTTGAACAGTAAATAAAACACTGACAAACAAAAAATAAAAGAAATGCAAGGGAATAGTTGATATAAGTTACTATTCAGAGGAAAGAAGCAGAGGTACCTGGTAGGACCACACAGAGAGCCTCTAAGATAAGGGCCGTTTTTTTATTACTACTATTCTTTAAATGATAAATGTCATATTTTTTTCTGAATAATTCCTAATAGAAATGTGGAGCTTGAGAAGGACAAAAAATTGAAACCATATTAAAATATATATATCAGTATATCCCCTATGAACTCTATTTTAACAAAGGCCTAAGAAAAATAATTGAGTACTGAATAAGCGTTGAATATATGTTGTCTATTCCTGTTCACAGTGATTCATATTCTTTTTTCTTTGCATTTCTAAATTTTCACAATGCTTAAAAGTTTCAAATCCAGAAAGGATTTTGATATAGAAAGTATGACCAAATATTCAAAACTAGTTTCTGCCTACTCATTAATCTTAATTTTAGTTTCTTTTCCATACTTGGAATATAAACCCCAATTCGGCCGGAGTGAAGATAATGGCTTTTAATTCATCTCAGAATTTATTCTCCTTTAAGTTTTCAAAATATTTTCATGGCACTCTATTCCCTTTCATCCAATTATTTCTCATCTCCATAATCAAAGTACCTAGCCAGTTAAAAGTGATGTTTTTAACTGAGGTGGAATCAAAAATTACGTATGTATATATGTATGCATATATATATAGATATAGGTGAAATGGAATATTAAGTAAAACTATAACAAAGTCGCCTATAAACCACACAGGAACTGCCTTAAGAAACTCATTTGTTTCGAATTTCTTTTCTACATTAGTCATATGTTACTCAATCACAAGAGGATATAAAGCGCTGCTCGTATGAATTAATTCCCGTCCATCTGCAACAAAGGGAAACCGCTTCAGCAGCCAGAGAAAGGCAATTATGCACAATGAGCAAACGAGGTGGTTCAAGGTTACACGGCCAAGAAATGACTTATTCCAATGGACTCAAACCACCCTCTTCGAATGCTGGCAGTCTGTGGTGTAAGAAGAAAACCAAAGAGCATTGAAAAGCAAAGCTTGCCCCCTGCTGCCCATGGCATAATCGGGCAATGCCCAAATTGTATCCACATTTTTCAGCTAAAGCCCTTTTACGAATCCATCAGTATTGGACGTCGGCATATTATATAATTATTCATTTGTTCTTACCAAAGTCTTTTTGTTTTATTTAAGAAATGATGTCTTCTAAGTTTTTCACCAGATAGCATTTCAGATCCTGCCCATTTTGAAATGCCTGAACCAAGCCCTCATAAATCCCGCATCACAATCACTTCATGTGCTA
>NW_022103907.1:6095510-6099726 GCF_000313985.2 Echinops telfairi | reverse complement strand
TGGCACTCTAGTCACAAACCAAACTGCCGATGAGTCAAGTCTGACGTATAGGGACCCTGCAATCCTGAGCAGAACCGCCTTGGCTTTTTCCAGGCTGTCAATCTTCACAGACACAGCCTACCCCATCTTGCACCCATGGAGCGGAGTGGCTTGGGGGTTCAAATAGCTGACCGTTGGGTCAAGCACTTACCTCCTGCGTCATCAGACTCCATGCATGCGGCACTCAAGGAAAGCTAAATCAGAAACATATGCAGACGTTCAGACAAACGTACAAGTTCGACTGAAAGACACACTCGGGGATGGTTTGGTCCGTAACCCTGGTACCGCCTGTGCACGTTGTGTCTACTGTAGAATAAATGTACCACTCCGCAGTTCTGTTTATTATAGTATCCAGACCAAGGAAGAAGGCCTTTGACAACGTGCCCGCGTTGCCCTATGCTTCCGTGGCCTGTCAACAGTCAACATGATATGAAGACCACATCAACTTCTGATCCAGGCAGACTTGAAAACCAAACACTGACCGCTTAACTGGAAGTTTATATACTCTGATATTTCAAAAAGTTTAACTGGCAGCCCAGCTAACAAAAAATTAAAAAATTAAATTCACCTCAAAGCTGTCACCCAACTGTCAGCTTTCAGCATTTAAACTTCTAAGTACCTTAATGGTATTAACACTGACAACTGTTTCCCTACACTCAATAAACTATCTCGAATGCTATTCTCTGTCATTTGAATTTATCCTAAGACAGTGGTTCTCAATCTGTAGGTCACGACCCCTTTGGGGGTCAAAGGACCCTTTCACAGGGATCGCCCAATTCATAACAGGAGCAAAATGACAGTGATGATGTAGCAATGAAAATAGTTTTATGGGCAGGGGGGGTCACCACACCATGAGGAACTGTATGAAAGGGTCACGGGTTAGGAAGGTTGAGAACCACTGCTCTAAGACAATCTGAGAACTAGAGCAGTTTTGCTGTTGTTGTTGTTGTTGTTTTACAAAACTTTCCAGCATCGCCACATTCTTCTAAGTCTGTAGATTTGTGCATCTCATGCCTTCATCCCCTCAAAAAAAATGCAAAACGCAGCTTCCTCAAGAGAAAATGAATCTTTGAATTGTGGGTGAAACAATACTATCAGAAAGAGGAAGATGCCCTGAAGGCCCATCTTAAAGCGAATTAGGATTTAAGTGAATGAAGGACACCCCCATACCCTCTCAATCCCCCAGGGAGCTAGGGGGAGCGGAAGACTTGAGAGGCTATGGGAAGCAATCTCCTGAGGCCCTCTGAAAGAAAACTTTAAAGGTTCTCCAGAGCCCCTCCTCTGAACTTGCCCATTTGCAAAATGCCATCAAAAGTAGCTGAAGCTTTTAGCTGTCTGGGAATATAAAGCAGACAATAAAAATTCATTCATGTTTGAGGCAGATGGCACCGTAATGCAAGTTTTCCAGCATGCATTTTTGTTCCTGAACACTAGACTGGAGGCCAGGTCCCCACACAGAAGAAAGCCTGTCCAGCTGCAGCCAGTTAGCTTTCAGACTGAGCTGTTCTGGGAAAATTTTTTACACACTCAAAATGCCCTTTTTTCCACCCCCATCCCTGGCTGAGCTACAGGAACTATCAATTCATGCATTACTATTGCTCAGGGGTCTTGATCAGGCAAAAAAAGAAATGTCTTTCCCACTCTCCTTTGAAGGTCCACCTGAGAACACCTAGAGGTAGTTTGAGTTTATAAGGCTACTTAGCATTTGGTTATGTCCTCCAAAGGTCAGAGTTCAGCATGGTGCCAGGTACACACAGATAAGGATAATGTTAATGGTTTCATTAACACTAGAGCCAGACTTTGGCTAAGTAGATCAAATATTACACTTAATGCCAGTAGCAGAGGAAAGAGCACTGCGTATGCTCTGGCCTCGGGGGTAGGAGGGTAAGACTCTTTACTAAAGAAATAATAAACTATCTAACTACACATTCCATAAATAACAAAAGGGATAGGAAGAAATAAAAACCAGATTGAGATTTCCATCAAAACTACACAAGAGTTAGCTTCTAAAGGGTGTCTGGCATACGACAGGTATTCAATAAATTTATGCAAGACTAAAAATCTCAAATCATCTCTTATGGGTTTCTTGCCAAGGAATTCCTCTTGGAGCATGATAAAATCCTATGTGTTTCCTGAACATCTGAAATTAATGTGAGCATAAATGTGATAGATGCGTTTTCAAGAGGAGTACCTTACAGGTTTGAGAGATTATTTCCAATTCTGTGAAAGGCAACGCTGTGAGGATTACTAAATAGCATTTTATTAGATGGTTTCAAAAGCAAATCAGACGAAGCTTTCCTAGGAACCTAAAACCTTCATAACATAACACACCAGATAAATGTTTGAGATAAAAATACTATTATTAATTAGAATCACACAACAAATAATATAGTTCAGAATTTCTTTTGAATTACAAATATCAATCTCTTTTAAAGAACTGGTGAGAATGTAATCAAACTAGAAATACCCTTGAACCCGAGCAACCTGTGGGTGGTTAGGTACCGGTGTGTGTGCATTTTGGTAGCCAAGGGTCATTGTCAGCTCGAAGACATTGTGACCGAAGTACGATTTCGTCACATGAAAAAGACTGCAGGTGAGGAGAGTGTCTTGGTGAAGCATGAAAGTGCAAAGGATGTGTGGTAGTTACATAATCTCCTGTCAACCTGTGAAGGGGTGGAGTCTAGCCTGTCAATCAGATCGCAGCTTGATGACCTCATTGGGAAGCGTGAAGGAGATAGCCCACTGGAGGGCAGGTACACCCTCAGCGACACATTCCTGCTGACAAGACCCATGGAGCCAAGCTGATGGAGACAGAGCCCTGGGGCTAGAGGAACGAAGTGAAGATGCTTCCACCAAACTTTCCCCCCACTGGCCGGTGATCTTCCTGCATTCGGCATTACTGCATGGCTGCATGATACTGAAGAGGAATTTATGGACTCGTATCGACATATGGGGTGCTATCGGACTTATGAACTTGATCTGAACTGGGCTGGGATGTTTTCTTAATGTACAATTGCTCTTTGATATAAAGCTCTTTCTTATACACATATGTGTCTATGAATTTTTTTCTCTAGTCAACCCGGACTGCCACAGGATGATTTACAGACTGATGTTGGTAGGACAAAGCCAACGTGAATGGTTATGGCAGATGCTGTAAAGCCACCCAAGATCTGAAAGTGTGGAAAGCTGGAGTATGATAAACGCTTGAACAAGAAAAATAATCCTTAACTTTTCTACAGAGCATGAAGACTTGTCATCATTTTGACACCATTGATTTAATCAGCGCAGAAGGAAATGGTCTCTGGTTCCGATTATGGGTTGGTCAATTTGAATACAGGGTAACATGACTTAAGGAAAAGGAACCATTCAAGGATGGCACCTTCCCATTCCAAACGTGAGTATGACTACTTGTCATTCCATTTAACATCTCCAGCGAAAGAAACCTTAGACAACACAGATGATTAACCTGAATCCAAAGGCACTATTTCCTTGACCACTAATCTTTTGTTTTAAAAGGAAATTAGACTTCCTTTTCCCTCAAGAAGGGAGGGCTGGTGGCATAGTGGGTTAAGAGCTGGGCTGCGAACTCCAAAGTCACCAGTTCAAAATCACCAGCCACCACAGGAGAAAGATGAAGTTTTCTACTCCAGGCAAGACAACCAATCTTGGAAACCCACTTGGGACACTTCTATTCTGTCCTACAGGGTCTCTGAATAAGAAGACTGAATGGCAATGGGCTGTTATTTGGGGACTTTTCCCTTTCCTGTCTCAAGAAGTTAGTGTGAGAGGTAAGCAGGCTACAAGAACAGTTTCTTTGGACAGCCCTTTCTCCACTCTGCTCATCATCTACCTGGCCATCCTCAACCTTCACAAGACTCTACCCGAGCTCGTTTCCTATCGATATGTTTTCTACTTCTTGATGGTAACAGACTTGTCTCCATTTCTCACAGTCCACGTCAAAGATCGTCTTCCTAAAAGGACCTGTATAGACAGCTCACTAAAGAAGAAACACAAATAAAGACTAAGTACATGTAATGATGCTCAACGTCACTCACAAAAACCCACCAAACTCACTCTCATCGACTCAATACCAGTTATAGAAGAGAGTCTGTGTTAGTCTGAGTACTTCAGAGAAACAAATCCAGAGAAACTCATGCATAAGAGAGAGTTTTATATA
>NW_022103907.1:6093153-6095256 GCF_000313985.2 Echinops telfairi | reverse complement strand
CAGGGCTACATCAGGGTAGGTCCATGTGGCTTCTCCTCAAGAATGTTTTGCAGGAAGTGGGCCTTTCCAGCTGGAGCAGGGAACTGGCTAAGGCAGCTGCACCCTGGCCCGACCATCACAAAGCAAGAGACCCAAGAACTCAAAAGGTGAGGCTCACTGAGCCATTTATCTCTCTGCCCTTCAATTAACCTCACATGTGTTTATTGGCCAGGTTGGCACAATAAACTAACTACCTCAGAGTCGAACTGCCCCGTGGGTTTCTGAGACTGAGACTATAACTGTTTATGGGAGTACAAAGCCCTGTCTTTCCCCATGAGGAGTTGCTGGTGGTTTCAAACTTCTGATCTTGAGGATCACAAGCCAACCTGTACCCATTACACATACCACCAGGACTCCTTCAACAGCATTAGTTATTTTAATAAGAAAACCTATTGCCACTGATAAGATTCTGACTCATATGCTCCTCCACACATGCAGAGCGGAACTAAATGACACCGGATTTTCAAACCTTTTGACATTTCAGAAGTAGACCATCAGGCCTTGCTTCCAAAATACCTCTGGTTGGGTTCAAACCACCAAGCTTTGTTTAGGATTTGAGCCCTCAACCATTTGCACCACTCAGCAAGAACTCATGATTACTTATGAATGAAATGTGGTCAAAAACCACATTAAGGTATCACTTCACCCCCAAGGAAAACAACAGATGTTGGCAAGGATGCGGCTAACCTGGAACCGATTCACTGCAGATGGGACTAAAAGTGGAAAAAATTAAATGTCTATCAACAGATGAATGGATGACCAAAATGTAGTATATACATACGATGAAGCATTACTCGGTCATAAGGAGAAGTGAAGTCCTAGACATGCTACATGAATGAACCTTGAAAGCATTATTCTGGGAGAAGTAGGTCAGTCGACAAGGGCAAATACTGTATCATCCCACTGGAAGAGACATCTATGGGCATTCCAACAAAAAGTGATCCCAAAGAATGTGAAATTATCGAACAATATTACACCCTAGTAGCATGTTGCTGATGACAATTCAAAAACAGCTCTAGGGCTACACTGACAGGGAATTGCCAAATGTTCAAACTGAATTTAGCAGAGGAACGAGAACAAACGAGGCCATCACTGATGTCCGATGGAACTTGACACTAAGTAGGAAATACTAGGAAGATAGATGCTGATCCTATTTTATTGATTATGCTACGGCATCCAACTATGTGGATCATGACAACTTATGGGTAACATTGAAAAAAGGAACTCCAGACTACTGGGTGATGCTCATACAGAATCTGTACACAGACCAATAGGCAGCCATGTGAACGGAACAAAGGTAGACAATGTGCTCTGACATCCAGACATGCAGGTGCCAAAGTTGTATTCCGTCACCGTACTTCTTCAGTGCATACCCTGAGCGAACAATGTGAGAAGCGGGACGAACTGAAAAGGAGGGCAGCATGAGGATTAGAGGAAGACTCATTTAACAAACTGTGATGTTCAGATGACACAAACTTGCTTGCTGAAAGGGAGGTGGACTTGAAACACTTACTGATGAAGATCAAAAACTATAGCTGTCCGTATGGCTTATACCTCAACATAAAGAAAGCAAAAAATCTCCACAACTGAACCAATAAACCCTATCATGATAAACACAGAAAACAATGAAGACGTCAAATATTTCCTTTTTCTGGGTTCCACAAGCAACTCCATGGGAGCAGCAATAAAGAAATCAACCATGCACTGCATTAGGGAAATCTACGTCAAAAGACAGACTTCCTTTAAGTGTTGAAGAGTCAAGATGTTACTTTGAAGACTACGGTATGCCTGTCACAAGATAAGGAATTTTTCGTCACCTTGCATGTACAAGAAAGCTGGACAATGAATAAGGAGCCTCAAAGAAAAATGGATGCCTTTGACTTATGGTGCTGCCAGCGAATACTGACTATACCATGGCCTGCCAGAAGAACAAGCCACTCTGTCTTGGAGGAAGTAAAGCCAGAATGCTCCTTAGAAGCGAGGAGGCAAGACTTAGTCTTACTTTTCTGGGCATGTCATCAGAAGGGACCAGTTCCTAGAGAAAGACGTCATGCTTGGTGAAGT
>NW_022103907.1:6088593-6092800 GCF_000313985.2 Echinops telfairi | reverse complement strand
TTTTTTAATTGGTTCTCCTAACAACTCTCCATAATTTGGCAATTAATTGGGCATTCTCCTGTACTGTCCACTATTGTTTCTGTCTTGTACCAGCACTAAATATTTGCTGAAGGGATAAATGAGTCTACTATAATAAGTTGATCATTTTTATTAGGAGCTTCTTTCTGCATTACAGTGGACTTGAATTAAGTTAACCACGTAGAAATGCACTGAGAAATATTTAGGTTCCGAATGTTACCAATGGTCCAATAATAGACGACGATTTATATATGTGCAACTCAGTAAGCCTCTCAGAGGACAGAAGAATTCTGAAATAAATTACCCAATCAAGAAGAAAATTCTCACCTGATCACCAAGATTTTAGGACTATATTTCCCTGAGGGACCATGGAATTTTCAAAAGTCCCATAGATAAGATGTTTCTTCCAAATTCTGGAGAACATTGATAATATTTTTTGCATATAACCATGCTCTTCACTGGGGGCTCTTGAAATATTTTTAAAATATTTTGACATTTTATTTAACAAATTGAAAAGGCTTTTATAAATTAAAATATTACATAAACTATGAATAAATATATTACAAAAATATAAAGCGCAACCTCCGTAAAGATATGAAAAGTAAAATTCGTATGTGAGCAAGATGGTAAGCTCACTAAGACTTCATGGGCTAATGTAAACCCTTCAGCAGTCAGCACATCAGCAGTCTTATTTGACAGTGGTCACACTGACAGTCTGAAATACTTTAATATACATAAATCAATGACTAAGGCCCTTACTTTTATGTGGAAATCACTGCACTAAACTAATATAAAACAACACCACAATCAAGAAACCAATCAGGGTCAATGCAAAGTGTTTACATTTTAAAGTATCTGTTATATGCACACTTCAAGGTTCCAATTATTTCTATTCATAGGTTACCTTTTAAGACCTTAAGGCAATTAAGTTGTTTGCCTCATTATATGGAAATGGACTTTTAGGAATTTTTAAAAACTCTTTCAAACTAACATCGTTATGTCTAGGAGATAAACAGGACTTACAGGACTGAGAAGGAACCAAAACATAAAGAAACCACCCAGCCACTTCCTTCTATTCAATTCTGACTCACAGTGACCCCACAGGGTAGGGTAGAACTAACTGCCCCATAGAATTTCAAAGACTATAAATCTATTTTTTTTATCGTTTATTAGGGGCTCATACAACTCTTATCCCAATCCAAACATACATCAATTGTGTAAAGCACATTTGTATATTCATTGCCCTCATCATTCTCAAAACATTTCCTCTCCACTTAAGCCCCGGGCATCAGCTCCTCATTTTTCCGCTACCCCTTCCCTCATGAGCCCTTGATAATTTATAAATTTTTATTTTGTCATATCTTGTCCTGTCCGACGTCTTCCTTCACCCACTTTTCTGTTGTCCGTCCCCCAGGGAGGAGGGTACATGTAGATCCCTGTAATCGGTTCCCTCTTTCCTACCTACTCTCCCTCTACCCTCCCAGTATTGCCACTCACACCACTGGTCCTGTAGGGCTCATCCGCCCTGGATTCCCTGTATTTCCAGTTCCTATCTGTACCAGTGTACATCTTCTGGTCTAGCCAGACTTGCCAGGTAGAATTGGGATCATGATAGTGGGGGAGGGGGGCGTGGGGGGGGGCCATTTAGGAACTAGAGGAAAGTTATATGTTTCATCGTTGCTACATCGCACCCTGACTGGCTCGTCTCCTCCCTGAGACCCCTCTGCAAGGGGATCTCCAGTGGCCTACTAATGGGCTTTGGGTCTCTACTCCACACTCCCCACCTCATTCACTATGATAAGATTTTTGGTTCTGATGATGCCTGATACCTGATCCCTTCAACACCTCGTGATGGCACAGGCCAGTGTGCTTCTTCCATGTGGGCTTTGTTGCTTCTCAGCTAGATGGCCACAAAGAGAAAACAGACGCAAGATAGCAATTATAAACCTTGACGGGGACAGACAGTCTTGTCTTTCTCTTGTCGTTTCTCCCTTCTCTCCTCCCCTCTCCTCTCCCTTTCCCTCTCCCACCCCGCCCGCCCGTGTGTGTGTGTGTGTGTGTGTGTGTGTGTGTGTGTGTGTGTGTCTGTGTCTGTGTTTCTGTCTGTCTGTCTCTGTTCACACTGACCCGCCTGGTGGGCTAGAACATGGTTAGCAGCCCAGTAGGTAACCCCTAGACAGAGGCCACTAGAAAAAAGCTGCTTCACAGGGGGGTAGGGTGGGAATTGGTGTGCCAGGGAATGAAAAAATGGGAACCAAGAGTGCTTCCTTTCCGATTTCTTTTCTCAGAATAAAGTGCACCCAAAGCTTTTCAACATGCCTGGGTCATCTTCCTGCTTCAGCATAAGAACAGCTTTCCTATAAATATAAGCAGGAAGACTTAGCTGCTGCATAAAGAGGCTTTGGAAAAAATTAAGAAAGAATGATTTCTCACTTAGGCATGTGTCCATCAAACCTCCAAATACCAGCAGTTGGCAAAACAACCACAATCAGTTAAGAAATTAAAGCAAATATGTTCAAGACTATAAAAATGATGCTATGTCATGGAAGCCATTGAGTGATATCTTAAAAATTAATAACTATCCAGATAATGTTTGAAAAGTAGAATCCAGCTTCAGCATCGGTACCTAACTGTAACGAAATGTTTATCATACTTTCTTCGTGAAGGAGAATGCATTTTGATTAAATCAATCTTGTTTACTTTCAAAATAAACAGTTTGGGGTCAAACAACAGGGGTTAAGTGGCGAATTCATGAAATAGCTCAGAATTTCCATTCCTCTGTTCTTTTTATTTATATTTGGGGCTTTAAAAATACCATGCCATCTTTTTCCATTATTTTGACAAGGAAGTGGAGGGGATGCACCAAACCAAAAACCCAGCTCACTGCCACCGAGTCCATGCTGACTCCCAGTGACCCTACAGGACAGGGTAGAACTGCCCCTGTGAGTTTCCAAGACTAACTCTCTATGAAAGTGGGGAGCCCCATCTTTCTCCTCTAGAGTGGCTAGTGGTTTCAAACTGCTGACCTAGTGGTTAGCGCCCAACAGATAACCACTACGCCACCGGCGTGCACCCAATTTCATGTAAAAGACCACAAAGAGCACAAGAAATAAGAAATCATGACGCGTGAAGCCTAGGCTCAAGTAACACCTCTCATTGAGCTTGCTGTGGCTGTTGTCAGTTGCCAGTGAGTCAGCCCAACTCTGAGTGATTTCCCTGTAAATACAATGCTCCCCAATAGAATGGCTGCCCAGTCCTGCACCATCCCCAAAAAAGGTGGCGGGTTGGTCTGTTTAATCCTTAAGGTTTTCGTTAGCTAGTTTTCAGAAGATTTCGCAGGTGAGCAGGTTGGCTGTCTTTGTGCTCGGCTATCTTAGTCTGGTAACCCTGCTGAAACTGTTCAGCCTCCTCGCAACACCCAAGACCTTGCTGGCAGATGGGAAGTGGCTGTTCATGAGAAGCGCTGGCCAAGAACAGAAGCCAGACCACCCATGCAAAAGGCAATACTTCCACCACGGAGACCCCACTGTCCCCTAAGACAAGGCACACAGCTCTGTCAAGTTATGTCAGGATTTGCACTGATTGAAAATTCTGGAAGATTTCTAGATGGAAAAAAAAATCATAGTTACTACATTTATGTTCTACATTCCATCTCAAACAGTGAGAACTTTACAGAGGGTCAAAAATGCCAAGGATTAATTCTACCCAAAGATATTAAGATGAATAAAAATAATTCCATTAATTAAATAACTATGGGACATGAACTTTAAGTGGAAAAAAACAAGCAAACTTAAGTCAGTCTAGAAACTCCCTATTTGGTTTCTGTAAAGCACTGGAGCCAATCTTGTGTCAAGGTTCAAAGCAATTACTATTTAATTAAATACGCAGCATGAACACGAAGACCTTTCAAGCTCACAAACTGGATTTACAGCTGCGGTGCCAGTAATTTTCCCAAACCCGGGCTCTGTGTCACTCTGTTTGCTAATGTGCCCTTTGTCCATCAGAGGCATTCACAGAAGCCTACGAGCAAAAAGATTCAGCTTCGTGAAAATCCAAGAGGAAGACTCACAGAATCAAATGGGAGTCTGATGAGAAAACCTTCACACGAGGCAGAGACATACAGGAAGTCAATCCCATTATTCCATCAAAGTCAAACCAAACTCACTGCCATGCGGCCAGTCCAACTCAA
>NW_022103907.1:6086191-6087450 GCF_000313985.2 Echinops telfairi | reverse complement strand
CTCGTGGCCACACAGGCTGGTGTGCTTCTTCCATGTGGGCTTTGATGCTTCTCAGCTAGATGGCCGCTTGTTTATCTTCAATCCTTTAAGACCCCAGATGCTATATCTTTTGATGGCCGGGCACCATCAGCTTTCTTCACCACATTTGCTTATGCTCACATTTTTCTTCAGCAATCGTGTTGGGAAGGTGGAGCACTTATGTCTTATCTGTACCTGTGCACATGCTCCAGTCTAGCCCGCAGTGAAAGGCAGTACAGGGTCATGATAGTGGGGGGTGAGGAAGCCTCAAGGAACCAGAGGAGTACTGTGTGTTTCATTGGTGCTTTACTGCGCCCTGATTGACTCATCCCTTCCCTGTGACCCCTTTGTGAAGGGATGCCCCATGTCTACAGAAGGGCTTTGGGTCTCTGCTCTGACCTCCCCTCATTATCAACCATGTGGTTTGTTTGTGGTCTTCTGATGCCTATCACCTGGTCCCGGTGACTCAGGCTGGTGTGTTTCTTCCATGTGGATTTATTGATTCTCTGCTAGATGGCTGCTTGTTTAACTTCAAGCCTTTAAGACCCCAGATACTATCTTTTGATAGGCAGGCACCATTGTTTTTTTCACCACATTTGCTTATGCACCCATTTTGTCTTCAGCCATCATGCCAGGGGGTGAGCATCACAGAATGGCAGGTTGTTAGAACAAAATGTTCTTGCACTGTGGGCATGAGAAGAGGCTCAAAGGCCGTCCACAACCTCAGTGCATTGCCATATAAATATGTGTACATGAGCCAATACCTCTATTTTTATGAATTAATGCATTAACATATGTACACACCTAAGCTTATACCTCTATTCACCTTTGCTTCCTAGATCATTCCTGTTTTCTTTTACCTTTCTCTTGCCCCACCACCATGCATGCCCTACATTCGCCTCTTAGCAATTCCTCTCAGCTAGATTGCTATTGCTCCAACACCCCCAGGATCTCCACATCTTGTTGTTGATTTTAATTCCTTAGGTGGTCCCTGTCTGTGGCGTTGTTCCCCCACCACCACCACCACCTCCTCCTTCTCCCCATGTCCCTCCCAGACCATCGGTCCTGTTGCTTTCTCCTAGAGCTTGCATCCCATGCCTATCTTATGTACCGTAAGTAGGCAACCCAACAATAAGAGAGACCAAACAAAAAGAACACAAAAGTTTGAAAAAATTAAGATAGGCTGGATGAACAATCTGGAGGAGAAAGCAGCAGGACCAACAGTTCTGGGGGAACATGGG
>NW_022103907.1:6075826-6084769 GCF_000313985.2 Echinops telfairi | reverse complement strand
TTGGGGGACTCTTCGGGGGCTAAATCTTTATAGGAGTAAAAAGGTTCATCTTTGTCCCAGAATGGCTATTGGTTTTGAACTTCTGGCTTCACAGTAAGCAGTCCACCGCATTCCACACTACACTGCCCAGACTCCTTTATGAGTCCCCCAGGTACCATAGAAGTGCTGGGTGTTACGGCAGACCTGTTGTCCTGGACAGGTGAGTGGGACCGAAAAGATGACTGAGCAAACTAAGGCTTACTCAGAGGCAGGAATTTTTTTTGGACTTGGGGGAGTCATATAATATCACCTTCGTGCACTCAGTCAGTCAGCACTGACTGTGCCAGGCAGGATCCACTGGAGACTCAAACAAGATGATGCAGACGCGATCACCTGGGTCAGGGAGCAGTATGTGGTGTTATGAGAGCACCTTTCAGGAAGGCATCCCTGAGGAAACCAGGATTCACAGAATGGGCAGATAATAAACCCGGAAAGCAGAGTGTGGTAGAAAGATGTACAGACATTGAAGACAAACTGGGCCATGTCGAGACATTTGCCCGTGGAGGTGTAATGAGTTAAAAGCTGGGCTGCTAGCTGAAGGTTCAGCGGTTCAAACCCAGCAGCTGCTGATGGAAGAAGGAAGATAAGGCTCTCTGCTCCCATAAATATTTATAGTTTCAGAAGCCCAAAGGGGAAGTTCTACACTGTCATATAGGGTCACTGCTGAGTTGTCTTAATATTCTCTAGTCGATCTCTAGGTTCTAATACACCTTGCAATGGCTACCCAGAACTCGCAGACAAAATGCACAGTTAAAGGGTTTATAAAGGAAGTTAAAGTGAGCCCTACTGATGTAATGGTTACTTATTGGGTTGCTAACTGCAAGGTCAGCAATTCAAAGCCAGCAGCTGCTCCACAGGAGAAAGATGGGGTTTTCTACTCCCGTAAACATTTACAGTTCTGGAAACCCACAGGGGTAGTTCTACCCTGTTCTAAAGCATAGCTGTTAGCAACAAGTCGATGGCAGTAAGTTTTCATCTTAAGGACATTAAAAAGTTGTAATGCCAGTGAAAAATGCTCAAGGTTGAGTTGTTTATCAGGACATGTCGCAACATTTTATCAGGTCTACTAATAATGTCCAAAGGAGCACCCCACTCAGCCGTAAGCCTCAAAATGAAGGCATTCAGCTCAAGCTCCCCAGGATCAGTAAATGCAGCTCCCTGAATAAAGTGCCCAGAGCCACCCCACACCAGTAAGCATCAGCCTGAAAGCACTCAGCTCCACTTCCATGAGTCAGCAAGCCCAACTTCCCCAATAAAGCACCCAGAGGCACCACACACCACAAGTCAGTGCCCTGCACCAAAGCACTCATCTTTACTTGCTCTGTGGGTTGGGAAGTGCATGGCTCTATTCCATGCCCTGGCTCTTGGTTCTACTGCTGCTGCTCTGATGGTATAGCTGCTTTTGGGATCCAGGAGGTTCACCAGATAGGGATTTTGGGGCCAGAGGATGTGCTCCACTCCTGGTTCTTGCTGGTAATGAGATCCCCTCTTCCTGCTTCCCAGAGGGCTCATTTTATACACGGCAGGATGCCTTTCCAGGAAATCCTATTCACAAATACTCACAGGTGAATCCCATCAGAATGCCACCCCACCCCCCACCCCCAACCTTCTTGCCTGACTCCTGCAGGAAGAGTTCGTTTGGGGATTATTACAGACTGGCTGGAGGGGCCACATTAAATCATTCAGTGCCCCTGCAACTGTGTCAGACTGTCCTCAATGGCAGTGGGCTTTGGGGTATATGGGCTTGGCTAGAAGGGGTACAAGGCCTAGGATCCCCCAGGCAGGGAAGACTGATCTTCATCCTCAGAGCATCAGGAAGCCAGTGAAGGCTCAGAAACAGGGTCAGGGCCTGGTCAGGCTTAATATTTTATTGTTTATTTAAAAGCCCTCTAGATGTGGATAGAGGATTAAATTTAATCCTCTCAGATTTCCTGAAGTCCCAGGCTCTTAGGACACAGGAGACAGTCAGAACCTCTCCATCCCACTCCTAGGAAGGCTCCCTAACTCACTCCGGTGGGTACCAGCACATTCTCCATTCACTGCTTAATTCCACCCAGTCTTTCTGGTTTCTCTTGCTCTCACACATAGCCATCCCAAAATGGCCATCCTGAAGAATGACAAGGCATTGTTTCCTGGATTAGCAAATGCAAGGTTTCTCGTCTCCAGAGTGCTTTAGTAGGCATTCTTTCCACTTGGATGTTCTTGCATCTGAAACCAGAGGATCAGCTGCTTCCGCTAGATCACTTCTACCCCTTTGGGGGACAGAGGAGTAAGATACATTCAACCGTGAGAATCTCAGTGAAAAAATGCTTCTCCTGCGCATGTTTACCACACACATTCTTTAGCTACAAACTGCACAGGTTACATAATTGGACATATACTTGCTTATTACCTCCGTCACATTGAACTCACATGGTCTGGGGTTCCGTCTTCTGATCTCAGGAAAACTCTTGCTGTAAAATTTTAATCTGGAAACGTAGACTGCACTTTGCTCAAGCATAAACCAATAGGGATGCCAAAGGAAACAGGGTGTAAGGCAACCCCAGAGGCACCCTGGGCGGATTGGTGGAGAAGATCAAGCATATCCAATGTTCTGGGAACTTTTCCCTTCAATCTTCACAAGACCCCAAGTCGGTCTTGAAAGCATTCTCCTGTTCGGTGAATGGGCCTCGAGCTCCTGGTTCTCTGTGCAGACAAACGGAACCGTCCCAAAGGCATGCTTGTTTCCATCCCAGGTCCACTGTCCCACTGTGGACACGAAGCTAGTCCGGTGACAACTAATTCAGTCAACTGTCAGCACACAGACAATTTCACCTACCGAAGAGTGACGAGACAGAAACACTTTCACAGGCTCAAGAGTGAGGTGTACGTGTGGACAGAGGGACATTGCCTAGTCCTCTCCCCACTCCAGGCCACTTAGGTTTGCTACTGCTGTTGTTACCTGCACGGAGGCACGATTCCAGCTTGGGACACTGGTGGGGCAATGGTTCAGCATTTGGCTACCAACCCAAAGGTTGGTATTTCAAAGCTACCCCGGCAGTGCTGGAACCGACCTTCTTCTTCCGTGAAGTTGACTGTTACTGTGTTGTTAGATCCGGTCAAGTCAATGCCAAGCCAAGGTCACACCATGTGACAGACTGAACTGCCTCGTCGGGCTTGCTCACGTGTAATCATGATGGGAGCAGATGGCCGAGGGGTGTTGGACCCACAAACTTTTCATTTGATAGTCCAGCCCTCAACTGCTATGCCAGCCAGCGGGGCTCTTTGCTACACTGACTACAGGGGTACCTTCAGCTCTTTTCCTTGGATGACAGTGTAAGAAGGTTCATGTCAGTAAGCGGTTCTCAACCTTCCTCAGGCTGTGACCCTTGAATACAGTTCCTCGTGTGGTGGTGACCCCCAACCATAAAATTATTTTTGTTGTTACTTCATCACTGTAATTTTGCTACCATTATGAATCGTCATGTAAATATCTGATAGCAGGATATATTTTCATTGCTACAAATTGAACATCATTAAAGCATGGTGATTCATCACAAAAATGATGTCATTATATATTGTGAAATATTTCTTTCTAATGACAAATAAATGAAATGTTGCCTTGAAGCAATGTGTAGCATGGGTAATAGTCTTCACGCCAGATATGCTAACGTGATCATATCTGCATGTGGGTAGACCTGCCTGGAGCCGGATAGAGAAGCAGTGTCTCGGTTCCTAAGACCATCGGAAATATGTGTTTTCTGATGGCCTTAGGCAACCCCTGTGAAAAGGTCATTCGACTTTCAAAGGGGTCACGCCCCACAGGTTGAGAATCACTGCTGTGCAGGGAGTGAGCTGTCACTTGTTGTTGTCACTGTTGCTGATCACCCACTGTTGGGTCGGTTCGCCTCCCAGCAACCCTGCTGAAAAGCCTTAGAACTGTCCCATCGGGTTTCCAAAGCTGTGATCTTCACAACTGGAGATTGCCCCCTCTCTATCCCCTGCAGAGACTGGTGGGCTCCAATCACCAGCCTTCCGGTGAGCAGCCAAGGGATTTACTCCCTGCATCACCAGAGCACGCTGGTGCCAAGTAGAATACTTCACAAATGCTCATATCCCTGTCACTGTCACAGGACATAGATGTTTCAAGACTCACAACAGGGGTGCCAGGAGGACAAGAACTGGGCACAGATGAAATAAAGGTCAGAGCTGAGCCCTCCTCCCCTGGGGCACAACCCTCCCTGCGCCCTCTCCCTTGACCCACCCTCAGTAGGAAGCCCTCACTTCTCAAGGGCAGTCTGAGTCGAACCCGACATCTCAGCATGGACTTCAAAGGGCCTTTTGAAGGGTTAGAACATACGGCAGGCTGTAAGCTCAGGCACAGGAACAAGCGTGAGGATGGCGGGGGACTGGGCAGTGTGTCCTTCTGTTGTTCACCGGGTCACTATGGTCACAGCTAACTCGATGACAACAGTGTCAGCGCACGTCTTCACTGTGTTAATCCATCTGAAGCGTTCCTGTTTTTTCAAACAAGAACCTTGTCTAATTTGCTTCATTTTCTCCACACATCTCCCCAGGACAAAAACCAGGAGTAAGCAATGGCAGTAGAGAAGTTCAGTCCTTTGACTTGTTGGAGATGGGATAAAATGGTCTCTTCCCCGAGCAACACCATCCTTGGCAGCATCAGGGTACCACAGAAGGATGCGATTAGTCATCCATCACCAGGGCAGAAGACAGTCAGGGCACATGGGAGCTCTCCAGATAGATCTGACATTCGTATCCTGAGCAAACCCAGACTTCCTGCTCAAGCGCAAAGAGAAGCGACTGGGAACGTTGTCTCCCGCAAAAGTACTTCCTCCTTCTGCAGTACAGATAACAGCTCGACATTTGGCAAAGCCTTGGTCATTTGTACCAAGGTTCCCTAAACAACCAAAGACATTAGCGGCTGAAAAATGCCCCCTCTGACCTCCACCTCACAGCTCCATGGTTAGGGCCTACACCATCCATCATGATTAACAAGGATAAAGGCAGACACGCTATGCAAGTCTAGACAGCGTTGTTTCGCAGCACGGAGGCTTGAGAACAAACTTTTATGAAGAAACCGAATGCCTGTGTAAATAACGACTCTGACAGGTGATGAGAAAGGTAAGCAGTTTGGATTTTCGCTCCTTTGTGGGGTCTCGCGGCACTAACCCCTTTTACACACAGAACTACAGGCAGACAGACACCTGGACTCTGACAGAAGCAACTCCTGGTTAGACACGTGGACAGCTGTGAGGGAGGGACAGCATCAGGATGGCCATGCTGAGAGGTGTCTGGACGGCTCGTACGGGCTTGCTGCGGAACCTGGTCTTGTAAGATGGAGCGAACGCTCCAAGAATCAGAGAAGTGATGGCCAACATTCACTGAGGGAAAGAAGCCTCTGTTGGTCTTTCCTTTTGCTCATGGGATACCCATGAGGCGGCCACCACGCTTAAATTAAAAAGCACAAGTGAAATTTCCGACAATCAATGTAACAACGATGAGAAATACAACTTTCCTCTAGTTCCTAAGTGTTTCCTCCCCGCTCCCACTACCATGACTCGAATTCGACCTTGCAAGGCTGGCTAGACCAGAGGATGTACACTGGTACAGATAGGAACTGAAAATACAGGGAATCCAGGGAGGATGAGCCCTACAGGACCAGTGGTGTGAGTGGCGAAACAGGGAGGGTAGAGGGAGAATGGGTAGGAAAGAGAGAACCGATTACAAGGTACTGTATGTGACCTCCTCCCTGGGGGACAGACAACAGAAAAGGGAGACGTCGGACAGGGCAAGATATGACAAAATACCAATTTATAAACTATTAAGGGCTCATGAGGGAGTGGGGAGCGGGGAGGGAGGGGAAAAATGAGGACCTAATGTCGGGGGCTTAAGTGGAGAGGAAATGTTTTGAGAATGATGAGGGCAATGAATGTGCAAATGCGCTTTACACAATTGATGTGTGTATGGATTGTGATTAACAGTTGTATGAGCCCCTAATAAAATGTTTAAAAAAAGGAGAAGAAGAAAAAAAGAAATTTCCGACAATCGCAATGACTACACCAGAGTGCTCTGGCCAATTCCTGACCAAGTGGCCCGCTGTGGACAGCTGAGACCCACTGGTAAAGCACCCGTGAGGTACACAGCCTAGTCTCGCTATCCGGCCAGGAAGCCCTGTCAGAGACCCTATCATCCGCCACCAAACACCTTCGGAGACGATGGCGACCCAGGATGTTCCTAAAGCAATGTTCAACTACCACAGGATGAAAAGACCTCCGCCTACTCGCTTTCTCCCCCAGCCCCAAGATATCTCTTTACCTCTTCCTCTCACAACCTATACGGTGTGAAAGGTTTTCATTTGCAGTAACTTCTGAGTTGATGTCATTTCCCAATATGCCTACCCTGATACAGAGTCCTCCTCCAGTTACCACAAGCTCTAATTCATTTTACATACTACGGCCAGATTCATCCCCCGAAAACACTAGCAAATGCCTATCTTGTTCCTCTTTGGGTTATTTTTTTTTTACTCTTTATTGTCGAGAATTTCAAGTATATGAAATATAGACTTGTGTCAGAACCCCCAAGTACCCATCACTTAGCTTCAATAACTACCACTTTATGGTTCTTACTCAAACATGCTGCATTCTTTTGAGACATCAGATCATCTCATCTATAAAACACTTTAGAATTCTCCAACAAAAATTCCCTTTAAAAGTAGAACCATAATATTAACATCACAGACCAAAAAAATCAACAACCATTCTTTTATAGCAGCAAATTTCCAGTAAATGTTAGCATGTTCATAATTGTCCTATAAATCTTCCTTGTTATCTTTTTCTTTTATTTACACTTTGTCTGAACCAGAATACAAACAGAGTCCAAATACGAGGAACATCAAAAAGTCGATGGAAAACCATAAAAGAAATGAGGCTGACTGGTAAGATAGAGACTGGTGGAACCCCCTAAGACTTTGGCCCTTAGTCAACCGTTAGGTAGGGAACTGAACTCACCTCTGTGTTAGAATCATCAAACATGTATGAGCCAAAGGGCAGTATTAAGCCAGGGACAAAGTTCAGAGGGTGGGAAAGCAGGAGTAACAGAAACCAGAAACAGAGAAGGCAGTGGAAAAGGGCAGTACACTTAGGGGACGCAATGGATGAGTTGAAACAAAATGAGTATGAATTATGGAATGTAAACTTTTATCCAATTCACAATCAAAAGTAGTTGCTGTTGTTTTAAGAGAGTAGAATTATCCCAGGAACTTTTTGAAGCTCCCTCATCCTGTGATTGGTGAATACGTGTCTTTAAAATATCACTTCCCCCACCTTCCATGCCTTTTTCCCCCTGTTTTTTTGTGTTGTGTTTTTTTAAGAATCGTTTTGCTGAAATCTTCCATCTGTAAACTGGCTATCAAGCAACATTTAAAATTTGATACTACCATCAGTCTTCTACAACATCAGATTCTGATCACATCAAATGCGTAATGTAGTTGTTTTTTTTAAGTATGGCGAATTCTTAGCTATTTCTCCCTTGGGGAGGTGCATATTAATGCTACTTCCCTTCGTATGAACAAGGTATAGGAACTTAATTCTAACAAACTAAGGAAGTTACAAGGGAAGGTGTGTCAACTCCAAGGTCAAGGGGAGAAAAGGCTTTGCTCTTCTCATCTGGGAGAAGCCAGTCACCACCTGATGAGGCAGCTCTGTATGAGACTTCCACCTGCAGCAGAAACAAAGCCTCTCACTAGAGAGCCTCTCACTAGCAAGGAACGGACAGACACGTGGGTGAGCTACCATGACGGTGGATCCCCGCACCCCGGTCCAGCTTTCAAATAATGCAGCTCCTTTGGACAGCTTGTCTGCAGCCTCAGGAAAGATCCTGAGCCAGGATTCCCAGCCAAGCCTGTCCTGAATCCCCATCCTGCAGAAACTGCCAGGCGATAAATGTTTGTGGTTTTACACTGCTAAGTCTGGGGCTGATTTGTTACACAGCACTAGATAACAAGCACAACATAATTCCTAGCCTGCCGTCATCTCCTCCCTGGAATGATCGTCTTCTCCATCCCTCTGTGTCCAAATGTGAACCATCTTCTCAAGCTCACAGTCCAGCGGATTCTCCAGAGAACCATCCCTGGGCTTCCACTTCCATGGCAGTTCAAAATCTGGAAACTAGCTCCCCTTCCTGGGATTTCCCAAAGAACTTCATTTGTGACTGGTTCCAAGTAAAACTTCCTAAATCAAATTCTAGACCAAAAGTAAATCCAATCATCTAAGACCCACCTGCTTATAATGTGGGCTTAACAATACAGGTTTAGCAAACTTGCCAGTGTTTCTTTATTTGTTTATTTATTGTGAAGGTGGAAAATGTTTACTGTATATACAGTACTCAAGTATAAGCCGACTCAAATATCAGCCAATGCACCTAATTTTACCACAAAAGACTGTGTTAAAAATGTGCTGAAGAACTCGGCTTATACTCGAGAATACACGGTATTTTATAGTAGGTAAAATAAAAACACAATTGCATATCAATTATAAGCATAGCCATGTGTAAAACCAGACATTTCTCATCAAACATAGCAATAAAATATTTCTAAATGTTACTGGTATTCCCTGAATCAGAGACATTTTTCTATACATCTCATAATTTCTAATTAAAAATTCTTTAAAGAAAAACTAGTATTTTTCTTTTTTTATGATGTTAGTGGGAGCTCTTCCATAGTTCAGTCACATCAAGCAATAAAGTTCACTGGTTACACAGGTAACAATTACTGAACAATTACTGAAACCCAAATAAAGACTGAGCATGATAGTGGGACAGGAGGAAAGTCAAGGGAAATAGAGGAAAGAGCTAGGAGGCAAAGGGTATGTGTAGAGGTCTAAATAAAGGCATGTACATATGTAA
>NW_022103907.1:6067931-6074427 GCF_000313985.2 Echinops telfairi | reverse complement strand
TTTTTGGTACCACCTCATATGGTTACCATGTGTGAAGGAGGAAGAATTTCTGCTTAGGGGGCAGTGAGTTTATGTTAATGGTGGTGGAATGATTTGGAAAAAATTATCAATAAGGGCCGTATAACATGAAGAGTATAAAAAAATGGTACTGAATTATACATGTAGAAGTTGTTGAGACGGGAAGTGTTTTGTTTTGTCTATCTTTGCCTTAATGGGAAAAAAATTACATGAATAACAATGAGTACAAGGAAGGAAAAAAGTTCTAAAATTAATTGTGGTGATGACTGTCTTCTTGCTATGACTGCACTGTGGGGTTGTAGGATATGTGGATGAAGTGCCAATAAAACTGTTTAAACAAAGAAACAAAAAAAACAACATTCTCCTTCTTATCCTCCTTGACATCCACTCCTTTCTCCCCTCCCTCCACCCCACCCCAAACTCGCTGTTCTTTAAACATGCCAGGCGAACTCTCACCGCAAACCTTCCTGCGAGGCCCCTGGTGTCTTCACTGTTCTCACCCTCACCTTCTTCATGCTTTTGTTTAAATGCTCTTTCCCAACAGAGCCTTCTCTGACTGCTCACTACAAACCACTCTGCTCCACACTCCTCCCCACCTCCCACCCAGCACTCCCCACTCTGCTGAAACTCCATTTCTCCATAGCCCTTATCACAATCTTAAGGGACATTCTCATGAGATGCTGTAACAATTATGGTTCCCTTTCCACCAAAACCAGCAGGAAGGTAGACACTGGGTTCAGTCGTTCAGTGCTATATCCACAGGCCCTGCAACGGGGCCTGGTATACAGAATGTGCTCGATAGAAACCTGATGAACAAGGTGATCAGAGCTATTGTATTCCATGTGCCATGCAAGGGCCACAATACCAGCTAGACACATATATTTCAGACATCTTTCCGCCTATTGCTGGAGCTGCCAGGTTAAGCAATGGACTGCTAAGTGTAAGGTCAGCAGTTCAAACCTGCCAGTTGTGCCTCAGGAGAAAGATGAGGCTGTCTGTTCTTTGAAGATCTACAGTCTCCGAAACGCTTTATGGTTAGAATTGACTCAATTCCATTGAGTTTGCCATCCTGTCCAACTGTGGAGCATTTTATGAAGGCTTAATCAATCACACACACACACACACACACACACACATCTGTGAGTTTGTGGCACAGTGGTAGCATGCACATTGCTGTCATATTCGAAGTCATGCTACAGGTATTTCAAATTCCAGCACGTCACCCATAATGAACCTATTTCGGGAGCTTCCAAAATAAGACAAACCAGGAAGAAAGGCCTGGTGACCTACTTCAGGAAATTAGCCAATGAGAACCCGATGGATCACAACAGATGCTGGAAGACACTCAAAGTCCACAGTGGCTGCAACGATGGACTCACTTAGGAAGATGGTGCAGGACCTGAGATCTCGGGTCCATGAGACTGCAAACAGTCAGCGCTACCTGACAGCAGCTAACGACACCCGTCAAAAACAAAGCAAAATTGTGGCATAGCCTAACGTAAGCAATCTATTAAAAAAGACACAGAAGGGCCTTAATGGTCTTATCACACGTCCGATCATCTCCTCAGCAGTTTGATATGTAAACTTTACCATTTCAGGTCATTGTTATTATTATCTAAATGCTCCCCTCTGGTGTCTCAAGCTGTAGCTTATCTACCATGTCAAATCCTTGGAGTTTCAAGTCTTATGCATCTTCATGCCCCCGACAGTACCCGGCTAACAGGGCAAATAGAAGAGTCCTGCGTGACTATCAGAACTGATAGACCACCTGTGCTCCTCCCCTGCAAGCACGTGGCAGGTATGTGCACACACAGATCACACCTCACAGAGCCACCATGAGATCCCCTTCATGCAACTGACCAAGTCCCAAAGCAACTGACCTCAGGAATTTGGTTTTAGCAAAGCCCAGTCAGATTCTGCGTGCCTAGTTCGTAGAAGTCTGTGGCGGAGAGTGGAAACCCAAACTCCGTTTGCAGGGGCCCACATGAACGAGGCCTCTGGTGAATCCCCTGTGACCATGGTCCAGGGGTGTGAACCACCTTGTTATCAGAGAGAGCACTGGAGTCAATCACGGCAGATGTGGACAGGTTAAAATGCATAGCTCCATCGTTCGAGCTCTCTTTTGACTCCTTTTAAATTTGTTGCAGTTTTTAGTATTCTCTGCTTTCTTTTCAATTGAGGTTTCCTCCATTTTATTCTGTCATTGTTGTTGGGTTTTGTCGTCGTCGTCGTTGCTTTTGTTTTGCATGTTTTTTCTGTATATGAAATCCGGGATAGGTAAATCTATAGAGAGAGTAACTGGAATAATACTTACCTAGGGACATGAAAGGGGAGGTTGGAGGCTAATGGGGAGCTGATAACAGTAACTACAAAGTAGAAGACAATGGTCTAAGATTGACTGTGGTGATGACTCTTCTTAATATGATGGAACTGTAGAATTGTACAATATGGGGATGATATCTCAAATAAGTAAAATATTAATTCCGATCTATATGTAGAGATACAGCTGGGTGGGAAATTTAAATTCTCAGCAGGGTGTCTAACTGGAATAAACTGGTTGGAAGTCCTGGTGCACAGTAAGTGATTAGGAAATATTTTTCAATTGGAAAAAAAAAAGCCCAGTCTGAGGCGGGTGCAGCCTTGGCCTCTCCGGCTCCCAGCATTCTTGGCTACATTGCACTGACCCCAAGAGGAAGGAGAGAAAGGAAAAAAAAAAGAAAACGATTGCTCCTTTATCTGACATGTAGCATGTGTTTCTTAGTAATAATCCATATATATACACTACAAATGGTCAAATTCTAACCATGAATAGTTAAATTCAGGATGAATGAGCTTGCTTCAAGATTACTTCACAGTTTGTTTAAGTAACAGTTCTAGAAAAAATAATTGCAGTGCACAGGAATCCAAAGCTTGATCATCGAGACATAGTTCACCCCAGAATGGCTCTGTTTTTAAGACCCAGAACAACGCTGCGAGGGAGATGTCTAGCTGTGATATAGCCGAAGCTTTATTTCATTTCAAGGACACACATTTAGATGTGTTTTCCGGCACAAAAAGCACTACTATCTTTAGAATAGAGATCATCTAACTACGGCTCATGAGCCAAATTCAGCTCCACTGCCTGTTTTTGTATGCTCCACAAGTTAAAATTTATTTTTCCCCTTTTATTGGCTGGAAAACAAATCAAAATCGTATGAAATTCAAAGTTCAACTTTCATAAATACTCGTTTACTGAAACACTTACAGTCGCTCATTTACATATTGTCTACAGCCGGTTTTGTACCTTAACTGTAGGTTTTGTGCCGTAACTTGAGCAGTTACAAAAGAAACCATTTGGCCCACAATGCTGAAAACATGTACTGTCTTGTCCTTGGCAGAAGGAGCCTTAGTAGTGCTCTCAGGGATGCACTGGAATTGCTAACCACAAGGTCAGTTGTTCAAACCCACCAGCCATTCTGTGGGTTGAGAAAGTTGAGGCTGTCTGCTCCCATGATGATTTACAGCCTTGGAAACCCTTTATAGCAGCGGTTCTCAACCTGTGGGTCGCAACCCCTTTGGGGGTTGAACAACCCTTTCACAGGGGTCACCTGATTCATAATAGTAGCAAAATGACAGTGATGAAGTAGCAACGAAAATAATTTTATGGTTGGGGGGGGTGCACCACAACACGAGGAACTGTTAACGGGTTGTGGCAGGAGGAAGGTTGAGAACCACTGCTCTGTAGGGTCACCATGAGTCAGAATCGACTCCGTAGCAGTAGGTTTGGCTTTGAGTCCTTTACAGAAAACGTTCCCTAATCCTGTTGGCACCTGAACGCCTCCCTTTAAATCCCTATGCTGTCATTTAACTGTGTGCCCGTGAGGACATTACTCAAGCTTTCTGCAGCTCAGGTTCCTCGTCTGTAAAATGCAGTCAGTAACAGCACCTACCCTGTAGTGTTATCAGGGGTTGAAAATGAAGTAACACGTATTAAGCATTTAAACCAGAACCTTACTAAATCGAAGTCGTTCATCTTGAAATGCCACGGAGACTTGCATATTGCTATGATGCTGCAAGCTCTGCCGCGGGTATTCCGGGCATTTCAACTATCAACAGGGTTGCCCACGGATGGCAGGTTTCAGACATCCTTGGAAGGAAGGCCTTACAATATCCTTCCAAACCTTTGCCAAAGAAAGCCCCGTGGACCACAGAACAGCGATATCCCACACAGGGCTGGAAGAGGGGACCCCCAAACTGGCAGGCACACTCAAAGCACACAGTAGCTACAACCGTGCATGTGAGCACAGCAAACATCAGGAAGGTGGGGCGGGGCGGGGCTGGGCGACGGGTCACTCTGTTGGCCGTGAAGTCACCGTGACTCAGAGCCAACCTGACAGCGACCAACAGCAACAAGTTTGAGTTACAGCTACGATGACTCCTGGTCGGGCTGCAGGATGAACTTTTCAACTGAAAGACTAGCAAAGGGGTTACATTTCAAACCACCATCACCACCCCAATCCACTGAGCATGGCAGAATGGACATACTGTCAGACAAAAAGAAGTCAGAGTAAAATGAAGAAAAATAGGATGAATAGGCTTCATGAGGGAGGGAGGGGAGGGGAGGGAAGGGACGGGAGGGGAGGTGTAAGACCCCCCACTCAGCAGAGTCCTAGGTGGCCTCTTCCACAGAGCAGTACCAATTAGGGTAATTTCATCTGCAGTCACCGATTCAATAACTGCTGTGGGTGCCTGGGCACTAATCACCATGAGGAAGCTGTCTCTCGGGGAATTCATCTGAATTCCAAACAAGTGACTTACAAGTGAACTGCTGGGTCAAGCCAGTTCTTAAGTTGGGAACCTCCGTATTTTACATTCCTAGACAAATGACAAGTGATAGCTACAGCAAATTCCGCGCCTTGTTGTCCAGCGGGAGACGCTAATTAAATGGAGACCATTTGTATAAGGGCCCTATGGAGCTTCTAATGTGACCCCCCAGGAGGGCAAAGATAATCTCTCTCATTTAGTTCAGAATAGCACTTACTTCATCTAAAAAGGGGGAGAGGGGAGGGAGAGTATGTTTCCATAAATAGAAGAAAAGATGGGCCTGTACGGCAACTGGGAGGTAAATATGTTGCTCGTATACAATACACTTGACCTGCCTGAGGTTGAGAAATTAGCTCTGTCCAAAGAGACGTTTTCCCTTGAGCATCTTCTGTGAGCAAGACTGCCTCTCCACCTTTGCCATGTTTCCCAAGTTATTCTTCCAAATCTCAGGAGCAAAGAGTAATTTTTTTTCAAAGCCCCAAATTCGACCACTACCAAACAATGGTCTGTATTTCCCCACATTTTCTTTCCACGCTTGAGGTCTAGGACCCTCACAATCCCATGGCTCCATGCTTATGATAATCTTTCCTGCAAAAGCTAAGCATGACCCGTGTACATAGGAGACCTGAGATGTCAAAGTACACGTCAATCCTCAGGGAAGGGGAAACAAAAGAAAAGGCATTGTTATCCAAGTGGCTTCTGCAAACTTTGCAGGAAAAAGAGAGAGAGAATGCTGGAAAGGAATGCATCCAAGAGAATAAAATGCTCTTGAGTTGGAAGCAAGGTTTTAAAACTCACTGAGAATTCAGGATCTGCTGGGAGAGTCCGATGGAAGGCTTCGGCTTGAGGGTCAAGGTCATCTGGGCCACAGGGCTGACTCTGGGTAGAGGGTCTGCCTTCTTAGACGGTGTGTGCTTTGATGCTGGCTCCAGAGAGATCCAGTTGGAAGCAGGCCCAGAGCCCTGCCCTCCAGCGACTGCTGTGGACGCGGTGTCGTGAGTGGTGACGGTCTCGCAGGCTTTGCCCTTGGTCCCTGGCTTGCACACACACAGTTGAGGCCGCAGACACATCCCTCCATTCTGGCATGGAGGAACACAGCTTGCTGCAGGAAGACATGAGAAGACACCTCTTTGAAGAAAAGTAGCATACACGGTGAATGCTCCTAGAGAGATAACAGTAACATCAGAATGTTCTCCCAATAAAACAAAACCATTCTGAAAGACTGTAATAATGACGGTGACAGTAATGGTAATCGCTAATATTTAGGAACCCACGTGGCAAAGTGGATTGATTACCCACTGGGTTGCTAAACTGAGAAGTTGGCATTTCAAACCCACCAGGCGCTCCTTAGGAGAAAGATGAGGCTTTCTATTCGCATAAAGAGTAGGTCTTGGAAACCCACAGAGGGAGTAATTCTACTCTGTCCTATCGGGTCCCTTTGAGTCAAAAACTGAATCTATGGCAGTGAATTTGGGTTTTCTGCTTGTCGGTTTTCCTGTATACCTGGCCCACTAGCTGTCTGTGGTAGCTTTCATACTGCTGTGATATTAAAAGTTATGCCACTGATGAAGCCCTGGGGGCAGAGTGCATAACATTTTGGGCATCCAACCACAACAGTTCAAATCCACCAGCCGTGTTCCTTGGGAGAAAGAAGTGGGTTTCTACTCCATAAAAG
>NW_022103907.1:6066508-6067831 GCF_000313985.2 Echinops telfairi | reverse complement strand
GGTTTTCCTGTATACCTGGCCCACTAGCTGTCTGTGGTAGCTTTCATACTGCTGTGATATTAAAAGTTATGCCACTGATGAAGCCCTGGGGGCAGAGTGCATAACATTTTGGGCATCCAACCACAACAGTTCAAATCCACCAGCCGTGTTCCTTGGGAGAAAGAAGTGGGTTTCTACTCCATAAAAGGTTACAGTCTGAGAAATCCACAGGAGCAGTTCTACCCTATCGTACAGCATCCACTAGTCAGTATCAACTCAGGGACAGAAGATTTCACTCATGAACAAGCAGCAGGGTTACTGCTGTTGGATGGATTTTAGTGGAGTTTACAAACTAGGGAGAAAGGCCTGGCAATCTACCTCCAAAAAAACTGAGCCAACAAAAACTTTATGGATCACAACAGAGCACTGTCTGACTTGCTTGCTTTGGTCATACTCGGGGAGATCAGACAGGGAAAAGGAGACCCTTAGGGAGATGAACTGACCCCAAGGAGAGCAGCAATTGACGTGAATATACAAACAATTGTGAGGACAAAACGAGACAAGACGACACTTCGTTCTGGTGTACAGAGGTCACCATAGGTTGGATCAACGCAATTGCAGTTATCTACCTGTGCTCCAGCACTATCCTCAGTTTAACTAATTTCATTTCCAACAACTGTTTCCAATAGATGTTTTAGCTTATCCATTTTACAGATGAAGAAATAGACTCTGAGGTTAAGGAATACGCCAAAGGTCACCAGATTATTAGTAAACAGAAGAGTTGAGACTTGACCCAAGGAGTTGGTTCCAAAGCCAAGATTCACAGTCACTTTGTCATAGCTGCCTCTCAGAAATGCACTACACAGGCGGTGAAATGCTGAGAAAATGTTCTGCCACTATTTTAACTTGTTCCTATGGCTTAAGTTTAAATTTGGGGTATGCAAACAAGAATTGGCCAAAACCAAAATGAAACAATCAAAAAGCCCAAACCTAACTAAATCCCAACAACCACAATCACTCTGCTGCAGGCTCAACCTAAACAGACTGTCAGAGCTTGGAGTGGCTGTTTCCAAAATGTAGTCCCATGCCTCCTTCCCCAAGGCAGAACAAGGGAAAGCCACCAAACATACACTTGAGAGAGGCTCTCTGGTAGTAGTTATGCACTGGGCTGCTAACTGCAAGGTCAGGAGTTTGAAACCAGCAGCCGTTCCTTAGGAGAAAACGAGCTGATACCAAAGGCTCAAGTAGAAAGCAAATGTTTTCAGAATGATAATGGCAACAAATGTACAAATGTGCTTGACACAATGGATGTATGAATGGATTGTGGTAAGAGTTGTACGAACC
>NW_022103907.1:6064285-6066177 GCF_000313985.2 Echinops telfairi | reverse complement strand
AATATGGTTCCTATTAGTTACAGCAAATAATGATAAGGAAATAATGGCCCTCCAGTGGAAGACCAGAGGCTAGTGTTTGAAAGTTAAGAAAGCTATTGTACACACACATCCAGAGAGAGAATGTGTATGTATATATATTTAAAAGATATTTTCTATACATATAAAGATACTTTATATATATAGTCAGTCAGCTGCTCCCTGAGTGACCTTGGCCTCCTTCAGGGTGAGTGTTGGGGGCAAAGAGAGGGCACTAGCTGCTTGTCCCCCCCACACCCTTCCCATATGATGTTTGTAGAATTCAAATTCAAGAGCCAGGAGCATGTGGAGCGGAGGATTCTAACTCAGGAGAGCTTTCCTGCACTACCAAGCCAGCGTTGCCGGTGATCTGAACCCGCTGGGTCCCCACTGAGCAGGCTACTAACGGAATGTCACAGGAATGGCGACGCGCTCCACCCCGAGAGAACAGAAGCGCCCACTAGTGAGGCCCCAGCTCTGGAAGCTGAGCCCCTGCCAGATATCACCACCCCGCCCCAAGCCCCCAGGCACTTTCATGTATACATTCTTGTCATGCTTTCCATCAGAAACATGTTTCAGTTTAACATCTGCGAATGATTTCCGCTTTTTTTCCCTCCCAAGGTGTACTGCAAGTGGCTACTCTTCCACCGGGAAGGCAAGGAAGGCAGTGGTGAGCAGCGCCCAAAAGCTGTTAAGGGAAGGTGTAGTAAGAATTTGCCTCTGGGAAGACCAGGGTCTCCAGGATGAACAAGAAGTCTCAGAGTGAAGACTTTTGTTAACGCTTCACATTTTAAATCTGGTAAGGTGATTACCGGAGGGGGATAGTAGAAAGCAACAAAACAGAAAAGTCTGTAAACTTTAATATCACAAATGTTCTCTACTAGAAAAAGAAGAGCATTACATAATCACCTGACATGATCAAGTTGACTCCAACTGATGGCGACACCAGGTGGGTCAGCAGGGGGACCCTGGGTGGATTTTGCGAGTGTCTATCACCAGGCATTTCTTCTGAGGGACCTCTGGGTGATCTCAAACATGCATCCACCTTTCCAGTTAGCCAACAAGTGCTTAAATGTTTGCTCCCTCCAGGGAGGGGACGCCACGTTCTATACTAACATGATTACACACAACAGCAACCTTTGGATGTAGAATTTCAAAGAGCAGTAAGACAAACAAAAAATCACTTTCCTTTCTCTGCACCCACAAACAGTCTCAGGCAGGAGTCCCTAATTCATGCAGAGTAGGATGGGGTGGCTGAGATAGATTTCCTAATCTCCAGGACAAGTCTCTCCACTGTCTACGCCCCCTGAAAACCAGAGCTCATGTCCTGAGACCACGTTTGCTCAAACCATGCTCCCAGCAAATGTTGTCAGTTGCCATCAGGTTGATTCTGATTCATGGTGACCCCCTGTATGCAAAACAGGAGCCCGCTGCGGACGTCTCAAAGCTGTCTTCAGCAGGCCCGTCTTCCAAAAGGCCTCTGGAGGGTTTCAACCTCTAGCTTTCCGCCAGCAGACAAGCACTTAGCTATCTGCATCACGCAGGCTCCTTTTCCCTGCAATATTGGGGCCACACCATGGAGGTCCTCCCACACAGCTGAGACCAGTGTGTGCTGAAGACGTGGGGCAGGAGCAGCAGCAGCAGCAGCAGCACCCAGGGCCACGCGAGAAAGGCTAGCTCTAAGGTACCAAAACCAAACACGCAGTGGAGTTGATTCTGAACTGAAAAGGAGCCCAGTTTGTACCTGGCTGTTGGCCCCAGAGTTGGTGGGTCAAGCTCACACCTTGGAAACCCTATGGAACATCCTGCTGTGTGCTATGAGGTTATTGTACTGGTGGTGGTGGTGGTTGGGTGGATGGTGGTGGTGGTGGTGGTGG
>NW_022103907.1:6046821-6064074 GCF_000313985.2 Echinops telfairi | reverse complement strand
ACCACGTTGAGACCATTCCAACGTAGAGCAACTCCGTGAACAGAACGAACCACCACCTGGTCCTGTCCCATCCTCACAATTGTTCTTATGTTTGAGCCCATTGTTACAGGCCCTGTGTCAATGGATCTTGCTGAAAGCCTTCCTCTTTTTTGCTGCCCCTCCACTTTACCAGCCTTGATGTACACCTCCAGGCACAATTCTCCCTGACAGTGTGTCCAAAATATATGATGTGAACTCTTGCCACCCTTACCTCTCAGGGGAATTCTGGATGTATGTCTTCCAGACCAAAAACAGGCTACCAAGAAGGAACGGGCTGTCTAGTTCAGAGGAAGGAGCCACTGAAAACCTTATGGACAGCATCCAACATTGTCAGATACTGAAAATCTCATGACTAGAAGCAGAACACTGTCAGCACAGTGTCAGAAGATGAATCCCTCAAGGTCAGAAGGCACGCGAAATATGACTGAGGAAGAGCAGGCTTCTCAAAGTGGAGACGTCCACAATGAGGAGGCTGGAGTAAAGCCTCCGAGACCTTGCTTTGCGGGGGAACACGACTCAAAATAAGAAGAAACTGCTGCAAACATCTATTAGTAATTGCAACTTGGACAAAGTATGAATGCAGGGAAATTGGAAGTTGTCGAGAAATGAAAGGGAACACACAAAGATTGGTGTCCTCAGCATTAGTTAGCTGAAGTGAACCGGTATTGGCCATTTAGAATTAGAAAATCACACAGTTTATACTATGCTAGGAATGATAGATTCAAGCGGGGATGGCATTGCATTCACAGTCAAAAAGACCCTTCAAGATCTATCTTGAAGTACAAATTGTTTAATGGAAGCCTAATGTGCTATATAAATTTTCCCCAAGAGCACACACACACAAAAAAAATATTTAAAAGGTCACATGATATTGCTAATGCCTCACCCCAGACCCCACCCCAAAAAAAGGTGAATGGGGATGAGATACTTCGTTAACATACAGCAGAAGAGACTTCGTTAACATACATGAGATACTTAGAGCATGAGATACTTTGTTAACATACAGCAGAAGAAAAGGCAAGGTTGCCCTTTAAATGTATGTGACTAATTACCAGTAAAAAAAAAAAAGATTAAAAAATAAACCAATATAATTAAAATAAATAAATAAAAGCAGTTGTAAAATGTTGATCAGTCCTGGCCACATACACACCCCTCCTCCAAGAAGACTGTGAAACCCCCGAAGCCCAGAGTTCCCTCCAGACCAATTAACTTAGAAACCCTGGCAGGGGGGCCCGGGCATCCGTGGCCCCTGCCCAAGTGACTGACTGCAATGTGCAGCCAAGTGTGAGAACAAGCGGTTATAGAACAAAGCTCTAGCCATACTTGGTGACCAATTTGTTCTTGTTCAGTGCTGTCAAGTCAATTCCGACTGACATCGAGCCTGTGTGCGACAGAAGGAAACTGCCTGGTCCTAGCACCACCCTCACAAGCACTGTTGTGGTTAAGCCCATTGTTGCAGCTACTGCATCCATCCATCTCATCTACAGTCTTCCTCTTTCTCGCTGCCCTTCTCCTTCACCGAGCATGGTACCTTTTTGCAGACACGGGTCTCTCCTGAGGAGCCCTGGCAACAGAGTGGGTTATGCACTGGGCTGCTAACCACAAGGTCAGCAGCTCAAAACCACCAGTTACTCTGAAGGAGAAAAATGAGGTTGTCTACTCCCATAAAGAGTTATAGGCTCAGAAACCCACCGGGGCAATTCTATTCTGTTCAATGGGGTCACTATGAGTCAGAATCAACTCAACGGCAGTGGGGTCTCTCCTGAGAACGTGTGCAAAGTACATGAAGTGAAGTTTAGCCATCCTCACTTCTAAGGAACATTCTGGCTGTACTTCTTCCAAGACGGGTTTGTTTATTCTAAAATACTGCTCTTTGAGACATTTTCTCCTTCTCTCAAAAACTTTCAACACTTTTTAACCATCTATGAGATACATACAAGAATCTCTGCATCAAGCCCAAATCGTCCCTCATCCTTTCTAGCCTCAGTTTCCCACTGGCCCATCCCTGTGAAGCCCATCTCTCCTTTAGGCTTCCTCCTCCCGTGTCTGCACACCTTCTACCTGGCCCCTCAATGTGCTGGTTGACGTTCTAGAAAGAACAAAGAACTATGAAGTCTTTCCCAAACTCCCAACCCCTCCACCCACTATCATGATCTTCAGATCACCTGAACTCCTGTCCCATTTTCAATCATTCACTTTGTATCACCTCTACGGCTGCATGTTAGAAGTCATTGTTTGACAAAGCTATCTTATATTTCCCAGTTGAGTTATAAACTCTCAAGTCAGTTAGCTGGCTTCTCAAGAACCTTCTGCACTCAAGCACCGGAGCCTGAACCGCATCCTGGCAGCAGGCCGGCAACAGAGCAATGTCACTCCTTCCCAGAGGATGCTGAGATGTAAGTAAGGGCATCCATAAAGGAAGGACCCCTGGTGGCACGGTGGGTTCCAAGTTGGGCAGCCAACGGCAAGATTGCAGTTCGAAACCACCAGTCACTCCAGGGGAGAAAGTTGAGGCTTTCTGCTCCCATAGAGTGTGTTGGAAACCTACGGGGCATTTCTACCCTATCCTAAAGATGAATCAGTATGGACTCAAAGGCAGCGAGTTTGGCGATTTATAAAGGAAAGGTACTTGGGACTCTCAGCCCATTACATAACGCCCCCTGCACCTCCAGACTTTGTCTGCATGTTACTCAAACAGCCACCAAGCCTTCCCAGTAGATGCTGTCCATCAAAATCCAATGCAAATACACTCTGCCAATATGTGAGGTCCACAGTGACAAGGGCACGCTGCGTTATGATGATACCGTCCCCAAGCCCAGATCCAACGCGTTTTAGAAGAACTCTGGAGGGTTAGCGACAATCTTGAGGAAACTGGTCAAGGGCAAACAGAAGACAGCATCACGAGGGGCCTGGTTGGAACTCTGACAAGTCACTAAACTTCCAACACAAAAGCAGGTGAAGGGAATCAGCCTAAAAAATTCAGGGAAAGAGGGAAGGGAAGCTTCCCAGAGCGACCGGTCAAGGCAGTGAACTGGAAGAGGGGGGCGGGGGGGGGAGGGAGCCCTCAACAATCCATTAAGTAGATAATCCAATAAAGGACTGCACTCGAGACTGCACAGTGATTCAATACTTAACCCTCTAGCAACCCTCTCCACTCCAGACCCAACATGGGAACATACTTTTTCCCGGCTAAAAAGACTATTTCTGCAGCTGCCAGTGACTGAATACCTACCCAATAAGTTTTCTTGCATAAACAATTCAACAACTAAAGGCAGGCTAGAAAACCAGTCTTTTCCAGCTCTGGGCGGCCTGGTAACTGGAGAGAGACAAAAGAAAAAGGGGAGCTCTGGTCCCCTCACCCTCTGCAGGGTCCTCCCAGATCACCGCACAGGGAGGAAAACTAAGTCGACGTGACTTAGTTTTGCTTCACTTTAAAGAGGGGAAGCTCAGGCTGCTGGAACGTACAGGGCAGAGCACCAGAGAGGGGCCTGCACAGTCTCCCAGCCCCCGACAGGGGTCTCAGAGGGTCTGGCTAATACTCAGCTGCACCGGCAGAGAGTAAACCTCCACGGGCTCAGACAAAAGCAACGGGCTCAGACAAAAGCAACGTGCTCGGAGCCTGGGAGCGGCAAACACCCTGAGCTGACCCTGAAAAGAAGGTGGGAGCAAAACGTCTACCCAACAGAGACTACTCGTTGTGGCAGTCGATGACACAGGTGTGGCCTTTGTGCTTTTCTAGTTTCTAATTTTCCAAAATGAAAAAAAAAAAAAATTAACGACCCAACAAAAAGTAATTAAGAATCGAAGATCCTTAAAGTTCATTACTGTGCACAGAGTAAAGGATGATGGGGGGAGTGGGGCGGGGCAGAAGGTGGCCCGAAGAGCCGCAGCGAGGATTTGCAGAGGCTGGGCCGGCAGAAAGCCAGCACCGAGACGGCTTTGGAGAGCTGATCAGGCACCCAAACACTCATCCCTCATGATGGTCTTCTGAGAACATTTTCAGCATTTCAAACAGTCCAGTTTGAATAAGTTCCCACTTCTGACCCCAGTGGTAAACACGCTCAGGTTCCTTCCACACTTGAATGCTACTCTGGTTAGAACAAGGAGCCCTGATGGCCCGATGGTTAAATGCTCGGCTGTGGTTAAACCCACCAGGCAATCCACAGGGGACAGATGGGGCAGCCTGCTTCCGTAACAATGAAACCATCACACCAAGTCCCGCTCAGCATCCTGCAGTACAGGGTAGAACTGCCCCGGAGGGTTTCCCGAGACTGCTGATCTCTGTGGAGGCAGGATGCCACATCCTCTGCCCCAGAGTGGCTGCTGGGTTAGAACCACAGACCTTTGGGTTAACAGCCAGGTGGTGCACCAGCAGCTCCGCTTCATGAAGATGCAGTTCTTCTCTAGCACAGAGGGGCCCTCAGAGTGGGGACCGGCTTGACAGCAATGGTCTAGTTTGACAAGCTGCTCTTTCAAAAGTTCAGGGCATGTATTTTTAGGAAGCAGCCCATGCCTGAAGCTCAGTCCCCATTGCTTTTAATTCTAAAAAAGTATCCTTAGTTATATTTAAAACGTGTCCCAGGCGACACAGAGCCGCAGTGACGGTGCCCCTTGGCTCTCTCTCCATACAAGTGGCAGCATGTCTACCACATGTGTCCTGGGGAGAAATGCGAGTCTAGCCGTGTCTTCTGTGATCGGAGACAGCAGGTGAGAAACCACTCTGCCGTGTGTCTTCACAGTAATTCCCAGCTGCCCTTTGAAGTTATTCAATAACACTAAGTGAAGTCAGATCACAAGAAACATCGCATGAGGTCACACATTTGACTCTAACTCTGCCTGCAACTTGGACCAAACCCAAATAAATGCTGAGCTTCCACTGTAAATGCCTTGGGGTCAGCTTCCTCCAAAATCCCTGGAGAGAGGAAATTAGCATAGCACCCCAACACTTTCTCTCCAGCACTGTGGAATGAGGTTCCACAGAACGGAAGCTTCTAGGTAGGTGGCCCATGTCTCAGCAAGCACCAATACAGGTAGTCGCCCTTAGAGGGTTTTTGATTGTTACAAAAGTGCATATGAAATGTTTCAGACATGTGTATGTGTGTGTTGTGAACGCACACACGCTTGCAAACATGCATGTCTTACTGTTCTCTTGTCTCTCCTTCCTCTGAGCCAGGCTGCCTAGCAGCTCCGGCTCTCTCTACCACCCTTTCCTACCCAGGGTGTTCTTTCAGTGTACTCGCAAGTGACAATTCAGCCAAACAGATCATTGGATTGTGAAGCAGAAGGCAAATTACAAGGAATATGTCACAAAGATGTTGTGCTTAAACTCATGACTCAAGAATGTAATGCCTTTACATCCAGTGGTTGGCCCCATCAGTCTACTTCCTTAGGAGCTGGGTTCTAGAAGGTTTTCCTTTAAGGCTAAGCTTGGCATGTGTGGTGTATTGTCATGTGATTTAATTCAAGAGAGGTCTTGGCCAGCAGGGGCCAAACACACTCCTGGCAATGCCATCAATACCTGCAAAATCACTCACAGAGAAGAGCTTAATTAAATCTTAAGTCACATAATAAAAACAACCAGCAATTTATCTGGTTTTTGGTTTTTGTTTCTGCTTTTGATAAAGCCTTTATGAAGTTTTAAAAGTTTCACAGACCCTCAATGGAAAAAAAAGAAAAGAGCTAAAGATACAGTTAAAATATATACAGTTTAGGCTATAGAAGCATTCAGCATGTAATTAAAAATAGAAAAGGTAAACTAGGAAAAAAAGAG
Source organism: Echinops telfairi (assembly GCF_000313985.2). Lineage (NCBI taxonomy): Eukaryota > Metazoa > Chordata > Mammalia > Afrosoricida > Tenrecidae > Echinops > Echinops telfairi. The sequence goes on along the minus strand of NW_022103907.1, from coordinate 6,058,265 downwards.
ACTTTCCATGAAAAACACTTTAAAGTATTGCAGAGCAGTAAGCGATTTAATATGGCTCTTCTAGCTCGTCTTAAGGAGACCTGGTGGCTTAGTGGTTATGTGCTGGGCAGCCCACCACAAGGTCAGCAGATCAAAACCACCAGTCTGATCTGGAGGAGAAAGAGGAGGCTTTCTAGTCCTGCAGAGTTACAGTCTCAGAAACCCACAGGGGCAGTTCTACTCTGTCTTACGGGGGCACTGTAAGTCTCGTCTGTCTTAGAGGGGCACTATAAGTCGCATCTGTCTTACAGGGGCACTGTAAGTCGCATCCGTCTTATGGGGGCACTGTAAGTCTTGTCTGTCTTAGAGGGGCACTATAAGCCGCAAACTACTTGATGGACTGAGTGAGGGAGCTGCACTTTCTGTAGGTTCCACCAAACAACTTTTTCTGATGAGTCTAAATAGAAGGTCGGGGAGCATACTGATAAGGATTCCTTGATTCCGTTGGGAGTGATTTTTAACACGGTTAGTTGTAACTGTAAAAACCTAGAAATTTAATGAGAAGTCAGTTGTATCATCTCCCAGAGTTTAAACAGAGCCAGCTTGGCTGCAGGAAGCGGGGCTCTCACCAGCACAGAGAGGAGTAAGGGGTAGAGCGCATGCTGTAGACGCTGAGATTCCGGTGCAGGGACCGAAAGCTGTGACACCAGAGAAGCAGTGGAGTGTCAGCAGCAAAAACAAGATGAGAGGTGGCCCTGCCGCTCTAGTGAGTGCGTCACCTGAGTGATTTCTGCCAGGAGGCCTGCTTGTGACATGGCAGCCCTCCAAGCACTTAACTGGGGGAGCTGGGCTTGCTCCCCCAATTTGATTCACAAAGTTACACCCAAGCACCTTCAGGCTAAATTCTGGTGCAATGCCATGCCCTACAGGCGTTTATGAGCAGCACTGAAGATGTTCTGTAACACTGCCAGAGAAAGGCCAGGCCAGGGCAAAGGACTAAAGCCCAGAGGCAGGCCTGCCTGTGGGCACAGCCAAAAGGAGGTTCTCTTGACCAAAGAACTGTGTTCTGATCCTGAACGGTAACCTGTTAACCTTCCTAACAAACACCAACACTTTGTTTCATGTCACTCACTGCCATCCCTTCAATGTGACATCGATTTATGTCACTTCCTGTGTTTCCTGTTTCCATTCTACCTTCTTTCCCAACACTTCTGAACTCGGTGCTGGGGTATCTCAAATGGTTGATTATTCTAAGATGTGCAGACCTCACGGCTGTTAGTTTTCTTTATAGACCTGTCTATTGTTTGGCTGAAAATTAAGCCACGGGGGCAAGTTCCTTTGCAGACCCAAAGATGGACTCAGGGCCTGCTCCAAGGTCCCATCAAGGAAGCCTGGTCTCTTTTATGGTTTTGAGTTTTGTTCCAATTTCTCCCCCACTCTATTCAAAGCCTTGTAATGTGATCCTTTTCAGGCAGTTGGCAGTGATAGCTGGGCACTATCTAGTTCTTCTGGTCTCAGGGTCTTGGAGACTGATTTAGGGTCACAGGGAGGAGACGAGTCAGTCAGGGTACAGTATAGCACCAATAAAACATACAACTTTCCTCTCGTTCTTTAATGCGTCCTCCTCCCCACAATCATGATGCTTACAAATCTGGCTAGACCAGAGGATACACACCTCTGTACCAGAGGTGCAGATCAGAACTGGAAACACAGGGAATCCAGGATAGATAGACACCTCAGGACCAATAATGAGAGTAGAGATACCAGGAGGAGAATGGGAAGGTGGGGAAGAAAGGGGGAACCAATCACAATGATCTACCTATAACCCCCTCCTTGGGGGACGGAAAACAGAAAAGCGGGTGAAGGGAGACATCGGACAGTGTAAGACATGGAAAAATAATAATAATTTATAAATTATCAAGAGTTCGTGAGGGCGGGAGGTTCGGAGAGGCAGGGGGAAAAATGAGGAGCTGATACCAAGGGCTCAAGTAAAAATAAAATGTTTTGAAAATGGTGATGGCAACAAATATATAAATGTGCTTGACACAATGGATGAATGGATGGATTGTGATAAGAGTTGTATGAACCCCCAATAAAAGGATTTTTATATATATCTACTTGTTGCCATATTGTAATCAATAGTAATGTGAAGGTAAAATTATAAATGTCCTATTCAGAAAATAATAGGGATTCAATGAAAAGAAAATCAAAGAAGGTTTTACGTTACCAAAAAGAGTATTTAAAACAGATTTTTACTGACAAGGAATAATGCTGGCGATGTAGTGGCAAGTAACAAAAGCACCCCTCTCTCCTAATATCACTCTGATTGGCTTTGCTCGACCACCTCTCCACCACCTCCGATCTTGCCAGCTTCCTGATGATCTCCAGGCTGCCCAAACCAGCGCATGTTCTCCGCCCCCTCCCTCTGGTCCGGCAGTAGCCACGCTGGCCACAGTTGCTCCCTTCTCCCCCATCACTGCTCTCTTCACTTGGCTCATGAGCTGTCACCCATGCCAGCCTTCTTCGTCACCCTCTGGATCTTCCTTCTGGTCCCAAACTCTGCATGTTGAATGTTCCCAGGGCTTGGTCCTTGGACCTTATGAATGGTGATCTCATTCAGTCCCTGAGCTTTGATTTCTGCCTAGCTGCCCTAATTTAGACCTCTGGTTTTGTTCTCTTCTGCCGAGATGTCCAGACCCAACTGCCTCATCAACACACTCACACCCATGTGACTATCTTACAGGCTTCTCACATCCAGCACGTCTGCATATCCCACACTTCACAACCTGCTCCTCCCTAATCTTCACCTCCCTAAAAGGCACCACCATCCAGGTGACTCTCCAACCAATGGTCAGACTTGATTTTTCTGCTTCTCTTAGGACCTGCTGTCTAATCCGTCTCTCTAATCCCATGAGCTCTACCTTTAGATACATCTTAAATCTGACCGTTGCATCACCACCTCCAGTCTCCAAACCCTTCTCCTGGCTATCTGTCCCCTACAATCTCTTCTCACCAGGGCATCCAGGTGGATCCCTAAACAAAGTACCATTCCTCTGCTCCCAACCCTCAGGGAGGACAATGAAGAAATCCCCAGCCCTCACATTCCTATCAACCTTCAAGTCTCTACCCCTTATCCCTTACCTCATCTCCTACTACTTCCATCACACAGCTGATTTACAGCTGAGACCAACCAAGCCTGCTTCCCCAGCAGGACCCCTGCCCTGGCTGTTCCCCCACCTGTGAAGCTTTCTCCCAGCTATGCACAGGCTCCCTCCTTCCCCTCACGCAGCCTCCCCTGGGACTCTCTGCCTTAGTTTCTCAATGCTCCTGAAACAGAAATACCACTTGGCAAAGGCTTCAGAGAATAAAAATCTGTGTTCTCAGGGAATTTGGCCAGAGGTCCAAATGCAGAGCCCTGGCTCTAGGAGACGGAGCTCTGTGTGCACTCCAGGGGGAGATGATGGGTCAGCTTCTCTAGCACTGCCCCCTACCCCACCCCACCCCGCTTTCCTTAGAGACCTCCACGTGGCATCACTTTCCCTGTTTGTGCTCGCTTGTCTGTGTCTATGCTGATCTTTTTGTATCTCAAAAGTGAACAGGTTGGATACACACCCTGCACTTGGATGCCCTCATTAATATGAGGGGTACCCCACGCCCCCAAAATGGAATTTTTTTCCAAAGGTATATATTTAAAGTTTGGGTTTTTTTAATATCACCTTCAAAGTATTCTCCATTACACTTTACACATATGTCAAATCTGTGATTCCATTCCTGGAAACATTTTTCAAACTCATCTGTTTGGATGAGCTTGTTTCTTCACCTCTTCTACATCATCAACTCGCTGCCCTTTTGTGTCCCTCTGCATTCCCAGAATCAAAAAAGAAGTTGCATGGAGCGAGGTCAGGTGAGTAAAGTGCATGGGGCAAGAGAGACATGCTGTCTTTTGCCAAAAAGTGACCCATTGAGATGGCTATGTGAACAGGTGCATTGTTGTGGTGGCAAAATCAGCCCCCCATCTGCCACAAATCAGGCCTTTTTTGTTGCACACTCTTATGCAATCTTTTCAGAACCTCTAAAGAGAAAGCCTGACTAACAGTCCGGCCTGGTGGAACAAACTCCAAATGCACTACAAGTAGACATGTTTGTCTGTTCAGGAAGTTGATAGACGTCCGGAACAAGCTTTGTCATAGATCAACATTTCACCTTTTTAAAACAAGAAAACCACTCTTATACTTGAGTTTTTCCCATAGCGCTGTCCTAGTAAGCTGTGTTCAACATCACAACAGTTTCTGCGGCATTTTTCCTGAGCAGGAAACATTTCACAGCTGCACGCAGTTCTCTTAAATTGGCCATCACAAAAAAATGAGGCTGAAGAGAAACTGCTTTTATGAAAAAATTCGCTGTGACCACAGAGAACCTTCCCAGGTGATGCCACTAGATGTACTAACCAGAGCGAGTTGCTAGATACTCACCTAGCAGGAAAAATGAGTACTACAAAAGCTCCACTCCACTCCACCCAGCGCAATTCCGGGGTTTAGGGGGTACTTCCTAACATAACCAAGAACACCCCATTGCCAGCAAGCTGGGCCTGCTTCAACAGGCATAGTGGTCAGAATTCCAACACTATCTGGGGGAGGGGACACATGCAATAGGGAATCACACCCCCTCCAAAACAGCAGTCCCTCTGCCTCTATTTCTTTATTATTTTTCATTTTCCTTCCAAGCACTCATCACTACTGATAATATATTATGTAGGTATCTCTGCATCTGCTGTGTCTTCCACTGAAACCTAACTTCCAAAGGAAGGGAAACCATTTTGTTCCATGCTTTCTCCCTGATGGCCAGAGCAACATCTGGCTTATAGAAAATACTCAGTAAACAATTGCTACATGAATGGATGAGTAGAAGAAAATAAACTTAAATTCTAACATTAGTTACTCACTTATGAGTGATGGAATTACACAAATTGTTCATTTTAATCTGTGCCTCGTCATACTTTCCAACGGGCCTGTATTGCAGATTCTAATAGCTGTAGTTAGGTCATCAGAGCTCCGGGTTGACCCATTTTGAATTGATTCAGGTTTTTTTAAGGTTTTCAGCTTTCTTTTCTATTGAGGTTTTTATCTGCTTTGTTTAGTCGTTGTTGCTGGCCCTTTTATGATTTTTGTCTTCTTTCATGTTTTTCTGTACAGGAAACTCAGGATGGATGGATCTGTGAAGATAACAACTGGATTGATAATGACCTGGTGGCATGGAAGGGGTGGTTGGGGGGAATGTGGAGTCAACAGCAATGGGTACAAGAAGGAAAAAAATATTCCAAAGTGAATTGTGTAATATGTTCATTGTATCTCAAAAAAAAATTTAACTATTAAAAGTAGTAAATAAATAAAAATAAGATGGCCTGTATTACGTTTACAGAACAGCAAAAATCACTACTTTTAAAAAGTAAATGTTAATTCACATTAGGACTAACTGAAACATCACTAAAAGGTAAAGGATTGTCATTTTTACAGTTTAACAGTGAGACAAAAGCACCATACACGAGACTTCATGATCACTATATTGATGCTTGCATTATTTTTACTGTGGAATTTATGTTTAACTAGCTATGATCTGTTGCTGTGTCTACCACTCTTAACAGCATGCTTAATCTGTTTGGAGGACTGTCTAATTTTCATCAAGCAAAAATGTTGAGCAAGAAATGCTTTTTATGAAAATTGGAGCAATAAAATATAAACTTTATAGGAACAAATGACTTCCAACTTGAGAATCAAGTTGCTGAAACTCAGTTTATAATGAAGGGGAAACACACGAAAGCTGGAAACAGAACTGTGCTTTGTAGAGCAGCCGCGGAAGCCCAGCTCAGACACTGACTGGCTACTGCAGAGCCTTGGCAATGCTTCCACTGCCGACTTGTAGCTCCTTTTTCTGAGCCGTGGAATGGGAATGACGGAGAGAGGTTTGAAACAGATGAATGCAGCGATATCTGCAAAGCACTTAGTGCCTGCTTCAGATGGATGCCAGAGCATTATCATTATCGTCCCATGAGCTAAACTAATACACACACACACAATAGCCTTACAGGAAGCTTTTGAGAAGCAGGCCACATTTATAAGTGGGGTAGAAATTTCTTTCTACCACTGGCATTTGACATTAACATAAAACAGTCTTTCATATTGAATCAAACAGCAAGCTAAACTTTCCCCCCCTTTCCCATTCAGAGTAAAGCTCTGAGAAAAACAAAATGATAGAGAACATCTTTAAATTGAAATAAAATACTGTGGGATTGTTCTCATGCTTAACAGCACACATGTATTTCCAAACTAGTTTTCTTAACCGAATAGAGAATAGCGAATATAGAATCATTAAAATTACCTTTTGCTTTATTTTAATTTTTCTAAATATTCTATTTATATCTTAGGTTTCCATATTCATTAGGTTTATTCCTACTGATAAATTTCTAAGATCCCATCTGCAATCTCTAGAGATCTCAAAAGTGAAGTTACGTAATCAACAAATAGAAATGTGTTTGATGATAAAGAGCAGAAATTGCATTTCTGTGGGAGCCATCAACTTTAAAGCACCTTCAACACGTCCTTCTGCTTACAACACCATCCCAAACCCATTAAGTCATGACTGATGATGGCAAATGGGTTGTTTGTTAAGCCCCAAATTCAATTTTTAAAGTTTTTTTAAGGAATATATATAGGGTCAGAGGTTTTTAAACATTTAATCCAAGTAATTCACTTTCTTGTTCAAAATAAACCATGAAAAAGTTAACTTGTTTTAATAATAATTTGACTGATCTCGGTTTTCTTACAAAGTAGAAATGCCAAGTTTTCTGCTACTCCAGTCTGGAGAAGTATGATTGAATAAAAGAAAATAATAAGGATATTTATAGGACAATTATGAAAGTATTTTAATAAATGTGTGAAAACATGTATCCACACCATGAATCTCTCAGAAGTTGATTTAATAAACCAGCTATGAAACAGGTATAATTTACTCTTAAGCTACCGTTCCCTAAAGAATTTAAGAGCATGTATTCCTAGTACAGTATTTTTTATATTCTTTTCATAGATGTCTTCCCTTTATTCCTCACCCCCCGTTTATGAACGGGAGCAAGCGTCTGTGAAGAGGATGGGGAGGAGAGGAAGCATCTTTGGTTCCTTTTGGTCGGCAGTCTTTAAAGATGGCCCCAGATGGGTCCGGCTCACTATTAGCTCATGTGCCTGCTCTCATCAAAAACAGACTCTCCTCCTTAAAACTGAGCTGGGCCTGTGGCTGTTTTGACAAATGACATGAAAAAGAATTGCCACCCTACCAGCTCCAAGCCCAGGCATTAAGAAAGCCAGCCGACTCCCTTTCCACTCTCTTGGGGACCCACCACTAAAGAAACTCAAGCACTCACCTGGGAAGTCCCACACAACAGGGAATTGAGATTCCCAGCCGAGTATTCACACAATACCTACCACAGCTGGCCAGCCTTGTGAATGAACCATCTTGGAAATAAATCTCCCACTTCAATCAAACTTGCCTAAGCTGACTTCCCATGGATTCCACAAACCCGAATTACAAACTCCAAGAGCAAATTTAGTGAGTGTTGCTCGTGGCGATACATAACTGTAACAGGCTTCCTGATGTAAGGTCGCCATCCTTCAGTCCAGAGCCTCTTGCTGCGGAGGGTCCCTGCCTTACGATTTACAACTGCGGTTTATAAAAATCAACTGAGAGACGATCGATAACCTCTTCACTCTTGAAGCTGTGAGAAGACCCAAACTGACCTCCCTAGGTGTACATTTCCCAGCAGGATGATCAAGCATAATCCATTTTCCAATGATCTTCTGGTCCAGTTACAAAAAAAATATCCATCTCTGAGCATCCTGCTCACACTGAATGCTATTCCCCTAAGCTCATAACCTCATGTACAATCGCTGTGCCCATGAAAGATGACACTGCTGAGCAACTTATCACAGAGCTCAGTAAAGCCTGGGAGGGCAGGCACCAACAAAGCAGCCCCGCTGCGGCCAGAGCTTAAGTCACGGGCTCTCAGGATGAGCAGGACTGAATCCAATAATGAAATTCCCCTTGGTTTCTCTCATCATCCGTCAAGTACGTAGACGCAAGTTCAAGTTTAAGCAAAAGATAATTGAAACAAGTCCACAAAAGCCAAATGTGGGCCTTGGGTGTATGTAGAGACCAGTTCCTGAGTCAATGGGATGCACTGAACCCTGACTGAGCCCTGAGGAACTGTGGGAGGGCAGCAAGGACATCACACCTGAAGAAACCAAAAGGTCTTTTTCTTTTTTAATTAAACACTTTCATTCGGGGCTCTGACATCTCCCATCACAATCCATACATTCATCCCCTGTGTGGAGCACATTTGTCCATAGGCTGGCATCATCGTGTTCAAAGCATTTTCTTTCTACTTGAGCCCTTGATATCAGTGCCTCTTTTTTTTTTTTAATGGATTCAGGAGAGACTCTGAGACTTGCTCTATAATGTAATGTCCCACCAGCTAATGTGAATGAGTGGAAGAAATGAGTTAAAGAGGTGAACATAGCATTGCAAAGGGTGACTCCAGGTGACAACATTCACACTAAAAGGAAATGTGCATAGAGTTGTCATTAGAAAACCGAAAGGGAGATCACTGGCTGGGGCGGGGCCTACCTGGGAGGAGTTTGTGGGAGAGCGTCCCCGCCCAATGAGGAGATGAATGAGAACGGGCTTGCTCTCCTGGGCTCAGGTACAGACCTGACCAAGGTGCCAGCTATCCCAGAGAAAAGAGCAGTGGCCTTCCCAAGCCAATCTGGGGTGCACACAGTACAGTTCCTCAACCACGTTCTGCGTTTTGTGAGGGACTGTCGCACCTTTCTCTTCATCGCCAACAACTTGAAACAGCTCTCAATAGTTCGGATGCAAAGTTAGCATCTATTTCTGGACTAGATGATGTCACAGTTGAAGTATCTCCCATAAGTGTCACAAGTGTCACGAAAAAAGGACCACAATCAGAAGCCACTACAGCAACCACAGCAGAACAGGACACGAGACTCTGGACCACAGGAAAGTGAAGCAGCAGCAGAAACTATCTTCACTGCAGCCCAGGATCCGAGATCCAACAGACATCTCAGAAAGGTCCAAGTGAGTGTCGGGTGACGGAAATAAGAAACAAGCTGCAATCTGAAGGACTAGACTCAAATCCCCTTGAGCAACCAGATGCTCCAGCGCCTGATGGTGAAGGCCAAAAGCATGCAGCAGCACGTTCAGGCAGTGAATTGTCTTTCCGTGACTAAGCTTCATTTTAATACAGATTTTATATACATGTGTAGGTATATGTTTACAGCGTGTAAGACAGAGAACCTAAAGCCCTCTCGGTCTGAAATCATCAAATGACCACATAACCCTCCACCCAGCTTCCTTTATGTGGAAAAAATAAAACATTTATATTCTGGCAGTATGTCTCTTTAACCCATATAAAAGGCCCTCAACTGAAATATAAAGCAACCTAAGTACAATTACTAATACAGATCCTAATATGGAATCTTTCTGGATATAAATTAAGTCAATTTACTTTAGTGATCAAAAAGAACATCTTTTTTTGATCCTTCAGTCTAAAAATATAAATTTGGCTAAGTAAGTTATTTAGGTTTGTGTGTGAATATTTTCGCATGGAAAGTATTATGTATATTACAGCATAAGTTGTATATTATAGCATGGTTTGTTGAAGAGATTTCTGGCAGATGACAAGACTACATTTTATATGAAAACTTGTAAGTTCTATATTGTAAATATTACACTTATTGATAATTTTTTAAAAGGGAAGAACACATTCAGCATTCCAAAGCTGCAAGAAATAAAGGAAAACTTCAAGCTTCAAGTTGTGATATTCTATGGAAAAATATTAAATGATGCAGGCAACATTATCAAAAGATAGAAGAAATAGAGTCACTGTGCCAAAAGAATTGGTTGACATTTAACCATTTTAAGAGGTAGATCAAGAATCATGGGTGCTAAAATGATTAGTCCAAGCTGCACTGGAGGCACTGGTAAAAAACAAGGCTCCTGGAATTGACAGAACACCCACTGGAATGTTTCAACAAATAGATACAGCACTAGGAATACACACTAGTGCGGCCACCACACGTGGAGACAGCTACAAGGCCAAACTTTTCAAAGAGACTCATATTTGTGTCCATTCAAAAAAAATATCTAACAGAACTCAAAAATTATCGAAGACTCTCATTGGGATCCACCACTTATCTGTCAGTTTGCTGTATTGGGTGGCTCGTGTGTTGTTGCTGTGATGCTAGAAGCTATGTCACTGATGTTTCAAACACCGGCTGGGTCAAAGTGAATAGGTTTCAGCAGAGCTTCCAGACCAAGAACAGACCACAAAGAAGGTACAGGTTATCCACTTCAGAAAAATCAGCCACTGGAAACCGTATAGATAGAACGGAAATAATGTCAGATACTGAAAATCTAATGAACAGATGCAGAACACTGTCCGGGATCTTGCCAGAGGATGAGCTCCTCAGGTTAGAAGCCATTCTAAGTATGACTGAGAAGTGCTGCCTCCTCAAAGTAGAGTCTACCACAATGACGTGGATGAAGGAAAGCCTAGGGAAGTAAAGCCTTTGGGCCTTTCATGTGCTGATGGGGTAGGAGTCAAAAGGAGGGGAATAACAGCTGCATATCTTAATAATTGCAACTCCAAATGAAGTACGAATCTAGAGAAATTGGCAGTCATCAAAAATGAAATGGAACACATAAAGATCAGCTTCCTAGGTATTAGTGAGTGTAAATGGTCTGGTTTGGGCCATTTTGAATCAGAAAATCATATGGTTACTATGCTGGGAATGACAAGATTCAAGAGGGAAAGTGCTGCATTCACTGTCAAACGGACATTTCAAGATCTACCTTGAAGTATAACGCTGTCTGTGACAGGATAATATCTGTTGGCATACAAGGAAATTCAGTCAATACAAGCATGCAGAACTTGTATGTGGAATAGGAGGCAGTCAGAAAAAGGCAGTGCTGTATGGTTTAAAATAAGGAAAGGGGTGTGTCGGGATTGTATCCTCTCACCACACTTATTCAATCTGTATGCTGAGCAAATAATGAGGAAAACTCGATTTTTATGAAGAAGAATGTGGTATCCGGTTTGGAAGACTTATTAACAACCTGTAGTATGTAGATGACACACCTTGCTTGCTGAAAGTCAGGCAGACTTGAAGCACTTGATGAAGATCAAGGATAGCAAGCTTCAGTATAGATCATGACTCAGTGTCAGGAAGACCCAAATCCTCACAACTGGACCAATAGTTAACATCATGATTAACAGAGAAAAGACTGAAGGTGTCAAGGAATTTGTTTTGCTTGGGTCCACAATGCTCATGGAAGCAGCTGTCAAGAGGTCAAACTACACATTGCATTGGGTAAATCTGCTATACAAACCACTCTTTTCA
>NW_022103907.1:6042907-6045190 GCF_000313985.2 Echinops telfairi | reverse complement strand
CAGCACCTGTGTTCACACCCACCTGGAAGTACTTACTGTAACTCACAGGCAGCTCCCAGAAACATCCCATAGTGGAAAAGAAGGAAGTGATTTTGCCTGACCCCACACCAAAGAACACTGAACTCACACATTGTCTTGTCACCATCCAAAGACGAGCCCATCATCTGCACAATGTAATCACCTCATTAACCAAGCTTGCATTTGTTCAAGAGTAGCAGAGCCATCCCAGGTGCACTTTTGGATGCCAAAATTAAATGTAATCTACTGCCCAGTTGAACCAACCACTACAGCACTGCACAGGCTCAAGGGCTTTATTTTTTTCTTCAGACAGCAATAACGACCACCACTGGCTCGTCAAAACATTCGATACCTAAAGAATCCCACTATCTTTTAACACCAGTGACGGATCCAGCACCTGAACAGAACTGTGATGGCCTTTGCGCCAGACAGCAGAGACCCTGAGCCTATGTTTCTCTTGGCCACTTAAAGGACGTGTCTGCCTTGACACCGTGCCCAGCTTTAAGAATGTGGGGCGCTGGTGTCTTCTTTTGTCATTCTCTGCTCTATTTTCTTGACGCTTTTCTCTCTAAGTTGATCTTGCAAATTATGCTTGTGCCAGGCATCCGTGTAGCAGTCATTTTGTTTTAAATTAATGCTGATGTCGTTGCTGTTAGGCGGTATGGAATCTGTTCAGATTCCTTATGCAACATGACTGGTCCTGCACAAGCCTCACAACGGTTGCTATGCTTTTGCCTATTGTTGCCGCATGGAAGCCGAGCCGCCCCACAGGATGTCAAGGCTGGCATCTTTAGGAAAGCAGACTGCCTCATCTTTCTCCCACGGAACTCGTGTGTCCGAACCAGACAGACCTTTTGGTTAGCAGCCAAGGGTTTGAACCCACTGCCACCAGGGCTCCTTAAATGAAAATACTATTTTTAAGCCACAGTCGGCTCTGTCTGTCCCTGAGCCTTCTCTCTCCGTCAGGTCACATGTGGGGATGGAGGAGAGGGGAAGGAGGGGAGAAAGCAGACAGGACTTGGAGCCTTGACCTTGGGCACCACACTCAGACCACAAATCCCCTAAGACATTTTCAGAGCTAACCCCCCAGGTCCCACCAGCACGATTTCTTCGCTCACAGGCTTGGGTGGGAGCCGGACACCAGTTTTTTAAAAGGCTTCTTTGATGCTAACACGTACCCAGGGAAGAAAAGCACTACCTGGAGCAGGGCCTCCCACAAGCCACCCGGGACCCCCGCCTCACCCCAGACCTCTTGGACCAGAAGCTACATTTTAACAAGGTCAAACCCACTGCCATGGGGTCAATGCTCACTCATCATGGCCCTGCAGAGGGTTTCCAAGACTGGTGGTCTTGACGGAGGGAGACAGCCTCATGCTCTTCCTTCAGAGCAGCTGGTAGGTGTGAACGCAGCCCTTGCAATTAGCCCAACAGACTCACAGCGCCACCAAGCTGCCTAACACGATTTTCCAAGTAATCCAGATCCACATACGCATTCGGGAAGCTTGCCCTTCCGAACCTCAACCCCGTGCAGTGATCTTGCTGTGTACTTTGGAATCACCTACCAAAACCGAACACAGCCATCAGGCCGATGCCAACTCATTGTGCCCTCTAGGAAGCCCCATCTTTCTCCCATGGGCGGGGTGGTTTCAGAGGGCTGACCCTGAGGACCACCGCCCAACACCGGAAACCACTCTGCCCTCAGCCCTCCTCGGGATGACCAACGGAGCTTTGGGGGAGAAAATTGAAACCACAGTGCCACCTTCAGAGAGTCAGGTCTAACCTGAGCAGTGGGAGTTTTAAAACCTTCCCAAGAGATTCTACTGGGCAGAAAGGTTTAGAACAAGAGGGCTCTAAACAAACTCTGGTTGTTGTTATTGTCACTGGCGGTGGCAGTGGCAGGTGCGATCGAGTCGGCTCAGACTGAGAGTGACGCTCTGTGCGGCAGAATGAAGTAGTGCCCAGTTCAAAACGGGCGGCTGGAGTCCTGCTCCTTCTGCTTATGGGCGATAGTCACTGAGCAAGTTATTTAACTTCTTGGTGTCTGCCGTCTCTGTAACGGCAGCATAATAATCGGAGCAACCTCCTATGGACATAGGGAGGAGGAAATGAGACACAGTCCGTGGAAAGCACAATGGAACAGTGTCTGGCGCATGTTCAGCTTTGACGTAGAGACCTTGGATGGCAAGAAGTTAACCTTTCCTATTCCAGCAGTTTCCTGTACAGGGCGCTTGCTAGAAAGTTCTGTGAACAATCGCCACAGCATTA
>NW_022103907.1:6019298-6041360 GCF_000313985.2 Echinops telfairi | reverse complement strand
TTCAAGCCTTTAAGACCCCACACTATATCTTTTGATAGCCAGGCACCATCAGCTTTCTTCACCACATTTTCTTATGCTCCCATTTGTCTTCAGCAATCATGTTGGGAAGGTGAACATCTCAGAGTTCCAGAGTATTAGAACAAAGTGTTCTTGTGTTGAGGGAGTACTTGAGTAGAGGTCAATGTCCATCTGCTTCCTTAATACTAAGCCTATAAATATATATAGATCTTTTCCCCCATTGTCATATATAAATATGTTCACATATGTGCATGCCTGTATTTAGATCTCTATAAATGCCCTTTGCCTCCTAGTTCTTTCCTCCATTTCCTGTTACTTTCCTCTTGTCCCTCTATCATGTTCAGCCTTCATCTGGGTTTCAGTAAATTCCTCTCAGTTAGATTGCCCTTGATCAAGCCCTGCCAGACCTCCTACACCCTCCTCACCACCAATTTTCAGTCATTTGTTGTTCCCTTATCCCTGGGTTTGTTAACACCCACTTCCTTTCCTGGCCTCCCCCTCCCCCACGTGGCCCCCAGAACTGTCAACCCATTGTTCTCTCTTCTGGCTTGTTTATCCCACCTATCCCATCCAGAGAGCCATGCAACAACAACAATATGCACAAATACAAGACGGAGCACAACAAAGCAACAATAGAAAATAAAACAATAGCTACAACAACAACAAAAAGGCAATGACAAAGAAAAAGAAAAGCCTATATAAATAGTTCAAGGTCTATTTGTTGTCGTTTATGAGTGCTTTCCAGTCGCGTCTGATGGGACGCCACACCCTGGCCCCACAGTCTATTTTTGGTATTCCCTGAGGATTTCATGGATGCTCTGCTCCCCTTGCTGTTCTGTTGCACAAACCCAGCGTCTCACCTTGGTGTGGTGGGGTCAGGCCGGGCACAATTCCCGCCGTGTGTCTCCAGTGTTGTCCCCCATGGTGCTATGGGTCAGTGAGGAATGTTTTATCTTGTGGTGGGGTCCTCTCTGTGCATTGACTGCTCTGGACAGAAATATTGTCCTCAGGGCTTGGTGGCCCAGGATGTGCTTCACTCTTTTTACCTCCCCCCTCATTTGTTCCCGTGTGCTCTGATCAGACATGTCCCTCTCCCTGAGCTGTAGCTTCAGTGCTGTCCTCTGAAATGAATTCTTCTGGGGGGAAGTGGGGAGCTGTCCACTTCGTTAGTAATGGGGCCAGCCCCTCAGGCCTCTCTATTGGTTCCCTGCTTCATGCCAGTGTGTTGCGTTCTTGTCTTGGAGCACAGGAGCCCCATTTTCCTTCTCCATCTTTTTCCATGCCAGGGCTGGGTGGCAGGCATCCTAGGATAAAGGACCACATCCCCGCCCTCTTGCTCGCACCTGCATCCCGGCACACCCCTTTGGCAGCAATGGTCCTCCCCATGCTGGGTCTTCCCATCTGCACGGGCCCAACCCTCTCATGCCAGTCATCCTCCAGGGACTCCTCCTTCCAGCGACCTAGAGCACCTGCCAGGGTCCCCACTTCCACTGCCCAACACTAAACTCAACACCCTTCCCATCCACAAGAGCCTGAGGTGACCTCTCTCTCCTTTTCTTCTCTGCCCAAGAAGGCAATGATCCTGTTTCCTACCCTGTTGGCTCTCCCTCCTCCATTGGTATCTCACCTCCCTCCTGTTCATTCCCCACGACCACCACTGGAATCCATGCCTCTCTGGAGGAACCAACTCTGATGGGGGTCTTTCCCCAAGAAAAGACCCTGTGGCCCCCAGGTTGTTACAGGGTATGCTCTTGTCTCTCCCTTGCTTCTCAAAGTTATCAGAGTTAGTGGTGATAACGCCTCCTAAGATTATCAAGGCGCTGCTAGCTGCCAGGCAGGGTGCTGCATCTTTCCATTGTGTTCAGGAATCCTTACACTGGGCATAAATCTGCACTTTCAGATTAGGAAACTGAGGCTCAGCTTCAAATCCACGTGTCTGCTCTTACAATGAGGTGGTAGCCCTTTAAATCACGGCCCAGAAATCAACCTGCCAGCTCCTCTTCTAGGTCTTGGCTCAACCTACCACATCCTCCCGTGCTCCGCACAAACCCTGCGCTGCCCACCCAGAGCGCCTTCTCCCTGTCTCAATCTGCAAATATCCTGCTCACCCAGTTCCATTTTCTCTGAATTCTGCTCTGAAAATTTTATAACCCGGTTGAGTTTGATAATAATCTCTCTCCTCTGAACCCCAACAGCCCTCACTTTGTTTCCCTCTTCTTGTATCAATCTGTGTGCTTTTCCAATCCACTTCCACTACGCTACGGTATCTGATAAGGGCGCCCTGATGGCAGAGCAGTTCATGAGCTGGGGTGCTAACTGCAAGGTCAGCAGTTTGAAACCACCAGCCACTCTGTAGGAGAATGATGAGGCTTTCTACTCCGGTAAAGAGGGACCGTCTTGGACACCCACGGGGGCAGTTCTACACTGCTCTGTTGGGGCACTGTGAGTCGGAGTGGACCTGGTGGCTGAGAGAGAGAGAGAGACATCCTGACAGCAGAAGCCACCTGGTCTTTGTGCCCCCTCCGCCACCCTCACACCCCGAGAATGGCCCCCATCCAGCTGACCCTCAACAAACACTTAGCAACATGAGCGAACATTAGACACGGTAGCTTGGTGAACCATGAGAAAACACGGGTCAGAAGTGGTACAGGCGTGGTGCAGGGGCTCCTCTTACCATCGACAAGTAGACACCAAACAATATCAAGCAAATGAGCGGATGCGAGAAGCATTCTTACACTCCACAAAATCCACTTTATTTGGCACAGTTAAAGTGGTCCGTGAAAGAAAAGGGTTGGTCATGAGAGAGGGAGATTTTGCCATAGGGGGGATTCAAGTACAAGCCAGGAGGACCCCTGGGCTGGAGTGGGTCATTAGATCGGATGACTAACTTCCTAGATCATTTCCAAACAGGATCCCAAGCCACCCCTTCCTGTTGTGAGGACACCCACTGAAGAGGACTAACCTGTTTTGTTATGTTGTAACCACTGAACACAGTTCCCCGAAACCTGACCCCACGTCACGGAACCAGACATCAATGTGCCGCATAACCCCGAGGTTGTGAAACAATACAATGTTTCCAAAGCCAAAGACATCATCCTTGGATCCCAACCCCTTCTGCCAAAGTTAAGATACTTCAGATGGCATTATATTTTCCAAATTTTAGTGAAAAGGATCTTTTTATCAATATAAGACAGACGATTAAAATTTCAAGTCATTAAAAATCAAGTTTATGGAGGGCGGAGTAAAAAGACAAGTTTATTTGCAATCATAACTGTGTGATGAGCCAAAAATTATGATTCACCTAATTCTGGGCATCTCGGGTCCATTAAAAAAAAATCTTTGGAAACTGATTCTGGTAGCAAATGTACCAATTCTGCTGTGCGTGATTGAACTGTGGTATGATTTACTATATTTATTAATCCATATATAATTAGCTTGAACCCTCTTTAACTGTGGGAAATTATTAAAAGTACAGAGCAGAGCAGTATGGTGTCAAATGTTCTGTGTTGTAACTATCAGCAACAATTTCTGGGATAGGAGATAAAAAGCAAGACAAGTAACCAACTACAGCAAAAGACAATCAGCAGTTACTTCTTCTCAAGACTAATTTTGCCACACTTTCAAGACTTTGTTACAGCTCTGTTTTATTAACTGTGTGATCCTACTTGTGAGCCAGAGTAGTAGCTATTAGAATCTTTGAAAAATGAACTGTTTATCTGTGAGCGATGAAGCATCCACCAACAGGAACAAACATCATGTTTCCCGAGAGGAAGGAGGGCACCCACCAGCCTTCAGCAGCAGCAGAGAAAGACAGAGAGACACAGAGAGATGGCTGCCTTGAATCAAGGCCAACTTCTGCTGTCCTGGTGATAGATATACAACAGAACAAAACATTGTGCAGTCCTGCATCCTCCTCACAATTGCCGGGATGCTACCACTGCAGCTACTGTGCCAATCCATCTCACCCAGGCCTCTGCCTCACACCCCCTGGCCTTCTCGCTCACCACAAGCAACGTTTTCCTCCAGAAACCAAGGCCTCTGGGTGACATGTCCAGAGCAAGCAAGCAGGGCGATGTGTTTTTGGTTGTTTGTTTTAAATCATTTTATTGGAGCTCGTACAGCTCTTATCGCGATCCATGCATCCATCCATTGTGTCAAGCACTTTTGTACATTTGTTGCCATCATCATTTTCAAAACATTTCCTTTCTATTTGAGCCCTTGGCATCAGCTCCTCATTTCCCCCTCCCCCACTTTCCCCCCATCATGAACCCTTGACAATTTATTTAAAATGTTTTTTCCATGTCTTACACTGACCAATGTCTCCCTTCACCCCCTTTTCTGTTATCCGTCCCCCTGGGAGGGGATTATATGTGGATCATTGTGAGTAATATCCCCTTTCTCCGCCCACCTTCCCCTTCCCCTTCTGTCACTGCTACTGTCATTTAGGGTGACGTTTCCATGGCTCATTTTTGGAAGTAGATCACCAGGCCTTTCTTCCTAACTTATCCCAGTCTAGAAGCTCCGCTGACATCTGTCCACCCCGAGTGACCATGCTGCTGTTTGCAGCATCAGTGGGATATGGTCCCGCATCGTAGAAACACACAAGCCACTATACACTTCCAGAGGGCTGGCGGTAAACAGCTCAAGGGGTGAGTAATTTCTTCGTGGAAAACTTCTACATCTGCCTCTATGTGTCACCGAAAAGCTTAATTTAAATTGTCTCCTACCCAGAAGAAATTCTGCTGTACAGACAGGTAAGAATCTTACTACCAAACTGAGTCATACAATGACTCAAGGAACATAAACTGTTCTCCACACCGCTGCCTTTTACTGCTGTGTGGAGGATCACGGGGGCCACCTGAAGATCAGCCCCCATCCACATGCATGAACACTTGATAAAACAGTCATCGAAAAAGGGACTTGTGAAACGTGTAGGGAAACCATCCCGATTTGAGGAAATGCAGGTACTTAGTGACAGCCATTCCCTAAAATCCGTCTCCACAAAAGCAAGAGGAAGTAAGTATAAACCAAACCAGACTCGCTGCCATCGGGTCCATGCCAACTCGGACAGGCTGGGACCGCCCCTGCGGGTTTCTGACCCTAACTGTTGAAGGAGCAGAAATCCTCACCGTTCCCACGGAACAGCAGCTGGGTTCAAACTGGTGACCTTGTACTTAGCCTCCAATATGTAACCACTACACCACCAGGCCCCCAACCTAAGTCAATAGTGAAAATAGGAGAACTCCCACCTCAGCGTTAAGCTTCAGAAAACTCACTCCACGTGTTTCTAAAGGAAATCTTTTCAACGGAACTCCGTTCTTATTCTGTAACAAATGACACTGGAGACCTTTTTACTTTAAGTATTTTAAATGCCCTAAACTTTGTCTCCACATACAAGTAGGTGTCACATAATGACCACTCATTTACTGTTCAATTGCAGACATCCGTTGTCCCCTAAGTTTTGTTTTGTTAACAGAAAGCAATCCTCCTTTTGCTTATTATTTCTCTTAATGGTTTTAAAGACACCAAATCCCAATTATTGTAGCACTGGGCCACGGGGGAGACAGGCAGGTAAGGCACGGGGTGTGGCTCTGGGCATGGGCTCTCTACTGGGCCTGGCTGTCCCTGCTGCTCAGGTGGCGGGGCAGGGGCCAGGCGTGGGCACATGCGATTCTCTCCTCACTGATCCCTCTCTTACAGGGACTTTCTCCTCCATTCACAGCCACTCATCTGGCCTCCGACAGCAGCCGCAGCCGCAGAGACAACCGGAAGCAGGCTCCCACAGGGTTTCAATCTAGTTCTCACACAACACGCACGACGCACCATGTCCTATGTCACAGACTCTATCGTGGCCCCTAATCGATGCATGCCTATAATGTAATATGAATATTCAAATTTGAACATTAAACATGAGCTCTGGTAGTATTCCAATGCCACAGAAGGCCAGAGATCATCGTAATAACCAGTAAACAATGGAGACGTTGAGCTTATTGGCCAGGGGCCTCAATCAACTGCAAATGCCAAGAGTACTGGCAGGGCACAGTCCACATCGGATCAACAAAGCAGCTCCCAAAGGAGTCAAATTCGGACCTTGTATTTGGGTACTATTATTGCTTAGATCTCACTAGGCGCTAATGCTTACCTTGGCGGAAGCCAGGTACGGTACACCAGGGGAGCCCTGGGGATGCAGTGAGTGATGCACTGGGCTGCTCACAGCGAGAGCAGCAGTTCTAAACCGCCAGGTGCCCCGTGGGAGAAAGATGAGCTTTCTGTCACGACTTACGGTCTGAGAAATCCACAGAGGACGTTCTCCTCTGTCCTCCAGCATCACTATGTCAGAAGCCACACAATGGCAGGGAGTTTGTTGAGCTTGTGTGTACACGGAGGCTTCAAAACGTTCAGGAAAAAAATATGAAATTTAAAGATGATGGAACTCTTCCATAACTTTTTGAAACCTTCTCCTAGATTACGTTACAGATTTTAACTGATTCGCTCTTTCTCATCAATGCTCATAGAGTGGTTCGGAAGGCTGAATGAGTGAACAAGGAAATTGTAACACTGAAGCATGTTGAAAAGCACCATGGGCTGCAGAAGAACAAACAAATTTGTCTTGGACGACGTACACAGAAGGCTCTTGACAGGCGAGGAGGGTAAAACTTCATCTCACAGACTTTGGACGTGTCCTCCGGAGGGACCAGTCCCTAGAAAAAGACATCCTGCTTGGTAAAGGAGAGGGCAGAGAACCAGAGGAAGACCCCGAAGGAGATGGATTCACATGGTGGCTGCAACAATGGGCTCAACACAACAGCCGCCCTGAGGCTAGCCCGGAGCAGGTGCTGTTGCTTTCCGTTGTACAGAAAGTGGCTCCACGTGAAAACCATGGCGGCGAGCAACCACCAGCACCCTAGGAGGGTGGTGTTGCTAATCGCGGTCAAGTCAGCTCCGATTCAGGGGGACCCCACCGACAACGTCACAACATCTTGCCCGGTCTTGCACGCCATCATCATTGGTGTGCTCAAGGCCAGACTAGTGGCCACTGTGTACTTTGAGGGCCTTCTAACCTACTGTGATCCACAGTGTGAAACCAGTAAGGGGACAGGCATATCTGACCACCTCCGCCCCTCCATCCTTCCTGACCCACCTAGGTTGACACCTCTGCTCTTCCCACTCCACTCTGCATCGACCCTGTGCCCAGGAATGCGTGACAATGGCCACACTGAACTCACAGACAATACTCCCGATTCAGGGATTTATGAGGAGGACGAAGCAGGGGGCCACAGTCAGGATCAGGAAGCAGCGAGGATACAGCCATCAGTTCAAAACAACGCGTCTCCAGTAGCCACGTCTCTCTCTAGTCCTCATTCTCTCGGCCATGTGGTCCCTGCCTCAGTGGATCCCAGCCTCATAGTGGATCACAGTCGGGAATCTCCAGGCTGCTCTTGTGGTTCCTTAACCCTGTCCCGGCTCCATACCATAGTCTCTGGTCCTCTGCGGCGTCAGACGGAGAGCTCCCACGTGCTCTTCTCCCAGTGGTCCTGGCATTTCTCCCTTTGTCCCAGATGGCTCTTATACAGAGAGGAAAGGCTTAATACGCAGTTCTCAACCTGTGGGTCACGACCCCTTAGGGGATTAAACGACCCTTTCACAGGGGTCGCCCGATTCATTCACAGGAGCAAAATGACAGTGATGGAAGTAGCAACAAAAATAATGTTATGGTTGGGGGGGTTCACCGCAACATGAGGAACTGTATGAAAGGGTCGTGGCATGAGGAAGGTTGAGAACCACTGGCTTAAATGGTTTTGGCCTTTTAGCGGACCACACTCCCCAAGGAAACAAAGGGTGTGACGGGTTTAACCCTTCTACTAAAGTCAGGCCTTGATCCCTCCTTAATCCTGTCTGGTAGCCTATCAGACACTCCCTCCGAAGCCGAGTTCTAGGCACAGGCACAGTCTGGAGTTATAATCACCACACGAAGACTTATGGCTAGAAGGCCTTATTAACTGGGTGCACCTCACACGGACTTTTCATTGACTTAGTTTCAGGAGTAGATCATCAGGGCTTTCCTCCTCTCCTTTGTCTAAAACGTCCCCTGAACCCTGTCCATCATGATCGACCCTGCTGGTATTTGAAATCCCAGCAGCGTACCTTTCAGCTCCCCAGCAATGCACCAGGCCGTGTGATACCCTACCAGATGGCTGGTGTCCTGAGGCAGGTCTGTTATCAAGACTTTAGCAGTGAAAATAACTGAGGTCCAGAGAGAACAGAGAGCCTTGAGGGACAGGAGGAGGATTGAGCCGAGTCTGGCCCCTCACCCACCGCAGTATTCATCCGTCTCTCAAAACCGAGCGCCCTGCACCGACGACAGGTCTGTGCTGTGCCTGCTCCTCCGAGTCTGTGCACCTGGCAAGTTCCCCGTGCCCGGGGAAACGGGGACTTGTTCCCCAAACACCTCTACGGCTGGCACACCCTGAACTTGGACTTTCCCCTCGTCCGCATTCCAAAGCAAGCAAACTCGCTGCCACCGAGTCGATTCTGACTCATCGCGGCATCCCAGGACAGGGCAGAAATGCCCTTGTGGGTGTCTGCAATTGTAACGCTTTACTGGGAACGCCAGCCTCACCTTTCTCCCTGGAAGGGGCTGGTGGCTGCAAACTGCTCACCTGACCCTGTGGTTAGCAGCCCGACTCGTGACCCCCATGCCAACAAAGCTCCCTTGCATACCTGGTGTGATAGAGCCTATTGAAAGCAACCGTTTTGTTTTCTTTAATTCCTCAGGCGCTACAAAAGACCTTTCTTCACCGGCGATTGCTAGCATAGAACTCCCGGAGAAAGCCTCACATGAGCTACATCTTTCCTTCGGAAACAGCTAAGCAGAGCAGCCTCAATGCTGTGAGAGCCGGAGGGGAGGGGGTTGGTGGGGACACTAATTAGAATCCTGACCTGCCAGGGACAGAAACTCAGGTGCTCCCAGCAGTTTCCAGAAAGAGTGATGCAAACCTGGGATGTGGCCCTGGAGCGTTGCCCAGAGCCCCAGCCACCACTGAACTGCTCAGGTGGTGGTGACCCCCCAACCATAAAATTATTTTCATTGCTACTTCATCACTATCATTTTGCTACTGTGATGAATTGGGCGACCCCCGGGAAAGGGTCGTTCGACCCCCAAAGGGGTGGAGATCCACAGGTTGAGAACCACTGCCCTAAGAGGTGGTGGCATGCAGAGACAAGATGAGTGTGATCTGGCTTTGAATCACCTGTGAGACTCTAACCTCAGGTGGCCCATCTAGGAAATCCGGTAGCGAATCATGGCTTGTGGTGGGATTTCCTACAAGAGCCTCCATGGTCTAGTGAGCCATGTGGTCCACTGAGCCGTGTGGAACACCACTGGCTCGCAAGTAGGAGGCCTTCCTGCATTGCAGGGGGAAGCAGCTTTGCCTTTCTGTTGAAATACAAATACTTAAATCAATGTTCGGGTAATCACATTGAACTGGGATACTTGATCCAAAGGATGTGACTGATGACAGTCAATATTTATGTAGCACTTGTGTCCCCCCCAACCCAAGTCAGTGTTCAGTGTATCTTGTGTGTCATTGTGAACCACTGGGGAAATCATAGGCAGAAAGTTATCAAACTTTTTAGCTATTTATTTTTTTTGTAGAGAAAAGCCATCATAGTCCAACAGACCCAGGGACGTCCCTGCTCTTCTCTCGGCCGTTATTCCCCGGCTCTCTAAAAAGGGGGCTGGAAAAACATGACCCTTCGGTTGTCTAATCTGGACCCCAGAGGCCCCCAGGTCAAGGCCACCACCTGCAAGTACAGCTCAACTAAGACCTGCCCGGGGGCAGAGCTGCCCTTCCCCTTGGAAAGACCACCAGGAAAGGAGATTTCACAAGATCCTAGATCAGGGGGCCTTTCAGAGCGTGTTTTTGCTACCAAGCTGAGGGATGGGAAACGTGGCAGGAAAAGACAACAGGAAAGCCTAACATGGATTCAGTTGCAAGAGAGAGAGAGAGACTTGGCTAAAACATCGATAATATCAGCGGTTGCATGAGATGATCACTAGCCAACAGGCAGAAACAGGCCCTCCTGTGCTCATTCAGCTACACAGGGCAGACGGCAAACCCTGGCCCCTCTGCACAGTGACAGACTCAGGAGTCTGAGCTGTGTGGGTTCACCTGGACCCTGACCACCTTATAACAGGGGAGGTGATTCCAGAAAATGGCATATTTGAAGAGGCCCCCTGGTAAGATACAACTGGTCTCTCCTTGGCCAGAGCAACAGAGAAAGGTGGAAACACTCAGAGAACAAACGGGTCTACAGGACTACCTTCCTAATGCTGTGACCCTTGAATACAGTTCCTCAGGTGGTGGTAACCCCCAACCATAAAATTATTTTCGTTGCTGCTTCATCACTGTCATTTTTCTACTGTTATGAATCGGGTGACCCCTGTGAAAGGGTCATTGGACTCACAAAGGGGTCGTGACCCACAGGTTGAGAACTACTGGTCTATAGGGAAGTACCGGGAAGAGACGACAAAAGTATTTGTTCATTGTATCCAGGCACAGCCAATGCCATACGAACCAGTGATTCAAACAGGCTTTCCAAAATGAATTGCAAGGAGGGGGCATTGTATTTCTTAGATCTAGGCCCTGTTTCTCGTCAATAATTAGGCAAAGTTTCCTTGCCTTAATATGCCTTGTGGAAAGGGGGGGGGGAGATCATGTTTGTAAAAGATGCATAATGAAGAGAAGAGTTCTCAGGACGAGCAAACCAAGTGTTTCCTGAGCTCCGTCTATAAAGGGTCTAAATGGCAGGCCTAGTCAACATGAGCCTGCTGAAATTCCTAACTGGGCTGTTTCCCAACATCAGATGCATTCCTACAACAACTTCCAGGACGGAGTCAACATGACCCCTGAGGAACGGCCACGCAGCGCCGTCCTGACCCCTCTCCCTCTGCACTTCCTGGTCTCCATGCAAGGGAGCATGGGCCTGCCAATGCCAAGGGCATGCTCTGGACAAGAGATTGCTCTTCGTTTTCCTTTGGGAAATAAGTCACACTTTCTGGCTCAGAAATAAAATGGCACCTTCCCTCACTGGCTACTTCTATTAATTATGTAATACAGTGCTCTTCACATCCCTCCTGGCCTCTGACATTTGTTCATTTCAGCATGCGAGCTTTAAAACTCAAGGTTCCCAACCTCACAGTGCACCAAGAGCTTGTTAACAGGAGGGCCTTGGGGTGTCCCCTCAGGGGGTACAGATAATTCAGCAGGGCTGGAGTGGGAATCAGGAGCCTGAATTTGTAACACCTTCCACAGGAGATTCTTATGCCACGGGTGTTGGCACCACACTTTGATAACCACAGCCCTTAATAAATGGTACAGATGAGGAAGAAAGGCCTGAATGACCTACTTGTAAAACTTCATAGGAAACTAGGTGGGTTTGAACTGCCAAACTTTCCATTAGCAGCAGGCACTTACCCCTATGAATCACAACAGAAATCACCTGAGAGGAAGGCCAGCCCATACATGAGGCGGCGACAAAGGACTCGGACAACTGGCAACCAGGAAGGCGACAGGAAGCCAGGACAGTGTTTTGATCTACTGTGTATGGCATTGCCAGAATTGGAATTGACCAAACTGCAACTAAAAACAATGACAACAAAAGGTGTTTTGAAAATGCTCACTGGCATCTGCTTGACATAGTGTCAGATTGAACTATGTATGGGATGAAGATTCGGCTAATTAAAACAAAAGCAAAACCCACTGCCATCAAGTCGATTCCAATTCATAGTGGCCCTGTGCCGGAAAACCAAACCAGTGCCAGTAGATCTATTCCAACTCCACAGATCGAGAAGGGCTACCCTTCAATGACTGTAAATCTTAAGGGAGCAGAGAGCCTCATCTTCCTCCTATAGGGCCACTGGTGGGTTCGAATCCACCAGTTTATAATTTCCGCTGGTAGCTTTTATCTTTATTATAATTTTCTCCAACTATACCCTGTCTCCTCTGTGTGGCGTCTACCTTAATTCATTACCAAACACCCCTGAGGTTTCCCCTGCACCCACTTGGTTCTCGCCTCTGAATAACTGGTACCTTTTGTCACCAACCACATCAGCACTGCATCTGCCTGGCTTTCCATCAGTCCAGCTTCCCATCCACTGACCAAACTCATCCTTTCTTCCAGCCCAGCAGAACTCAGAGCACGTATTCCCAAACCAGCCAATTCACCTCCTAATACGCAAAACACGACATTTCGCAAACTGTTTACTTACATCCATGCCAACAATATTACTCAAATGTGGTGGAGTGAAAAAGCCATGGGGAATAGTGTCGTTGGCCAAGAGCAGTATTTGGAGATCTAAAATTACAAGGAAAATCATACAGCATTCATTTTACTGAGTCCCAAATCTCTATCAGATGATGTTGAGCAGAAAGATTCTAAAATTGGCAGAGAGAAAGGAAAAGTTGTCTTAAAGTTTGGGCCATGCCAGGGCTGCCTACAGAAGAAATAGGATCAGGTGGCATGCCCCTGGGAAAGTTATCCTAATAAGCACTGTCTGCAGGGCCAGGAGAAGCACACCGAGGAAATGTGGGGAACGAAAACACGTGGAAATTGTTGCCAAGAGGTCAGAGTAAACAAGGAAGTGAATCTGAAGTATTGGAGGGCAGCATTTACAGCCAAGCAGACTCTGAGAGATGAGTTCAACCTGACTGTCCGTGGTTAGCACTGATGGGGCAGACCGGCCTGCAGGCAAAGCACAGGCCTGAGTTGAGCCCACGCAAAAGACATCCTGCTCTCAGGGAGCTCAGCCCTGGTACCTTCCCCCTAGGTCAGCAGAGTAGAGGAGGAGGGAGCCATGATTCTCACCAGGGGGCCTGGGGCACACAAAGAGGAGCCAGTCAATGGCAAAGGAACCCAGGACAAGGAGTCCTGAGCAGGCAGGAGAAGCCCCTGGGGGTTCACACTTGGGAACACTGCTGAGCTGAGGCATTTTTCATGTATGACCTCATTCAACCACCCCACGAACCTCTGAACGATGGTCAGGACCATCAGCATACGTGTTTTTCGAATGGGGTGACTTAACCTCGTCCCAAGTCTTAGTTACCTGTCCACGGTCAAGTAGTCAGGAAGTGTCAGCCAAGGTTGATGTCAAACTCCAAACCAAATTCACGGCCATCAAGTCATGTTCACTCAGAACAACCGTCTAGGGCAGGGGAGAACCATCCCTGTGGGGTGCCGAGACTGGAACTCTTTAGAAGAGAAAATCTCATTGTTCTTGTGAGAAGTAGCTGGTGGTTTAGAACTGCAGGCCTTGCGGTCAGCAGCCCAAACACAGCTGCCACGGAGTCCGTTCTGACTCAGGGTAACCCCACATGTGTCAGAACAGACCTGAGCTCCAGGGAGTTTCCGATGATGGCTTTTGTTTTGCTTGTTAGAAGCAGATTACCAGCCCTGGCGTCCAGGGCGGACTTGAACCTCCCAGCCAAGTCACAGGCCGTCTGCACCGCCCAGGGACTCCTTACTCCAAAGACTGAACTGCTAGCCACTGAGCAACACGACCTCAAGGTCAGGGCAAGCCAAGGTGAAAGCACTGAAGGAAAGAAGAGAAAAACAGGAATGCCAAGTCTAAGAGGGCCAGGGAACTGAAACAGAATTTCCTTTCTTGCATCCTCTCTGGCTTGGGTCTGAATGCATGCTAAGGCTCAGCACTTACTAGGCGATGTTTCAATGGCATGCTCAATCCGTACTCAGAAGCAGAGCAGATGAATAGGGGCACAAGTGCGCACACATATAAATACAGCTCTGAATACTTTTCCTAAGTATCCAAACAACCAATTTGTGTCATACCAACAAATTATGTGCTATTTTCTCTCCACTAGGAGGACAGGAAACCTTATTAGCAAAACGTGTATTTAGAGCAAGGAACAAACATCGTCTCTCCCGTATCTACAAAACATTGTGCTTAATTACCACATTGGGCAGCTTTAAATGAGTACCTGTTGGGTATATTATTTTCTACATGCTTGTGTATTTACAGTATTTTATAATTTAAAATAGATTAATGGAGGGGGTAAAACATCCCATTTGTTTCAAAATGCTTAAACCTTAAAAAAAAATTTTAAAAAAACTTTTCTTTAATTTTCTTCATTGGAAAAAAAAAATCCTATCCACAGCAAAAATCTTTGCTCATCTATGAGGGTACTCTCCAAAATTGAGCTAGCCCGATGTTTAAAAGGTTAAGAATGGTTAAGTGCTGATCTTGACATTGAAATTCCCATAGGATGGTCATGAAGACTGTTTGGGGGCGGGGGTCCCTCCTGGCTCCCCAACTCTCTGAAGTGCAGGCAGCCTCCATCTGCATCACCTGGGGAGCTTGTTGGAAAAGCAGATTCCTGGGCCCCACCAAGAGCCCACTACAAAAAGGCATTTTAAACAAACAGCTGCACGTTTTTTGCGAACCTGTCTAGCCTGGTTTTAAAACAGAGCAAAGCAGGCCCTGGGCAGAACCTACAACCCGCTCCTTCTCCTCTCCTAACACCCGGAGGGGCAGCCACAGCTCCTACGTTAGGGAAGGAGCCGAGTGAGAGCTGAAGTCACAGGCAGTGTGGGACGGAGCCCAAACAGCATCCGCCTGTCCACCCTCCAGTCAGTGCTGGGAAATTCCAAAGCGGACCGGGGTAACCCAAGTGGCGTGCCCCACCTTTCAAAGCTGCCTGATCAGCACCCTCGGGCTCAGGAAACAGCACTGTCACTGCGAGCAATGAAAAACAGTCTGCATCAGTTAGGGCTGTGGGCACAGTCAAGACCAAGTCCGGGTGGAGAGCGTGCTGCAGCCCTGGTGGCAAGGTGGGTATGAGTCGGGCTCCAATCCACCAGGTTTTCTCCTCGGGTGAGAGACGAGGCTTTCTACTCCCGTGAAAAATGACAGTCTGGGGGGCTCTCAGGGGGAGCTCTACCTACCTGGCCCTCTGGGGTCACTTTGAGTCAGCACCGACACGGTGGCAGTTGAGTTCTTTGGAGGGTGGTGGGAAGAACCCTGAACAACCTCACTCCAGCGGATTCTGACTCATGGGGAGCCCATGTGTGTCAGAGACCTGCACCCCCTAGAGTTTCCCACGGCTGGTGTGTCGGTCGATCTCCAAGCCTCTCTTTCAGGGTGCTTCTGGGTGAACACAGGACCTCACACCTTTCAGTGATCCGTCAGGCTCCTAACCACCAAGGTACTATTTAGAAAGGGGGTCATCAGTACCACCTGCCTCGCCAGGTTTGGTTTAATTCCGTGTGGTCTTGCCCTGGTGGCAGAGCGATTAGGCCTTTCTAAGTACAGCTGTTAACTGCAGACAGTCATAGAAACCACCAGTCTCTCCTCAGAGAAAGCCGGGCTTTTTACCCCCGTAAAGAGTCGCAGGCTTGGAAACCTACAGGGGCAATTCTACCCAGTCCTATAGGGTCGTCAGTTAAGAGCGGGCATCCACTCAATGGTGGTGGGTTTGATTCACTACACAGAGCTGTGACGAGCCAGAAAATGCTCTCAGCAGTCACTGAAGCACTCCCCCCAATTAATTCATCACCCTCCTCAGCACTCCTCCACCCCACCCCCACCCCCACCCCACCCCCGTGTCATCTTGGTCAGGGTTAAAAGCATGGTGGCACAGCCCTCTCTCTGAGCTGCCCTCGTTCACTGCTAGGACAGTTTGGGGGGCAAAAGCTGCATTTTAAGGAACCTTTCATTTGAGCTCCTAAATATATCTGACTATATACGTGGAACACCCAAGCCCAGTGGCAGGGTTAGAAATAGCAAAAGAATTCCTTTCAACAGGTCAGGCAGGGCATGAGTGGGGCACGGGAAAACGTCCACCCAGCAGGCCAGGCAGAGAGAGGGCCAGCATGGCCAGGCTGGGCCACAGGCTGGGGGCGGGCTTCAACAGAAGGTTCATGAACTATGGTAACCCCAAATTTATGGTTTCTAAATGTGTATTTTAACTCGTGTTGCAAACACATAGTTGACCCAGTGTGAACTTGACCTCTGGATCCCCCTGCCTTCTCTGGCCTGTCTGTGCAGCACGGCATGATTTTCCAACCAACCCTCCCTCTCCTACTCACCCCACCCCCCACCACCCCAACGCACACACATCCCTACTGGGGCCGGCGGCTCCTAGGGTCAAAGCTCACTGCGGATCTATTGGCAAAGCAAGCAGCTGACAATAGCCATAGCAGGCAGGAGAAGAACGTGTAATCGTTCTGGGCCCGGCTCCCCAGCTGGGCCAGCACAGCGCCAAGCCAACAGTGACAGGCGAGAGACCCCAGAGAGTCATCTCAGTGCCTGGAACTCTAGCCGCCCAACGCCCTACAGGATGAGATGGCCATTGGCCCACGAGGGGCAGCACTACACATGACTGGGTCTCCCCTGCACATCACTTAAAATTCTATGGATTGGTTTCTTGGTTTGGGTTTTTAAGTTCTTTTATTTTAAAAAAAAAAGCAGTGTGGGCTGGGTGCCAAGGCAAAGCAATGGAATATCGATTCTGTTTCTGGCTCAGGAGAGAACAAGCCATTGGATGTGCCATGAGTTGAGTGAGTAAAAGCAGACCCTCCACTCCCTACCGCTGGCTGCATTTCGCCTCTATTCATAGATCCTGGCACAGGGTGGAAAGCTAACCAGATATCCACTAAGTAAACGTAAGAACCATCCATGCATCCTGGAGGGCCCACAGTGCACCACGCTCCGACTCTGGATTCCTGTCGACCCCTTCCGTCCCAACGCCCTGCAGCTCGGCCTCACACTGGCCTCCCCTTTACCCCCCTGTGCTGCCCAGCTCCTGGTCCAGTCTCTTCATGAAAGCCTAGCCCCCTGGCAATACCTCTCTCTGGCCATACGCACCCTAAGGAGGCAAAACGATTGGAAGAACCCAAGCAGGGGCTGGACTCAGTGTGGATGGTGGCAAATTGTGCAAATGTGGGGGAGGTAACAATGTTACATAGTAGGGGTTTCATTTCCCACCCTCAAGGCCCACCTATAAGTGTGAACTTTGGGGAAAGAGAAACAAAGGTGGTCCTCTCTGGTCTGCCCCAAACTGGTATTCCTGTCAACATTCACCCAAGATGAACAACTAACATGACCTGTCTTATGGTATGATTTCAACTCCTAGAGACCCACACACAAGAGTACCTGGGAAAACAATAGGAGCTTGCAATTGGGCAGCTCTGAAAGGTGAGTAGGCAGTGAGCACCGAGAACTACCTGGGCGGATGGGCACCGCCAGTCTTTGCCCCTGGCTGTGCGGGTGGGCTGCCCCCTTGTTTCTCGTGTCTCTGATGGAGGAATTGGGGCTCACTAGCTCTTCAGTCCTCAGAAGCATTTTTCTGCGTCCCATGTAAATGAAGGTTCAATTGATGAAGCGCAGCCCCAGCTGGCTCGCAGGGGCACCTTCTTACCTTTCCTTCATTAGATAAGGAAATGCTGAACAACCTGAACTCATCAAGTCTCCTATGCAGAAACAATTTTCACCTCCAGTGCACGTGGCGTATGCACACTGAAACCCTTCGCTAACGATTCTGCAAACATGACAGTGCGGAGACTTCCTGGGGTGCAAACAGATGCGTGTGCACATTTTATGATGACTCCCATCTTAAGGGGGGCACTCTTAGCTCCCGTGTCACTGGGTTTTGTGTTTTTATAAGAAACGAACAATACCGAAACATAATTGCTCCCTAGCTGCATACTAAAGGAGACAAAGAAGAGACCACAAATCAATGTATTTGCATCTACACAGCACTTCTATTTATGCAGTAGTTCGTCACAAAACTTGGGCCTGGGGTATTTTTTTCCCCCCATTTGTAAACTGGGTATTTTCCCTTTAAGCAGCAAACTGATCTTAAGAAAACTGGAGACCCCTAAGCAATTGAATAAGTTATTTTAAATAAACCATTCAATGGTGGAAAACAATTCAGACCACTTTGAAGCTATAATATAAAAGATATCCGCATCTACACTATTAAAGAGAGAAGGGGAAAAAAGAGAGAGATCTGAAAAAACACTGGAGGGGAGAAGCAAACTGATGAAGAAAGGAGGCGGAATGTCCTTGACACCATCCAGTAATCAACACGAGGGATCTTCTGTGGTTTCTCCAATGCTTTCACATTCATGCTCTTTCACCATGACGCCTGCCACAATCTTGTGATCAAGGTTTTAGCACGGTCATTTCTGGGTGCGAAAATACAGGCTCAGAGTGAGCATGTGAATTTCCCAAGAACACACACCTACTGGAGATGTCAGGATTTGAACTTGGGTCTGAGCAGCATGATGTCAAGAGACTTTGCTGACATCATACTGCTAAGGCCACAGATACGGGTTTCTAAGTTTCAGCAGTAACCCAAAGGAGCCATCTGAAGGCAGAAGGGTCCCCTATCACTCATGCCTTCCCAGAACCAGAAAGCAAGTCCCCTGCTGAGAAAATACCGATCTAATTAGACATACTTTGGGTCTAAGCACTGACCTACCCCAAGCATCGCTTAAAAAACACACATTCCTGAACAGAGTTATCATCTCAGTTCCTAGCATGTGGACCTGAATTTGCATAGGCAGGTGATGTCACATTACTTAGATCCCAGACAACCCACCTTATAGGAACTTTATAGAAACCAGAAAAAAATAACACAAAACAGTCAGAAGCATGTGAAGCAGGAATTTTAAAATGAAATAATTCAGTGACTTCCTCTGGAAGTCTACATTGACTGCTTAGTCCTAGCGTTCTGACTGGTTTGCATTCTCTGCCTCTTCCTAGCAGGGTTACCAGAGGCCAAGCACATCAGACCGAGGCGCACACAGCCCTGCCTCCTCAGTGGGGAAGCAGAGCTGTGAGGTGATCCCTCAAGTTCTGGACACTCTCCTTCCTGATCCAAGAGCAATTTTGGGTCTCCCACGTCCCTCAGAAAACATCAGGAGAGGAGCTTCTCCTCGCTCCAGGGGTCAGCCAGCTGCATCTCCTGTCAGGTCAACTTCTTAAAGCCTTAGAGTCGCAGGCAGCAAAGAGCGCTCACCCACCCTCAGGAAACGTCCTGTGCTGTGGTTTGCCTCTTCCAGAGTCCCTGGGCGGCACAGCGCTGAAGCTTGGTGGCCAGCTGAAAAGTTGGCATTTCAAGCCCACCGCAGGGGCCTTGGAAGACAGACCTGCTTCTGAAAGGGCACATCCTGGAGAAGCCCATGGCTACTCTGCAAAGCATCACGCGAGAGGATCCCGTATAGAAGGGGGGAGAACGCACAAAGAAATGAGGCTTGCTGGTTAAAGAGAAACTGGTGGAACCCCTTGGCCAACCTTCAAGTCTGGAACTGAACTCACCTCCGTGTTAGAATAGCCACCCATTTTAAGGTCCAAGGGCTGTACTGACAAAGTGCAGAGGCCTCTGAAAGGAGGGAGGGAGACAGGAAACACTGGAAGACGAAGGATGCACAATGGTACACTGAGGGACTGCAAGAGATGAGTAGAAACGAGATGTGCATGAACATAAAACTGATGCTCTGAGGTGTAAATCTTCACCTAATGCACAGCAAACATTTAAAGGCAGGCACACACACACACACACACACACACACACCAGAGCTCTAATCTGCAGAAGGTGTATCCTGTTTTGAGATAAGAGACCAAGGGTGAATCAGCCCTGATCAATTCTAAATTCCAGAAAATGGTGACACATTGCCAGAAGTAGACTCTAAGGATTTAAGAACTGAGAAACTAAGTCTGAATCTAAACTGCGTCTACTCTCCAGCCTGTCTGACCCAGTGGCTGGAGTTCAGTGCTCGGGAAGTGGACAGAAGCCCCCGCTCTGTGGCCAGTCCTGATGGATCACGGTCCAATCGGAGCCCACCTGGATCCTCCTTTCTAAAAACTAAAGCTGCTACATCAAACCCCTCCCTTCTGTTTCCTTCAATGACTGAAGACTTTTTTCCCCTTAGCAAGTTTACTAGAATGACTATACTAGAAAATGTTTCTATTATGTCCACCGAATCCAAACCAGGTACAAGGCAAAGTACTCAGCTAGATTTATTGTGAGGAATACGAAGAAGCAATTGAAATACTAGACGATTCCAATCCACATCCATCCTGTGAGGGCACTGGCTGGATGCAGAGAACACCTGCAAAGGCTCAACTCCAGCCACATCGAAATAAGGTTTTATTTCCAATTAGCACCAGATTTGGCACAAGCTTGTTCAGGGGCGTCGTGCATCTTAGCTTAATCTTTAACTTCATAATACACAGGGAAACTATTTTTCTGACGTTCTTAGATCTGCATGCCCCGTAAAAAAACCCTGCTAAACATGGACTAACGCCTATGAGGCACAAGTGGGGAAGTCGCACAAGTGGGGAAGTGAGCACCTCCTGAGAAGCAACAGGCCTCAACGACGGGAGCCTGGGATGGGAGCTTGGGGTGGCCGTTTTCAGAAAATGTAAAGAACTCTGGATGTTTCGTTCCAAGTGATCAAACCAGGAGCAGGCAAGTCAACTCCAACCTACAGAGGGCTCCCTGTGTGTCCGAGAACGACGATGTTCCAGATTTCCAGTGGCTTATTTTTTTAGAAACAGATTGCCAATCCTTCCTTCCGAGGCACTCCTGTTCGATCCTCACCCCCAACATGTTGGTTAAGAGTCAAGCACACTAACCATGGCACCAGCCAGGATATGCCCCACTGCCATCAAGCCCATGCTGAGTCCCAGACCCAAACCAAACGCAATGCTATCAAGATGATTCGAACTCAAAGTGACCCTGTCACTTTGAACTGCCCAAGGTAGAACTGCCTCAGTTCTTTGACCCTGAGGTAGAACTGCCCCTGGGGGTTTCCAAGACTGTAACTCTTCAGGGATAGAAAATCCCACATCTTTCTCCCTCAGAGCAGCTGGTGGTTTTGAACTGCTGACCTTGTGGTTAGCAGCCCAACTCATAACCGTTATGCCACCAGGGCTCCTTTCAAACTCATAGCAACCCTAAATAAGGCTTCTGAAGCTGTAAGTCTTTACCGAAGAAGGCAGCCTCCTCTGTCCCGTGGTTGGTTTGAACCACTGACCTTGCAGTCAGCAGTCCAATAAATACCCAGCAATGCCACCAGGGGTCCTTCCATTCAAGAACAGGGGTGGGTCCGTTCCTTGTTTCCTAATGTCACCTTAAAAAATGGTGCTCCCTGCTTGGTATTGGTGTTTAAGGGAATTGTACTGTTTCTGCCATATCTCATATCCCCCAGCAGAATTCCTTTTCCCTCCCTTCTGATTTGGAGGTGTGGCAGACCAATTACTACCTCGGTTGCATCCAGAGGAATCACAGGTGGATGACCCTGGTTCTACACAAGGCATCTGCCGCCTGTGGCACTGATAGGGCACAATTTCCTCAACCCAAAGGCTCTTCTGTGTGGTAGTGAAGGTTGCAGTAATGCAGCCAACAACTTGGCAATTGCTCAGGTCGATTCCCCACATCAGCATCAGCCCCTGAGAGTGACCACTGTGGGATCTCCCACGTGAACATCCCCATGTGGTCTACTGTTCCAAGACACTGTGACCAATCCAACTTACGTTTGGTGCACCTCTGGGAGCCAGGGGCCTTACTCCAGCCATGGCAGCACTGCCCTCCGCAGACATTCACCCTGAAACAAGACAAGAGCCCTGAGTTCTGCAGTCTCTGTTCAAGAACTCAAGTTTCCAAGAATTTCTTGAAAGCCCAGCGTCCTGCTTCCGCATCCCTCTGGACTGCTGGCAGCCTTAAGGGGCACCCAGGATACCCACAGCAAAGCCGTGCAGCTGGAAGGTTACAGTCTATCAGGGAAGCGGGAGAACCAAGTCTACATGACCCAACGCTCCACAGGCGCTAAGAAAGACTTCCAAATAAGAGTGTTCAGACCCCAAATAAAAGTAGAGCCAAGTTTATTTTGTACGTTATTGGCGCCCACATTTTAAACTGAAACTGAGTTTTAGAGAGGTGTCCAAAAGCAGGTGAGGTCACAGGCTTGGAGTCACCCCTGGGGAAGAAAAACAAACACCAAGTAAGCAAAACAAGTCTC
>NW_022103907.1:5998703-6017783 GCF_000313985.2 Echinops telfairi | reverse complement strand
GCGCGGGACGCACGGCGGCAGCCCGCAGCGCAGGCTTGAAAAGCTCTCTCTCGCGGTGGAGCCGAGTGTCAGAGCTCGGCAGCCAATCTCCGGCAGACGTGACGTCAGGCAGTAAATCCTAATTGGGGAATCCGTGAGAGGAGCCCGAGATCGCGCCGCCACCCTCCACGGCCACAGGGTCGATCGTTCTGATGGGGTCCGACAGGCCCCCGGGTCCACCTTCCTGGAGAGGACAAAGGGCCCGACACACGTCGCCCAAGGTCCTCTCCTCATGGAAGCCGCACAGGATGCGTTTGCGAGTGCTTGGAAAGCCTTCTTTTTTAAGCCGTGTTCGCTCGGATTCTTGCTGTGGGTCTATGACCGGGATGTCCAGGCGGACCCCACAGGGGACCGTCCCGAGCTGCCCAGGAGAGCGCCTTTGGAGGCGTCCGGGTCTGCAGGCTCTGGTACCCTGCTCCCAGCTCCCGGCTCGGCGGGTACGCGGAGCGGGCAGCAGGGAGCGCCCGCGCACAGGGACCCCCGCCGCAGGCTTCCAGCGCAGCCAGCCCTGCGCGCGTAGTTTAGCATCCCTGACTGCCACAGCCCATTTTCAGTATTTCAAACGAAAAGTCGTGGGAGGGAGGGAGAGGGAAAGGGAAAGTCGCGGCTTCTAGGACACTGGGCTATTGTGAAAAGGCATGGGGAAAACGGGATACAGATCATGGTAGTGGTGAGACAACACGACAGACAACCTATCATTGACGGTGGAAAGGCAACAGCAACAAAAACGTTCCATCTCTACTCAGCGCAATAAAAACTAAGATAAAAGTCCCTGGGTCTCTCACCCTGGAGATGACACCAAGAACACGGACGACGCTGGGAGTCTACAGTGCTGTTTGGAGAAATCCGTGAATAATCATGGAATAATCATGAACTAATGGCATGGACTTCTAGCATCTGAATTCAAAACACTGTCACCAGGGGACTTCATGATTTGATTTCATAAATGTAATTAAAAAACCCGTGGTTGTAGCTGTCCGTTTTATAAAACGCCGTTAAGTTAAGAATGATGGCCTGTTTCCAAGGCCCTGGCTTATTGTTCCTCTTTATCCTGAGCCAGTGCCTCTTTGTTTCGTCATCGGCCTGCATTGGTGAGTAGACAATTGGTAGCAAGCAATAATGATCTAAGAAGTAATCATGGAAAATCTATTTGAAATTGAGGAAACTGAATCCATTCATCGTTTTCCCCTCTCTGTACATTAGAGAAAGAGCTCCCTTATTTGACTTGGCAGAAAAGCACCTCGGGCCAGCTGCCAGAGCACCAGTTTCCTGTGAGAACACAGCCTGAGTGCCACTCTTGGGCTCTAGATTAAACAGCACTGGAGTGGAGGTCTTCAACGAGACCTCAGCTCCAATCCGAATATCACCACTCATGAGCCACCAGGCTGGCCACCCGCTCTTCCTCCTCCGTAACACAGAAAAGTTGGGTTTAAAAATCTCTCCAGCCCTGTCTGTGGACAGCCCCCCCGCCCAAAAAAAACAAACATTCAGGGTCCACCTGGACAGATATCAGTGAGATCATCCAGGTTAACTTCTTGAGCCAAGGCAAAATGAACCAGCTGATTGCTATAGGGATGGATTGTAACTAGTGTCTCAGAACAAAAGATGTATAAATTGTTGAAGAGGGAAAAACTAATGGGCTTTATAAACTTTCACCACAACTACTATTTTTATTAAGTGAACCAGCTGAGAAGGCTGTGGAAGATCAGTTAGTCAAGAAGTTGCTTCCTAGCAAAGGGTTCTGTGATGAAGGGCACAATGCAAGCTAAGAAATATCCACCAAGTGCCTACTGCGCCTAAAACACAGAACCAGGAGATATAAAATACCAGAACGCACAACCTCCCTAGATGAATGAGAAACTTCCTGCCTGGTTAGAGAGGAGACATAAATAAATGGAAGTCCACTGGCTGGATTGAGCAACACCTTGGGATGATAGAACACTCCAGAGCAGGACTTAGTTGTGTGACGCCAGTATCACAACACAACCACAGGGTTCTGTCACCCCATGGAACACTGACAACATCTGAAGAACATATAACACTTTCTGATCAGTTGCCATCCCGTCCACCCTAACTCATGGATGCTGTATATGCAACAGAACTAAATGTCGCAGTGTCCTGCCCGGACCTCGTTGGTAGGTTGGAACCCATCGTTGTAGCTATTCTATCAACTCATCACATCAAGGATCTCTCCTTTATGGACCCGCTACCAAACACTGTGATGTTTTCTAGGGACTGGTCCATCCTGATGACATGTCTAAAGTAAGCAGGACAAGGTGTTGGCATCTTTGCTTCTATGGAGCGTCGACACGTATTTCCTCCCAGGCTGACGTGTGCGTTCTTCTGGAAGTCCTTAAGATGTTCCCTCTTCCTTTCCAATCTCAGAGTCGGAACTGATTTCACAATAGAAAGGGAAAGCGGTTCCTACCTACGACTAACGCCAGGTCATGGAGACTGTACAGAGAGCTTACCACTCAGGTGAGTTAAGGGATTTAACAATTGAAACAGATGGGAGTGGGGTGGGATGGGTGTCTAGAGCTCACTGCATTGCGAAGAGCCAGAATAAACGGGAGAAGAGCTGTCAGCTAGGAGAACAATCAAGACACAGCAAAGGGTAACATCCCAACAGGACAGGGCTTTGCTAGTCTGCAGTGGTTTATGGACCGTTCGTGTGGGTCACTCTTACCAGCCAAGTAGCATAAACCAGCTCCTCTTTCGGGGGTTCATGTTCTGAACTACGAGTCAGCAGGGCTGGGCTCTGTTGCTGCTTTACTTCCCAGGCGACTTGAGCAAATTGTTTTACTTCTCCGAGCCTCAGTTTCCTGAGGATGTGAGGATCTGGCCAGAATATATGTATTTGTGGGGAGCAGTTATCTTTACCTACCCTATCTCACTGCCATCCAGTCAAGTCCGACTCCATGACCCTATAGGACAGAGAGCTTCCCCGGGGGTTTCTGAGAATGAAGTTATTTTACAGAAGTATAAAACTTCATCTTTCTTCGTCAGAGTACCTAGTGATTTTGAACTGCTGGCCTCGAGATGAACAGCTCACGAAAAAGATCCAATACAGAAAAAATACACAATGCAATCTTCCTTTTGCTTCTCCTAAAGCAAGGCCAAGGTGGGCATGTCATCCAAATCTCACCCAATTGCTGGCAGGTTTATGACGGATTTGGAAGTTCTTGTACAAAGGTGCCTGTGAAAGCCGAAACTTAAGGTGAAATAGTAACCTGTCGGAGAAGGAAAACTCACATATATTCCACTAAAGTGAATGACACAAAAGGGGTAAGACAGCACCTCGTCCAAGGTGGAACACTTGTAAAACCCCTCCCCCCTCCAAAAAAAAACCCCAGACCTATTCCATCTCTGACAGATCCCACTGTCCAATCGTTTCTGAAACAACCACAGGAAGAAGAAAGAAACCCAGTCTGGTGTGAATGTTAAACCCATCCCTAAGGGACTCATTTCCATGTTGGTATACATGTGTGTACATCCAGCCAATAACAGAAATATATGACCCATGAGAAAATGACCCCACTCTCCAGTCAGGAAATGCTAGTGAAATCCCAGTATTGCACATAAGTCTCCTGCTATTTATCTAGTGAGCGAGATCATCCTTGAAGAGTATTTTATGAACCCCATGTATGAAATGATCACTGATTACTCATCTAAAATGCTGAAATCACTAATGTTCCACAAGTGAAAGCCTCGTTTCTGCCAGACATGGCCAGTCTATGCCAAGTCTAGACCCAATGTAATGCCATGGGTCTTGGGCTCAAACCCCCTGAGGGTCCCAGGTCCATTTATATTGGCAGGACACAACTTCCTGGTTCAAAACATAAGTCTTTAAAGACCTCATAAAACTTCTTGAACTTCGGATTTTTATGGTTTTTACCAAACAATACACAGATGAGCTAAGTGTAAATGAATCAGAAAAGAGGATTATATTTCCCTTAAAAACTCATGAGCTTGGAGATTAGGGGAAAAAAGAAAGGTTGGCAAATGCCACCTTGTAAAGCACTTTGAGACCATTAGCCAAACTCGAAACGTAGCCAGGTTGCCTCATCCTTACACTTTATAAGCTTTATAATTGAAAATCTTTTCCTACATTTAAGATCAGCTGCAGAACAAATTTAGTGGCTGCCTGTGATCAACACTGCTTCCACCCATGTTCTCTTCAGAACAATGACTACATGGGGCACCTTCTAGTCCAGTGGTCCTCAAGCTGTGGGTGGCGACCCCTTTGGGGGGTTGAATGACCCTTTCACAGGGGCCGCCCGATTCATCACAGTAGCAAAATGACAGTGATGAAGTAGCAACCAAAATAGGTTTATGGCTGGGGGTGTCACCACCGCATGAGGAACTGTTTGAAAGGGTCGGCATGAGGAAGGTTGAGAGCCACTGCCCTAGTCCTTTCATGAAGAAATTCCTAGAAAGAGAAGGAAGGCAGGAGTGGATCAGTAGATTATCCATAAAACAGAACAAAAGAGTGAAAGAAGAGAGACCGAGGCCTGAAAAGGACAGGGAGGAGGAAACCAGGAGAAGGGACGCGGGGAGAAGGCGACAGGGAAGGAAGCAGTGGGACACTGAACAGAAAGAAGTGAACAGAGGTTAAAAGAAAACAAGGAAAATGAATTCGAGAAGGAGGACGGGAAGAGAACCCTGCACGAGCAAGAAAGTCAACAGGTAGGAGGAAGGAAAAAGGGAGAGGCATTAAAAATGACAGGCAGAGGGCAAAAGACCAATACATTGAATCGATAAGCTAAGTTTTGCAAGCTGCTCATGAGGATTCTGGCAGCTGTTTGTGAGCATCAACTAGTTCTGCCCTGCATCTCAACTTGTTCAGAAGGTGCTCGAACAGTGTGGCCGACGAGCAAGATGGCTACGACCACAGTGTCTCCTGGAGGCAACCTGCAAGTAGCTATCTTATTTTGTTCTCTTCTCCTCTTGTTATTTCAATCATTACACACACACACACACACACACACAAGCGCAAAAAGTGGGGGGTGGGAAGGGGATCAGAAATGTGTGATCTCCACCCTTAATGCCCATTGAAGATAATGTGAAGAACAAGTGGGATTCATACCAGTTACGCAAGCATCGTTCAAGTAAAACAAAGGAAAAGAACCACACAATCACATCAAGTGGCACAGGAGAGACATTTGCCAGCATCCATTCCTGGTTTAAAAAAAAAACAAACTTAATGTTGAGGGCAACAAATGTATAAATGTGCTTTACATAACTGATGTATGTATGGATTGTGATAAGAGTTGTATGAACCCCCAATAAAATGATTTTTTTAAAACTTAACAAAATAGAGAAGGGAAATTCCTCAACATAATAAAGGGAATATATGCAAAACTAACAGTCAACACTACTCTCAACAGAAAGAAACTGAAAGAATCCCACTAGCAAACAGGAGCAAGATGCGAGTGCCCTTTACACTCATTCTTATTCAAAAATGTGCAAGTTCTCAACTTTCCTATTGCCGCAACCCTTTAATACCATTCCTCATAGTGTGGGGACCCCCCCAACCATAAAGTTATTTTCGTTGCTATTTCATAACTGTCATTTTGCTACTGTTATGAATAGGGCGACCCCTGTGAAAGAGTTGTTTGACCCCCAAAGGAGTCATGACCCACAGGTTGAGTACCACTGTCTTAGAACTATCGGGCAAGGAAAATTAAGAGTATCCAAATTGGCAAGGAATAAATAAAACTCTCTATTTGCAGATGGTCTGCTCCCATACATATCTCCCAAAGACTCAGCAAGAAAATTGTTGGGATTGATTGAATGGTCCAGCAAGTGGCAGGATATAAGATCAACATACAAAAATCAATCAGATAACTTTACACTAACCATGAGAGCTCTGAAAAGAAAATTAGGAAAACAATACTGTTCATAATAACCACCCAAAGGATGAAATATTTAGGAATATAACTAGAGAAACAAATGGCTTCTGCAAAGGAAATGACCAAACACCACCACAAGTAATCAAGAGATGTATATAGATGGGAGAACATATCATGCTCATTAATAGAAAGACTTCACATTGTGAAAATGTCAACATTGTCCCAAACAATTTACAGATATAATGCAATCCCAATCCATATTCCAACAAGATTCTTTAAATAAATGGAAAAACTGCCAAGCACAAACAAGGGTGTGTCTGGCTGAAAAAAATAAAATAAATGGAAAAACTAATCACCAACCTTATGTGAAAAGCAAGGAGACTCTGGATAAGCAAAGTGCTGCTAAAGAATAAAGTAACTGGCCTCACACTTCCCGGTCTGAAAGCCTGTTACACAGCCATGATAGTCAACAGAGCCTGATACTGCTACAACAGTAGCTTCATAGACCAATTAGACAGAATCGAGAACCCAGAAATAAACCTGCCCACCTTCAACAAAGGGATAAAATATGAAATGAGGAAAATATAACCTCTTTAACAAAACTGGATATCCATTTCTGGAAGAAGGACACAGGACCCATTTATTGTGCCATATACAAAAACAACCTCAAGATGGATCAAAGACCTAAATGTAAAGCCTCGAACTATAGAGGTCACAAAGGAGACCCTGTGGGATGGGGTAGAACTGCTCCCTAGGGTTTCTGAGGCTGTAAATCTTTAGAGGAGCAGACAGGTCTCATGCCTGGTGGGTTTGAAATGCAGTTAGCAGTCTTAACCCACCACACCAACAGGGCCTTTTGCATTTTCCCTGGAGAATAGTAAGTATTTGGCAAATGCTGGACACAGTGGCACCCTGCTTCCACCTAGCTAACCACAGCTTTTCTGTGGGCTTGTCTTCTCACTTCAAGCCTCCCATTAGAAACAGTGTGATAAAATAGAAAACTGGATAGGGTTTGACGTCAAAGCGACCCGCGTTCAGATTTCCATTGCACAATTGTAAAAGCGTGACCTCAAAAACTCCTTGCATCTTGGCCTCCTCCTCTGAACAATAAAACCATGTTGCTTAGAATTAACTTGTGATCTGTCAAAGAAACTCCCAATAGTGGCCTTAAAAAGCAAGAGGAGGAGCTAAAAGAAAGAGAGAGTCCCTCAACAATATGGCCTGGCCCGGTGTGCGCAACAGTCGGTTGAAACATAGCAATGACTGTGTAATGTTTCATGGGATCAGGTGAGTTGGAACCAACTCAACACCTCGCAGCCACATACTTCTCTCACCCCCTGTCCCCACGATGTCCCCATGAGTTGAAATGAACTCAATGGTAACTGTTAATACTTCCTCCACTGAAACAGAAGAGTGGGCAAGGCTGACCTGGAAGGTGGCTCCATGCCCAACAGGGATTTGGACCCCTCTGATGCTAGTGCTCTATCATTCCTTTTCCCCCCAACTTTTTCTTATGAATTAGATGAGGGTTTATAGAGCAGATCATCCATTTTATATTCAATAACTCATCACACTTCTCAAGCATAGGAATAATCGTGAGGATGATGTAGGGCCGGGCAGGGTTTCATTTTGGTATGAACAGGGATTGCTAAGGTTCCGAAGGGGCTCCATGACGCTCAACAGGTACAAACAGGCACACGGTATTTGTCCTTTCGTGGTCCACTCTATAGAGGTGTATGAGCAGTATGCATGCTGGTCTTTCCAAAAAGGCTACTGGGGACTCATGAGGTCCCTAACTTACTGTACTGACTTTGGGTAAATTAGTGGGTCACTTGGCATCTCCCTACAACCCCAGCAATAAGTACCAGTGAAAAATGTCCAATGCCCAAAGGTCTTCAGAAGTATTTGGGTCCCAGTGAGGTTGGGTCTGGGGAAACATGGCCTCAGGTCAGTCCCTATTCTCCTCTGCTGTCCCACTCATGGGGCTCATAACAGCCTTTTGGGGCCTCCTGTCCAATGCAGCCTCTCTCTTCTGCTGTAGAAAGGATTATTCATGATTGCAGACAATCATCCCAAGCAGGATGGTGGGTTTGGAACACTGACTCAAAAATGCTAATAAGTGCCTGTGCTTATTTGAAAAAGGTGAATGCTGGTTTTTCCAATTTTACAAGTCGCTAGTGGAAAAAGAGATGTAAACCAAAAAAAGGTTGGTTCCAGGGGGTGCTTCCCGCAGGGGCAGGATTTGGTGGTGGTGAGGGGCATGAGGAACTTCAATGCGGGTGTAGAAAGGA
Source organism: Echinops telfairi (assembly GCF_000313985.2). Taxonomy (NCBI): domain Eukaryota; kingdom Metazoa; phylum Chordata; class Mammalia; order Afrosoricida; family Tenrecidae; genus Echinops; species Echinops telfairi. The sequence continues at coordinate 6,009,601 of NW_022103907.1, read as the reverse complement.
GAGAAAACTTAACTAGGTGACACATAGGGTGGCTGGGGGGAGGGGTGTCAGCCAATGGTAGGGACCTAACATACGGTGGCAGAAGGTCGGATTCCTCAGAAGGTCGCTGAGTAGCTTCTTGAGTGTTTGTACGAGGGGTTGGAAGAAAACCTTCATCTTTGGACACGGGTTGTGAAGGGGAATTTGCCAACAGAATAGGGGCCACCAACATCATCTGGCACATTTCCTCAGTCCTGGGGAGAGGATTTGGAAGGACACTTACCTCACATCAATCTAAGGGAATTGGTCAGGGTGCCCAGGCTTGCCTGTCTGCACATTTCAAACTGCTGGGGGTCATAGGTACCCTTGTCAAGCCAACCAACCCCCCAAGTGGGCCACTTTCACTCACAAAGGGTCTGGAGCTTTCCAGGACAAATTTTAATCCTATAACCCATTAGCAAATCCTGTTTTAAAATGATCTAGTATACATTGTAAGGGGGATTTTATCTTTACAACAGGGTCCCCCATATGCTGACTCTCCTTAAAAGAGGAAGAATAGGACAACAGTGAACAAGGAGACCTCGAATTGGCTGAAGTTGGAGAAGGCTCCTTGGAAACAAATGCCGGTTACCTAATCAAACAGGCAGTCTGGATCCCATGAAGTGGGGCAGAATCATGAGATATCTCGTAACAGACACTGAATGTATTGGCTAAAATGTGCAACAATCCAGAGGACAGTGATTCACCAAGCTATAGACACTGGAGGGCTATCAAGAGCGTGACCCAGAAAACATAAAAATGCCACCAAGGATTTTTGAAAAGGGATCCACTCAGTAGGGGCTGTCACTGTCAGGCCGAGGGCCAGAACCAAAACAAGTGGGTGAGGAATGAGGAGATAAGAGAGGAAGCAAATGAAGGTAAACAAGCGGCCATCTAGCTCAGAAGCAGCAAAGTCCACATGGAAGAAGCATACCAGCCTGTGCGATCACGCGGTGTCGAAGGAATCTGGTATCAGGCATCATCAGAACAAAAAATCTTACCATAGTGAATGAGAGGGGAGTGCAGAGTGGAGACCCAAAGCCCATTTGTAGGCCACTGGACATCCCTTTACAGAAGGGTCTCAGGGAGGAGACAAGCCAGTCAGGGTGTGATGTAGCAATGATGAAACATATAACTTTCCTCTAGTTCCTAAATGCTTCTTCCCCCACCCCTCACTATCATGATCCGAACTCTACCTTGCAAGTCTGGCTAGACCAGAGGATGTACACTGGTACAGATAGGAACTGGAAACATGGGGAATCCAGGGCAGATGATTCCTTCAGGACCAGTGGTATGAGTGGTGATACTGGGAATGTAGAGGGAGAGTGGGTTGGAAAGGGGAAACCGATTACAAGGATCTACATTTGACCTCCTTCCTGGGGGGATGGACAACAGAAAAGTGGGTGAAGGGAGACATCGGACAGGGCAAGATATGACAAAATAATAATTTATAAATTATCAAGGGTCCATGAGGGAGGGGGGAACAGGGAGGGAAGGGAAAAAATGAGGAGCTGATGCCAGGGGCTTAGGTGGAGAGCAAATGTTTTGAGAATGATGAGGGCAATGAATGTACACAATTGATGTATGTATGGATTGTGATAAGAGTTGTATGAGCCCCTAATAAAATGATTAAAAAAAGAGAGAGAGGAAGCAAAACCACCATGATGAGAGCATTAGGGAAAAGAAACTTTAAAACTAACCTATTTACCAGATAACTATGTGAGCATCTCCCAGGTAGCTACAGAACAGGTCAGTGAAGTTCTCTAGGGCCCTGGAACATCTCAGGTGGTCTCTCCCCTGAGGCCTTCTTCCACCTGGGTCAGCTGGCCGGCTGAGGCTCTGTTCCGGACGGCACAGTGGCTGTCTTGCTGGAGCTTCCAAAATGTTATGAATCGCTAGAGATTAAAGACCACAGTAATACTGTGAAATTGAATTTGGAGTCTTTATTAAGCTGGTGGCTATGGGAGGACTAGCATCTTTTAACATCCTGAAGCCCCTGAATAGCAGTTAGGCAGGGTATAAAAAGACAAAAACCTGATCTTGTTTTTCAAGCAGCAAAGTACAAGACTCTAACTGCGTCCTGTTTTCCCACTCTTATTAGCCTAGCTGATTAGACCCTTAAAGAAGCATTAGTCTCCAGTAACTTCCTGGAACAGGGTGTGGGTACATACATAGTATCTGGGAATAAAATTTATGATAAAATCTTGGAACAGGTGAGGGGGGGTGATAGTTATCTGAAGGCTAAAAATTTAGGTAGGAAAATTACCAGGACAGCTTGCCATAGCAAGTGGGCTATAGGGGACATAGCTTTAAGGCAAGATGACATCATCTATACTTCCCTTGGGGAGCGGGGGCCTGGTAGCCAGAATATCGGGGTAGGCTGGAACACTACAATTAAAAGTATGGAAAACTTCATGAATTTGCATGTCATCCTTGTGCATGGGCCATGCTAATCTTCTCTGTATTGTTTCAATTTTAGTATATGTGCTGCTGAAGCAAGCACCAATATACACTTTTATGGGGGAAAAAAACCTTTTATTTCCACTTCCAAAAATTTAAAACTGATACCCGATCTTTAATCATTAGGCACCTTGGTGGTGTGGTGGGTTGTCCATTGAGTTGCTAATCACATGAGGTTGGAGGTTCAAGCCCACCAGCTTCTCGTTGGGAGAAAAATGAGGCTTTCTGAGCCCATGAATAGTTACAGCCTCAGAAACCCAAAGGTGAAATTCCACTCCGTCCTATAGAGTCGCATGAATCAGAGTTGACCTGATGACAGTGAATTTCATTTGATTTTATAACTATTACGGCAGTATAATGATTTTTATTTAAGAACTTTCTCATCCATATCCCTCACGCTATAAAGGAGTTCCCCTCTCCAGGAGTTTGCACCTTGGACACACGCATAGAGAATTGAGCTAGACCTCAACAAAGCAATCTATTGAACAGTTGTCCCTTGATCGCAAAAAGACCCTCAAACCACTTTCATGTCACTCTGGAGTCCGAATGCTAAACACTCCTTCAACTTTCTAATCAGTCAGTGGAGTTTTCTTAATTTTCCTGCTTGTATGTAACTTCAAAGATAGCCACACACCTGCAAGTTTGGTTGAATGTCAGATAGGACAGCAGAGTAATGTTCTTGCCACCGAGATAGAGCTACTTATAAATCATGATTCAATTTTAAAAGGAAACTCCTGCTTTGCTTTAGGGACAACGTTTGCCAGAGAGCTGAGTTGCAAGGACTGCTTCTCTATTTAAATTTCAACTTCCTTATTTAAATGTCTTTTCTCTGCATAAGAACAGCCAGCCAACACCTCTAGACCAAGTTGCTCCGGGAGTTTAACACTTGATCCTAATCAAATTTTCCACTAGATTCTCTCTGCCACCCACCAAACAGATGAATGCATGACAGAGTGAATACAGCAGTCTAGGGGAAAAGAAAGAAATCAAGGACAAAAGATACAATACCATCACTACTTGTCAATTGTAGCCCTGTCTATTTTTTTTAAAGACCCAAATTGCATCCTGACAGTCCTTTACAGACTATCCCTGTCTTGATTTCCTGGGGCTACGATAACACAGCCACCACCAGTACGTGGCTTTAAACAACAGATACTTATTTTCTCACTGCTCCCAGGGTGGTGGTGGTTATCATATGCCACAAAGTTCCATCTGACACTACTGACCTCCTGGGACAGAGTCGAACTACTCGGTTGACTGATCTTTATGGCCACCACTTGTCGACCAGCTTGTCACACTGCGGTGGCTTGCATGTTGCTGTGATGCTGGAAGCTCTGCCACTGGGCTATCAAATACTCGCAGGGTCACCCATGGTGGACAGGTTTCAGAGGACGTTCTAGACTAAAGGGACTAGGAAGAAGAATCCAGCGATTTATTTCCACACACATGCACATAATAAGGCAGTGAAATATCTACTGGGTAAGAGCACAACAGTGTCTCATGTAGTGCTAGATGAGTCCCTCGGGTTGGAGCAGAACCCAGACCGCACTCCCTGCCTTCAAGTCAGCGCCGACTCATCCCTGTAAGACAGGGTAGATCTGGCCCCGTGAATGTCGGAGACCGTAACTCTGCATGGGGATAGAAAGTCCCCGTCTTTCTCCCAAGGAGTGGCTGGTGGTTTGGTTGACCTTGAGGTTAGCGTTGGAAGGCACTCAATCTACGGCTGAGAAGGAGTTGCTCCGCAAACAAGAGCCGTCCTCGCTCACGTGAACGGAGGAAAGTGCCTTCATTTGTATGTGCCGCGACTCAAACGGAGGAGGCAGGGCTGCAAACGTCCATGAGCAATCAGAAACTGGAATGTACAACATATCAATATAGGAAAATTAGAAGTCATCAAAATGAAAGGAATACTTGAAGATTATATCTTAGGCATTAGGGAGCTGAACTAGGCCAGGATTGGCCATTTTGAGCTGAAAAATCATATGGTTGTCTATTTCAGAACTGACAAGTTGAACAGGAGCATTGGCGCATTCACTATCAGAGACCATTTCAAGATCGATGCTGAAGCACGACTCTGTAAACCATCGGATAATATCCACACAGTACAAGGAAACCAGTTCATGTGCTATTATTCAAATTCACACAGAAATCTGAATTTTTTCCAAACTACTAAAGCTGAGGTTGAAGTATTCGAAGATTTTTTTTGGTACCAATTCTACAGTCTGAAATTGATCAAACATGCAATCAAGATGCATTTATGATTACTGGTGTTTGAAAAATTTTTGAAAGGCTCAATAATTGGAAACTATGGCTTTGATGATGGAAGTGTGTGAACATGGCATGAAGGAGGGCAACACCTGACCTCCTCTGGCTTCCCTATGACCACAGGGCAGAGGTCAGGCATTCCTCCACCCTCCATCTTTCTTTTCCCAATTCTTTTTTTTTTATTAATTAATTATTTTTAAATCATTTTATTAGGGCCTCATACAACTCTTATCACAATCCATACACACATCAATTGTGTAAAGCGCATTGTACATTCATTGCCCTCATCATTCTCAAAACATTTCCTCTCCACTTAAGCCCCGGGCATTAGGTCCTCATTTTTCCCCTCCCTCCCCACTCCCTGCTCCCTCATGAGCCCTTGATAATGTATAAATTGTTATTTTGTCATATCTTGCCCTGTCCAACGTCTCCCTTCACCCACTTTTCGGTTGTCCATCCCCCAGGGAGGAGGTCACATGTAGTTCCTTGTAATCGGTTCCCTCCTTCCCAATTCTAATAACAACCTTTTCTCCCATGGCACTTTACTTTTCTGCTGGGTTCAATAATTCATTGCAATCACCCCATGGAACTCACAGACAAAAATCCACAATTATGGGGGTTACTAGGGCAGTTAACAGATTACCACAAGTTAGGATCAGTAAACAGTAAGAACACAGCTCTTGGTCCACAACAGCACTTTCCTCAGTCAGTAGCCAAGTCTTGCCATTCTTCACCCTCTCAGCCACATGGCCTTTGGCCTCTGCCTTCCTTGGGAATCCAGCCTGCTGCTCTGCCTCACAGTCTTACTGTCTCAGTGGCACCCCTCTGTTCTCACAGTTTCCTGGCCTTTACCTCTGGTATTGGCCTGGCTCCTTTGCTCTGTCTCATTGGCTCTTTGTCACAGCATCTGGTGCTCCGGTCTCAGCCTCCACGCCACTTCAGACAGAGATCTCAAACCTGCGCCACTGGTGGTTTTTCTGCCAACGGTCCTGAGATTTTTCTGTTTCTGAGATGGCTCTTTTTTTCTTTCATCTTGAAAAAGTTTATATTTAGCATTAGCCAGCGGGGCTCACTTTAGATGATTCCAATTTTGTTGGTAACATCTAACGCGTCATAGTCAGGAGCCAGTCGAACATAGGCCTTCTTCTCACTGTCAGGCCCGATCAAGGTGTTGACCTTGGCTACGTCCATGTCATCGAGCTTTTTCACAGCCTGCTTGATCTGGTGTTTGTTGGCTTTCACATCCACAGTGAACACAGTGTGTTGTTATTGTCAATCTTCTTCGTGGCAGACTCTGTGGTCTGGGGAATGTAATGATGGCATAATGGTCCAGCTTGTTTCTCCTGGGGGCACTCTTCCGGGAGTATTTGGGCTGCCTTCTCAGTCTCAGGGTCTTGGGCTGCCGGAAGGTGGGTGACGTGCAGATCTTCTTTTTTGTGTGGCTGTGGACGCCTTTCAGCACGGCCTTCTTGGCTTTTAAAGCCTTTGCTTTGGCTTCCGTTTTGGGAGGAGCAGGAGCCTCCTTCTTCGCCTTTGGCACCATCTTCGTGAAAAAGGCCTGAGATGGCTCTGATACACAAAGGAATGGCTTTATGGTTAGTTTTTATCTTTCAGCAGACCATACTCTCAAGAAAACCAAGGGTGGTGACTTGCTTCACACCCTCTATTAAGGTGACTTAAAAAAAAAACCTTAAAGTCACTGCACTGAGTCCATACTGACTCATAGTGACCCTAGCTTTACGGGAGTAGAAAGCCTCGGTTTTCTCCAGCTGGTGGTTTTAAACTGCTGACCTTGTAGCTAGCAGCCGAACACATAACAACTACACCACTATGACTCTTCTAGGGGCTATAGTTAGAAGGGGCATATGAATTGACTACATCTCAGCTGAAGATCAGAAATCACATAACAGACATTTGCAAGACCAACTACTTGTTCGTGGCAAACAACCTTTTTTCAAGAACATAAACAGCAAGTTGACATGTGGACCATACTAGATAGAATACACAAGAACCAACTGACATCATCTGTAAAAAAAAAAAAAAAAAGACAATGGAGAAATATAATATCAGTAAGAACAAGGCCAAGGGCTGACTGCAAAATGGACCATCAACTGATTTTATGCAAGTTCAAATTGAAGTTGAAGAGAATTAAAACCATTCCACAGGAAACTAAGTATATGCCATGTGAATTTAGATATCATCTCAAGAATAGATTTGACCACATTCAACACTAATTACCAGAGACTAGGAGAATTGTGGGATTATATCTAGGACATCATATTTGAAGAAAACAATAGGTCATTAGCAATACAGGAAAGAAAGAAAAGACCAACAATAGAATTATACGCAACATTAAAGAAAAACAATGATGCCATGAATCATCTCATATCATGGATGATCCTGGAGGGCATTATGCTGAAGGAAATAAATCAATCACAAAGGATAAATACTGTATGAAAACACTAATATAAAAGGTCTATAAATGAGTTACACAGAGAAAGAAACATTCTTTGGTTATTAAATACAGGAGGGAAAGGAATAAAAAGTGACCAATGAACAGACACATATAAACTTGGCTAAAGGGAAAGGCAACAATAAGGAGGAGTTTGGTACAATTTGACCAAAGCCAAGACACTGGGAGGAGCACAAGTGTGAAACGTAACAAAGGTCAATCTATCACACACACAATGCTGCAGTAATACTAATAACAATCTGTAAGCTCTAAATGGAAACAGACATGCAAGCTGAACAGGTGTGGGAAGGCAAACAACACTATATCCATGAGTACATGTATAAAAGGTTGGCAGATAGACAGATAGATATTGCAAGTAGTGTCATATAACCAAATGTGTATAAATTTTAGAATGGAAAAATGATGTGCTTTGTAACATTTCACTCAAGTCACAATAAAAAAAATAAGAGAAACAAAAAACCAAAAGTCAGAAGATTTTATAGAGAGAGAGAGAGAGAGAGAGAACCAGAGTTATGAAAACTTCTCAATCATAATCAAACACCTTGAAGGAATCAGTCACTGAACTTGAGGACTTAGGACCATAATATCTCAGGGAACATCTAAGTCAACTGGTAAAACATTGTTAGTATTCTACATCCAACTTTGATGAGTAGTAAATGGAATCATAAAACCTTGAGAGAAGTCATCTAATGTCCAATTATTGATCTCTCCCCCTCTGGAGAAAACAGGAGTGAAAAAAAGTTAAAAACTTGAACTAATAATCCAAAGTAGTAATGAACCACATAAACTACAGCCTCTACTATCTTGAGACCAGTGGTGCCCAGCTACCAACACTAATTGCTGTGACCAGGGTTACAGTAGAAGATCGTGCACAGAGTAGCTTAAAAACGAGGTAGGAAAAAAAATCAAAATCATAAAGACAATTTGTGAGTCTGATAGAGATCGATGGAACTCCTGTAAGACTATTGCCCTTAGACACTTTTCAAACCTAGCTTACCCCTAAGGATGCCTTCAGTCAAACAATAGACAGGCCTACAACAAAGAGAACAATAACACGTGTGAGAACTGTAGTTCTCAAAACAATCAACCATGCCAAATAGGCAGCTTTTGTCAAAACACAAGGCTCCGATGACATGAAGGAAAAAAAAAAAAAAAGGATGAATTGAAATGGGAAGGCTGGAGAGGCAGTGGCGAGAGTGCTGTTACTTTGAGAGGATTGCAAGTAGTGTCACACAACAAAATGTGTATGAATTGCAGATGGAAAAATGATGTGCTTTGTAACATTTCACCCAAATCACAGTAAAAAAATAAGAGAAACAAAAGACCAAAATGAATGTCAGAAGAGACACTTTAAAACTGGCTCTTGAATGCAGAAAAGTTCAATCAAATAGAAGAAATAATGAAGTAAAGATTTCAAAGGGCTTCTCAAGAAGGCAAAGGGTTATAACAAAATGTGCAAATGCCTAGAGCTAGAAGACAAAAGAGAAGAATATACATTTCTCAAGCTCAAGAAACTGGAACACACACTCACACAGCTTTGGCATGCAGTACTGAAGGGGAAAATGGAAGGCACATAGAGACACTGATTAAAAAGAACCGCTTGACATACAACCATTTCAAGAGGGACATCGCAGGAGAGGATGGGGGGAATAGAGTGCTACCAGCAAAGAGGATGAGAAGAAAATGTTCTGACATTGATTGTGGTGATGACTGCTCGATTCTTAAAATGATTGACTCATTAAGTTGTATGAAATGTGAAGTAGATGCCAATAAAACTTTTTTTAAATTAATGATACTATAGAAAGATGTTCAAGCTGATTGAGAGCTATGGTGAAGAATCAGTTTCCAGGAATTGATGGGATGTCAGTTGAGATATTTCAACAAATGGGTGAAGCACTAGAAATGCTCATTCATCCTTGCCACAAAATTTAGAAGATAGTTGCCTGACCGAAAGACTAGAAGGGACCCCCTTTTGTGCCCATTCCATTGAAAGAGGATGCACCAAAATGCATTATTGAACAATATCATTCACATCACATGCAAGTAAAATGTGATGCAGATCATTCGGTAATGATTGTGTAGTTCATCTCGACAAGGAGCTGCCAGAGATTCCAGCCTGACTCAGAAGAGGATGTGACACAAGGGTATCACCGATGATGTCAGACGGAGAAAGCAGAAATACCAGAGAGATGTCTACTTGCGTTACATTGACTATGCCAAGGCATTCAACTGTGTGCTTCATAACCAAGTAGGCATCACATTGAGAAGAATCAAAATTCTAGAGCACTTAGTTGTGCCTGTGTCGAACCTGTACATAAACCAAGAGGCTGCCATTCTAACAGAACAGGGGATTACTGCGTGATTTAAAATCAGGAAAGATGTGTGTCAGGGTTGCATCTTTTCACCGTACTTATTCAATCTGTGTGGTGAGCAATTAATCTGAGAAGCTGGACTACATAAAGAAGAATGTGGCATCAGGATTGTAGGAATACTTATTAACAGCCTGTGATATGCAGATGACACACCTTGCTTTCTGATAGAGAGGACTTGAAGTATTTGCTAATGAAAGTTAAAGACGGCAACATCCAGTATGGAATGCAAGCCAATGTAAAGAAAACAAAAATCCTCACAACTGGACCAATAGATAAACTGACGATAAGCGGAGAAAAGATGGAAGTTGTCAAGAATTTCGTTTTACTTGGATCCACAGCCAATGCTTAGGGAAGTAGCGGTCAAGAATAAGCTGCTGGATAAAAGGAAGCTGATAATAAAGAGTTCAAGAAAGAAAATGTTTTGAAACGTATGATGGCAGCAATTGTATAATTATGCTTGATCTAGTTGAATTGTGGATTATTATAATATCTATAAGAACTCCCAATAAAATGATTCATCAAAACAAATAAATAAACAATCTGGGGAAACAAAGAAAGAAGATGATGTATTGCTTTGGGCAAATTTGCTGCACAAGATCTCTTGAAAGTGTTGAAGAGCAAGGATGTCACTTTAAGGGCTAAGAGGCACCTGATTCTCCAGTGTGAGGATGGAGTGGAGTTGGGCAATGTTTCCTTCTTTTGTATATAGGAGCATGTCTTAGTCTGGGTTCTTTAGAGAAACAAATCCACAGAAACTCATGTATAAGTGAGAGTTTTGTATAAAGGATAAGTGCACATCAAGAAAACATCCCAACCCAGTGCTGCCCAAGCCCACAAGTCCAACATTAACCCATATGTCCAACACCAATCTATAAAGTCCTCCTTCATCTCACAAAACACACACTATGATGCCGACTGCAGGAGGAAAGCCGAATCAGTGAGCGTGTAAGCATTTCAGCGCTTGCAGGGGTCTCCACACGGCTACTCCAACACCCAGGGCTGCATCGGGATAGGTCCATGAGGCTTCTCCTTGGGGATGTTTTGCAGGAAATGAGCCTTGCCAGCTGAAGCAGGGAACTGCTAAGGCAGCTGTACCCTGGTGCAACCATCACAAAGCAAGAGACCCAGAACTAGAAAGGCGAGGCTCACCGAGTCATTTATCCCTCTGCCCTTCAATTAACCCCACATGTGTTTATCAGCCAGATTGGCACAATAAACTAACTCAGAGAAACAACTCAAGGGCACCTACCAACAACACCATGCTGAGAAAAGAATCCCCAAAGCTGGACCATAAGCAGAACAGTACACTA
>NW_022103907.1:5990483-5998603 GCF_000313985.2 Echinops telfairi | reverse complement strand
AACAAAAATCCTCACAACTGGACCAATAGATAAACTGACGATAAGCGGAGAAAAGATGGAAGTTGTCAAGAATTTCGTTTTACTTGGATCCACAGCCAATGCTTAGGGAAGTAGCGGTCAAGAATAAGCTGCTGGATAAAAGGAAGCTGATAATAAAGAGTTCAAGAAAGAAAATGTTTTGAAACGTATGATGGCAGCAATTGTATAATTATGCTTGATCTAGTTGAATTGTGGATTATTATAATATCTATAAGAACTCCCAATAAAATGATTCATCAAAACAAATAAATAAACAATCTGGGGAAACAAAGAAAGAAGATGATGTATTGCTTTGGGCAAATTTGCTGCACAAGATCTCTTGAAAGTGTTGAAGAGCAAGGATGTCACTTTAAGGGCTAAGAGGCACCTGATTCTCCAGTGTGAGGATGGAGTGGAGTTGGGCAATGTTTCCTTCTTTTGTATATAGGAGCATGTCTTAGTCTGGGTTCTTTAGAGAAACAAATCCACAGAAACTCATGTATAAGTGAGAGTTTTGTATAAAGGATAAGTGCACATCAAGAAAACATCCCAACCCAGTGCTGCCCAAGCCCACAAGTCCAACATTAACCCATATGTCCAACACCAATCTATAAAGTCCTCCTTCATCTCACAAAACACACACTATGATGCCGACTGCAGGAGGAAAGCCGAATCAGTGAGCGTGTAAGCATTTCAGCGCTTGCAGGGGTCTCCACACGGCTACTCCAACACCCAGGGCTGCATCGGGATAGGTCCATGAGGCTTCTCCTTGGGGATGTTTTGCAGGAAATGAGCCTTGCCAGCTGAAGCAGGGAACTGCTAAGGCAGCTGTACCCTGGTGCAACCATCACAAAGCAAGAGACCCAGAACTAGAAAGGCGAGGCTCACCGAGTCATTTATCCCTCTGCCCTTCAATTAACCCCACATGTGTTTATCAGCCAGATTGGCACAATAAACTAACTCAGAGAAACAACTCAAGGGCACCTACCAACAACACCATGCTGAGAAAAGAATCCCCAAAGCTGGACCATAAGCAGAACAGTACACTAGGTTCATAGGAAGACGCATTAACAACCCGCTATGCAAATGGAAAAGCCATGTCACTGGAAGTGAAGAAGGTTTGCGGCATGTACTGGTGAAGGTCAAAGATGAGAGTCCCCAATATGGATTACAGGTCAACATAAAGAAAACAAAAAATCCTATGAGACCAATAAGCAACTCACATCATGATAAACAGAGAAATTACTGGCCTTGTCAGGGATGTCATTGTACTTGGATCCACAATCAACACCCGTGGAATAGCAGTTGGGAAACCAAGTGATATATTACACTGGACAAATCTGTTGCATGAGACCTCTTTAAAGTGTTAAAGAATAAAGATGTCCAAGGTGTGCCTAACCCAAGCCATTAGATTCTTAATTGCCTCATATGCATGTAAACACTGGATGACCAATAAGAAGACAGAAGAAAACACACACATTTGAATTATGGTGTCGATAAGGAATATTGACTATACCTGGGACTGACAGAAGAATGAATAACCAGAATAGTCCTTAGAATCTAGGATGGTGAGACTGTTGTCAGGGAGGTCCAGTCTCCGACACACCTAACACTGACATGGCCTCGTTAACATAGCCAAAGAAACCCCCTTTCCAAACAGGATCACATCCACAGGTCTGTGGGTTAGGGTTCTAGCACAGATTTGGGGGAAACACAATCCCGTCCATGACAACCTCTTTCTCGCTTCTTCAGTGTCATCTCAGGGACTCCCCAAGACAAACCTCTGGTCCCGGCTACCTCTATCTACTCGTTTTTCTTTTCTTCTCTTAGAAAGCGGAGGGGAAAAAATCAGTGACTAGTCTGCAAAACACAGGACACTGATTTTCCTTCCTCCAGTCCTGCACGTCCATCATTCTTCTCCCGAAATCTCGCCTCCTTCAGAAAACCTCCTCCTTCAAACTAGAATTCAAAGTCAGTTGTTTCGACAAAGCTCCGTGGAGTGTCTTCGATCTGGTCACCCTCTCCTCTTAACAATTTCTGCCTGCTTTAAAGACCACTTGCTGGAGATGGACATCATGATTGGCAAGTTCCTCGAGAATGAAGAAGTCCTCAGTGAATTGGATTGATCCAACAGCCACAACAAGGGGCTGGAACATATCACCCATCACGAAGATGATGCAAAACCAGACATGGTTTCTTTCTGTTATATGTAAAGTCTCCATGAGTCAGCAACTCAATAGTAACTAACAACAACATCCAGCCCACACATTGAGAACCTATGCATGTCTCATAAGAGACATACACTTGTCTTGTGACTTCTGCTATTGAGTAGATGCTATAGTACGTCACAGTGACTCTACCATGGCAAGGTAGAACTGGCTCTTTGAGTTTCTGACACTGTAAATTTGTATGGAAGTAGAAAGCCTCATCTTTTCCTTAGTAGCAGCTGGTGGACTTGAACTGCTGACCTTGCAGTTAGCAACCCAAAGCATAGCCCATGCCACCATTATTCTTCTTGGTCCTAGTAAAGTAAACCAGAGTTAAGGCAAATTGTGGTTAATAATAGGTTAATAAGAGTTGAGGTTGCATAGAAAGCCCTGATTAGTCCTTAGCTGTTCACAGGCAGGGTTCTCAAATCTAAATTAAATTTCATTTAGAGGCATTGACTCTCAGGAGGCGGGGGTTGGGGGGGATGGCGTTGCCTACTTCTGGATTAATGCTTTCAAAAGTTCTAAACTAATTTCTCCATATTTGTGACGGGAAATTATTATTACATAGACAGAATTATATCATTAAAATAGTCGATGCTTTTATAACATTTCTTTTTTATTACCCACTCATGTTACCTGGGTTTTGGAGACCAGAATGTACCCTGAGAACGCAACTAGTAAAAATCAACATCATAGGGCTGAATGGAGCCATAGATAGAAGTCACTCACACCACCAAAGAAACCCCAGCTATGCAGCGAAAGGTTGTTTTCCAAACAGTGAGGCAGACCAGTAAAACCAGCTCAGGGCCCGAGATTCCTCCAGGTTTGCTGGTTAAAAGGTTTAAAAAGCTCCTGCTGAGAGGGATCAGATTACATCTGCCAGCTGCCAAAAAAAAAAAAAAAGAAAGAAAAAAAACCTCTCCACTTAACCCTTTCCAACCCATGACGTGGACATTGCACTGGCATTTCATTTTCTAGAAAGGACACTTTCTGTCTGTTTCCCTGCTATTTTCTTCCCACGGTACTGACTTCCATGTTTCAATGGTGTCCCCAGAGGCCAGGGTTGAGGCCAGAGAACTGGGAGTCTTTTTTTTTTTTAATCATTTTATTGGGGGCTCTATCACAATCCATAAATACACCCATTGCATCAAACACATTTGTACAAATGTTGCCATCATCATTTTCAAAACATTATCTCTTTACTTGAGCCCTTGATATCAGCTCATCCCCACTCCCCCATGAACCCTTAATAATTTATATATATATATAAATTATGTTTTCATGTTTTACACAGACTGCTCTCTCCCTTCACTCACTTTTCTGTTGTCTGTCATCCTGGGAAGGGGTTATATATCGATCATTGTGATCAGTTCCCCCCTTCTCCCCCCACCTTCCCTTCCCCTCCTTGTATCACTACTCTCATTATTGGTCCTGAGGGGTTTATCCGTCCTGTTATGAGCTCTTATCTGTACCAGTGTACATGCTCTGCTCTAGCCAGATCTGTTAAGTAGAATTGAGGTCATGACAGTGGGGAGGAGGAACAAAGAACTAGGGGAAAGTTGTATGTCTTGTCGGTGCTATACTGCACGCATCCTGACTGGCTCATCTCTTCCTTGTGCCCCTTCTGTAAGGGGATGTCCAATTGTCTACAGATGGGCTTTGGGAGAATTAGGAGTCTCATCCCCAAGGTCTAATGTTGGAACTGCTCAACGTTTGTTGAATGAATGACTGTCCCTTCCAAAGCCTCATTACCAACCAACAATCGCAATCTGCCTGCTGTCTTCTTTTTCATTGTGAACTCGGATCCTTGTCAGAGGTCTGGAAGTTGACTGATGCATGTGTTCCTTCTTTCACTCACGAACTCGGTTGCTTAGATACCATTTATTAGCCATTTCTGAAAGTCTTTTTTTGTTGTTGTGTTTTCTGGTGGCTGTATATGGATAACAAATATTTGCCAGTTCTACAATCGTCACATGCAAGTTCAGTGATCTTAATTATGTTTGTCACTACTGCTTCATAATTAACTAAGAAACAGGAGGGCATTTTAGGAAGTTTTGCTCAGGAATCTAACATTCTGGATTCCACTCAAGGATGCTCTCTGAAAGTTCAGGAGATTGTATTTTAAAAGTGTGGGGATAAATAGATATATAGGTACAGTCTCTTCCTAGAATCCCCTGGCGGTTTTGATCCAGTAGCCGTTGCCAGGAAAGCCAAGATGCATATAACGGCATCTGTAGAATGTAAATGCATAATCCTGGATATTTGTGTAGCAGGAGGGAGGAAAAGTATGATTAAAAGACAATTTTTGGTATCAAGCCACTGGGGCTCGGTTCCAGTTCTTTTCTTAAAGTATTGGAGTGAGCTGGGGGCCTAAGGCCCATGTTCTGGATCAATGTAGGAAGCAGCTAGCTGGGATTTAAGGAACATCACTCTTAAATCCCTTTGAGGATCACATTAACAAGGGGGTATTTGTTAGTCACTCAAAGCGACCCTGAGAATGACGTCTCAGATGGACGCAGTGGGAAATAGATCATCTGAGCTTTAGAGTCTAGGGGATCTGCAAGGCTGCTAATTTGTTTGATCGTTTTATGGTTCAGCATCACTTCTGAGGGGTCCCGAGTGTTTCTTGGTAGCCAACTTAGTCTCTACATGTTTACCTCTCTGATCCTTCCAGTGAAAGGAAGATATTTCTGGATAAGTGATTGTAAACCCCCCTGGAGGAAGCACCGAAGATACCAGAAAATGGATGAATCTCTTTGGTTTCCACTCAGTAGAGAGAGGGAACAGCACCACAACCACAGGGGCCCATGTCTAGAGAGGAAAGATCCATTGAGTGATTTCTGATTGATCCAAATTAACAGAAACTTTTCAACCTCTTTGATGGTCTCCATTCTTTGTGGCATGGTGAACGATTCCACACCTTTCACTACATTGAATCATGTTTTCTATTCACGTTCCTCCCACCCAAAATGTGGATGATTTTGACTTAAACATGTTGTACAAGGGGTTATTCAAAACCAGAATTTTTTTTCAAAGCTATGTATTTAATTTCTTTTTTTAAACAAAACAACCTCATCACCTACAAAGTACTCTCCATTGCACTTAATACATTCATCAAATCTGCCATTCCATTCTTGGAAATATTCTTCAAATGTTTGGAAGGTGACAGCACATTCCTCATTTTTTTCTTCACCTTTTCTATGTGTTCAAATCACTGTCCTTTCATGTCCCTCTTCATTCATGTAAACAAAAAGAAGTCGCACAGAGTGAGGTCAGGTGAGTAAGGCATGTGGGGCAAGAAAGACATGCTGTTTGTTTGCCAAAAACTGGGAACACTGAGATAAGTGCATGAGCAGGAGCATTGTCAAAACCAGTCCCCCATCTGCCACAAATCAGACCTTTTTTGCTGCACACTGTGATGCAATCTTTTCAGAACCTCTCCTAGAAAGCTTAATTAACCGTCTGCCCTGGTGGAAAGAACTCCAAATGCACTATCCCCTTCACATCAGAAAAACAAAGAGCATCATCTTGATCTTTGATTTCACCTGATGAGCTTTTTTTGGGTGAGGTGATGATGGCGTCTTCCGCTGGCTTGACTGATGTTTGTTTTCGAGGCCATAACAATATCACCATGTCTCCTCACCTTGGAAAAAGAAGTCTGGGGCACTTCGGAGCTGTTCTTTCAAAGCATGTCAGTTTTCCACTCAGCGATCTTTTTCCTGGTCAGGCAGAACCTGAGGCACAAATTTCAAAGCAACCTTTCTCATTCCCAAGTCTTCTGTTAAAATTTGCCGAACTTAACTGCAAGACAGTCCAGATAACTTCCCCATCTCTTCAGTGGTTTGTCATCGGTCTTCTAGCACAAGTGAACACATTTTGTCAACATTTTCATCCATTCAGGAAGTTGACAAGGTTTGTCATCAATTGGCATTTCACCTTTTTTTTAAAATGAGAAAACCACTCATACACCCGAGTTTATCCCATAGCGCTGTCCTTGTAAGCTGTGTTCAACATCACAACAGTTTCTGCAGCATTTTTCCCTGAGCAGGAAACAAAATTCCCCAGCCACCACGCTGCTCTCTTAAATCAGCCATCACAAAAAGCGACGTTTCAATGAAACTGCTTTTACAAAAAAATTCGCTGTGCCCAAAGAGAATTTTCCCAGGCAACACCTCTGGGTGCACTAAGAGCAAATTACTCCATGCTTGCCTATTGGGAAAAAAGCATACTACAAAAGTGTTTTCATTTTTGGGGGGTGGGGTGGTGTTGGGGAGGTACCACCTCATAGTCAGCCACCAAGTCAGACAACAGGGACCTGGCTGAAATTTCACAATGGTTTCTTTCTTCAGCCCTACTGTGGTTCTCAGTTAGACGGAAGCATCTTACCTTTGTGTCGCAGAAAGAGGCTACGCATCGGTTCACTCTTCGATGCACGGGTTTTTTTCAAGTTGTTTTTTTCGTTTGACTATTGAGCCAGGTGACGAACACAGAGCAGAAGTTTTCAAACTCTGGTGCAAGAATATCTGCACACTGTCTAAAAGCTGGGGTCCTAGCAGCTATGATGCAGAGCCACGGGGCCATGAGTCATACGCCAACCACCACCCAGGCCCAGAACCTGTGAGCTTTTTAAATCTGCGATTGTGTGCATATCCCAGTTAGGGTCCCTCCTGCTTGGTCCTCACTGCTGCAACAGTGATGAGTTGAGCTGCCACCAGTCTGATTGTTAGGTGATTTCCTTT
Organism: Echinops telfairi; assembly: GCF_000313985.2. Lineage (NCBI taxonomy): Eukaryota > Metazoa > Chordata > Mammalia > Afrosoricida > Tenrecidae > Echinops > Echinops telfairi. Next base: position 5,991,636 of record NW_022103907.1, on the reverse strand, counting down.
ATTGATCATGAACTCATGGCCATGAATTCACTGGACTCCGTTTTGGCACCATGCTGATGATCTCCCTCATGGCAGGGTGGTTGTCGTGGTCTTGTCCGACTTAGAGGTGCACTGGTGGCATAGTCCTTGGGTTCGGCTTGATCCCCAAGGCTCACAGTTCAAAACCAGCAGCTGCTCCTCGGGAGAAAGACAGGGCTTTCTACTCCCCATAAAGAGTTATAGTCTCAGACACACAGGGGAGGTTCTACCCAATTCGAAGGAGTCATGATGAACCCACATCACCTCAATGGCAGTGAGTTTTTGAGTTTTGTCCTAAGGATTAAAAAAGGGCTTTCTATCGCATATGTTTGAATTTGAGTTCTTCTTCCCCACCTCCAGATAGCAGGTAGATTTGGAGCCTATAGGGGTTGTTGAAAACTGCTCCTTTCCATAATTCTGATTAAGCTTTTACAATTTTTATTTTCTTTCCATGTGTTTCTAGCAATAGGACGGATTTCATATCCCCAAACGTTTTTCCTTAAAAATACCTGTAAACCATTGAATAAAATGAACAGTGGACTTGACAAGAGATTAAAAGAAAAATCTCAAGAAGCCGAAACCAAAGCAGAAGCAAGCAGCAAACCCCAAGGCTTTCCATTTTAGCAAGAACATGGGTGGCGGTGCTAGGTCGGGTGGGCAGAGTTGGAGCAAGGGGGAGAGTGGGAGGAGCCTCCAGCCTAACTAGAGGGGAAGGCGCATCTCCTTGATCACTGTCTCAACAGTTCCCCAGCACAAAGGAAGCTGGAGGCCAGAGAAGCCACGTCAATCGTTTTCAAGAAAAGCAGACACTGAAAGGGCATGGCAGAGAAAGGCAGCATAGTCAACCACCCCCAGAAAGAATGAGTTCATCCTTGGTTTCAGACCCGGCAACCAAGACACGGCATGAACGCTTGGATGCATGCGTGTGGATCACCTGTGAAACGGAGGTGCGCTGTGAACAGCCAGCCAAGCACAGACGGTCAACCATCAGTAATATAAAAGTCTTCATTATCTGTCCAGAAGGAGCCTCAGACTAACAGGGGACATCCTTCAGCGTGCTATGCCGAAGTACCTCTTTTATAAACTCACCTTTTTCCTATCTCTTGTCTGAATCCTTTCTTCAGAGCCTGACAAG
>NW_022103907.1:5987091-5988701 GCF_000313985.2 Echinops telfairi | reverse complement strand
AAAAAAAAAGAACCAAGAGAGAGGCTTGAAACCTGGAGACCCCTCTTGGTAACAGAGTGAAGGCAAGGTCCCAATGGCACTCCCCCCCTCCCCCTCCCAGTCGAAGGGTGAACCACAAAAATAGCTGCCCAAAGTTTGCTTCCACAAATTTGAATAGAAAGGGAGTTTCCAAGTAATTCCTTCCACCACACCCAATCTCCAGAGGTAATGATAGGACGGGGTACCAACCAGCAACGGGACTAAGTACAACCAGTCTTCAAACCTCAGACTAGGGTTCAAACTTACTTCGCTTGCCTATGCTGAAACTAACTTAAGCACCACCAACCAAAAGGGTTTGAAATAGTTCTGGAGAATAGGCTCCCCCAAGCACTTTGGGAAAGTAAGCACAAGTATTCCCCTCAATTCACTTCTCATAAAATCCTCACGGATAATGCCTTAACAAAAATGAGCTCACAATTTTAAAAAAAATCACAAGACCTTTTACAAATCGAGGTTTCACAAGCAAAGTGAGTAAAAACGTCAGGGAGCCGAGTCTGGTGCGTAAGGGCTTTTTTTCTCTAAAGAGCCAAGTGTTGTTTCGGCTCCAAGTCCTACCACCCCTGGCACAGCCGAGCAAAGCACTGCCCGATCCTGCACCGTCCTCAGCGCCCTTCCTATGTTTGAACCCATTGCTTCGGCCACTGCGTCCATGGATCTTGTTGGGGACTTCCTCTGTTTGCACTGCCCCTCTACTTTACCGAGCATGATGACATCCTCCAGGGCCCAGTCTCTCCTGACAACAGGTCCAAAGTAAGTGAGTGACGTCTCACCAGGCTTTCCGTGAAGGAGCATTCTGGTTGGACTTCTTCCAGGACAGGTTTGTTTGTTCTTGGTGTGTCCGTGGGACGTTCAATATTCGTCACTCGCACCATCATTCAAATGGATTGCTTCTGATTCAGTCTTCCTTATTCATTGTCCAACTTTCACATGCATAGGAGGCAATTTAAAGTATCATTCTTTGAGTGGGTGCACCTTAGTTCTGAAAGTAAACACCTTGCTTTTCAACATTTGTGCGGCATATATGGCTTATACCGTGCGTCATGTGAGATCTCAACTGATACTTCCATCAGCACTGATTGTGAACCCAAGCAAAATAAAATCCTTGGCAACTTCAGTCGCTTCTTCATTTATCATGATGTGACCTATTAGTCCATTTGGAGAATTTTAGTATTCTTTACACTGCGTTGTCATCCATACTGAAGGCTACAATCCTTGATCCTCATCAGCAAGTGCTTCAAGTCCTCTTCACTTTCAGCAAGAAGGGTTGTGCCACCTGCATATTTCAGGCTGTTAATATGCTTCCTCCGATCCTGATGCTGAATTCTTTTTCACGAAATTCAGCTTGTCTAATTATTTGCTCAGTATACACATTGAACAAGGATAGTGAGAGGATAAAGCCCTGTCACACGCCATTCCTGCTTTTAGAACATGAAATATTTCTTTGTTCTACTTGTACAGCTTCCTTTTGATCCATGTACAGGTTCCACGTGAGCACAATGAAGTGTTTTGGAATTCCCATTCTTCTCAAGGCTATCCATAGTTTGCCATGATTCACACCGTTGAATGCCTTG
>NW_022103907.1:5982606-5986317 GCF_000313985.2 Echinops telfairi | reverse complement strand
TGTTCAGTTCTTTGCCTTCATCAGATCTCCCATTTGCCTTAGCTACTCTATGCTTAAGAGCAAGTTTGAAAGTCTCTTCTGACATCCACTTTGATCTTTCCCGCTCCCCCACTGTTTTTAAATGATCTTTTATGCGCTTCGTGTATGATGTAATTGATGGCATCTCCCAGCTTATCAGGTCTTCTGTACTAGTGTTCAGTGCAGCGAATCTGTTCTTGAGATGCTTCAAAATTCAGGCGGGATAGACTCAAGGTTGTAGTTTGACTCTAGGGGATTTGTCTTACTTTTCTTCAGCTTCAACCTGAAATCACGAGCAATTGGCAGTCTGTTCCACAGTCAACCTCTGGCCCTGGTTTTAGCTGCGGATATTGAGCTTCTCCATTATATCTTTCCACCCATGTAGTCAATTTGATTTCTGGGTATTCCATCTGGAGAAGTCCATGTGTATCGTCGATGTTTGTGTTGTTGCAAAAGGTTCTTTGTTATGAACAAGTCGCTGGTCTTGCAAAATTCTATCGTGAGATTTCCAGCTGTTTCTGTCCCCAAGACCCTATTTTCCGACTACGGTTGGAAAGAGCCAGGTAGTGTGTGTTTTAGGTTTTGAGTCATTCTTTGTTCACCACTTAACTTTGCCATTCTAGTGTGAAGGCAGCACCGGGCAGGACATGAATGAAAGGACTTGACTGTGTGTCAATTGAAAAATGACAGAGGGCTATATTTGACTTTCAGGTCATAATTTTCCAACCCAAAATACAAAACAAGCATGTTTTCTATATTGAAATAACTGAAAACAAAAGGAATAAAATGCTATCATTAACACCCAGGTAAATTTTTTTAACTTCTGTAAGTGAAAATATCGTTGAGATCTTAAAATGCAACACGAGTAACTAGCAAATTAGAACCACTGACAAATATAATTAGTAAATTGAAAGTAGGATATGACAAAAATAGAACGTAGTCTTGAAGACAAAGAGGAGGGAATTATAAAAGAGAGGTTAATAACCATGGAAACTAGAATGAGAAGTTCTAGCATTCAATCAGTGTGACAAGAGCGAATGAGAAAGAGACAACATGGGAACATTTTTATGACTCTTCATATTTAGGGAAATTTTTTTTTAACTCTCAAAAAATATTCACATTCAGACTCATCCAGGTAAAACTACAGAATATTAAAAAACAGATCGAACAACTTAAAAATAGGGCAACAAATGTATAAGTGTGCTTTACACAATTGATGTATGTGTGGATTGTGATAAGAGTTGTATGAGCCCCCCAAAAATGATTTTTTTAAAAAGGATAAGGATGAAATAGAGATTTGCATTTTGATGAATGAGGCTAAGATGGCTTATGAATCAACGTACCTGGAGACAGTAACTTCTCAAGGGCAGAGGCATTCCTCAGGGATATTGCTGGCTTTGTCCCACAATCCAGGGCCTTGTAACAAAGTGAGTCACAAAGGTAGAACTATGGCAGTGGGATGTCCATATGCCTCAGGAAGAAGCCAAAGGGAGCGAAGAGCTTTACGAAGGATGGTAACCAGGAGACAGATGAAATGAGAAACATACGAATAAATATAAATAAGCATCAATCCTAATCATTTAAATGGGAAAGTTAAAAAAATTGTGAGGCAGGGGTATCCATCACCTCCTAAAGTCTAAGCAGTATTCTATGAATTAAAGTGGTAGATCCATACGTGCTATGGTGTGTGTTCAGACGCATATTCCACACTCATTTCTGAGCTCCAATGTGAGGCAGTTCACATAACATTTTTAATAGAAATAAAATACTCCACAAAAATAACCCATATGCTGGAAAGGGTGAACACAAGCTAAGTATTAGGAGGAGGGTAAATCAATATGTTTAGCCATTTAAAAAAAATAGAATCTCCAAGTTCCAAACTATGAGAGGAGAAGAAAGGGAACAAGAATTGCACAGGGAAAAAGAAAGAAAAAAAAAAAAGGAAAATAGTAAAACTAAATCCAAGCGTATAAATGGTTGCAACACATAGCAGTGAATTAAACTCGCCATTAAGAGATGGCTTGTTTGTCATCCAGCTGTATATGCTTCTTGGAAGAAAGGCTTCAAATGAAGCCCAGCCAAAGTTGGAGGACAACAAGGCTGTCCTATTTGTTGTCAGATGCGACCTTTGACTCCTCAGGCAAAGCAGTGTATTGCAATAAAACAAAACCAAAAAATTAAGGCTGAAGAGGGACATGCGAAAAAAACCTGGGCTCCGAATTACTGTTCTTTGACAAACCAAAAGTAGGAAACAAGAGTTCACTTAGTGCTATGTTTGTCGAATTCCAGCAAGCACTGCTGGCAATCTGGGGTTTAATAGTGTGAGTCAAAAACAAAAACAATTGAACGTTACTCCAGTCTAGCTCAGATTTCTTAACAACGAGGCTTACAAAATATAACCAAACAACATATAAAACAGCTTGCATTTTGAAACAAAAGGTAATGTGATCACTAATATCATTTTTGGATTAATGGATGTAAACATAGGGATATTAGGAAAATACATAGTAAATACTTTTGACTTATTTAAGATTCAGAGATAAACTGTGTATGGCAAGTGGACGGTTGCTGCATTTTAATAAAGATTAGAAACAACCTAAATTGTAACAAAGCAATAGGTAAAGAATGAAGCATGTGACTAATGCAGCTTTTTAAGAGATATTTTACTGATGGAGGGAAAGAGCCCTGATGCCCAAGGAAATCTCTGAGAGTCGAAACTGCCTTTGATAGGGAGCTGTCATCACTTTTCTATCACTCATTTTAGTGGAAAATATTCACAGCTTTTCCCTTCTCTGACAACTTTCCCTCTTACACCAGTTCTTAACTTTCACAGTGATTCATTCAGAAACAAAATAATGTTAAATTGTAAAACCGCAATGATCCCAAATACATTGAAATGCAATACGACGCATCTAGAAACAGGATTAAGAGGGAAAGCCACCAAATATTAATAGTAATGAGTAATTTGTCCTTTCCAGTTGATGTTCTATTTTCTAAACATTTACAATGACCAGGAACCATTTATGTTCAATCTTCAGGTGTGTGTGTGTGTGTGTGTGTGTGTGTGTGTGTGTGTGTGTGATTTACAATCCCCGTGGACGTGTGTGTGTGTGATTTATAATCCCCATGGACGTGGACATGTCTGAAAAGAGAGAAAAGGGCAAATCTTTAAGAGAGTGTTTTTAGAGATGGGAAGATTGCTAGCCTAATTAGTGGTTAATTTGATATAACTTCCTCACTTAAAAGTTTCAAGAATGTACCACGAAGCAACTCCCAGGGGTTGCCATGGAAGCACAGGTGAACCTGATGAGGTCCACATGCCCTCTGCTTTCCGAGAGGCCGCAGGGGAGCCTGCACAGAGCTGGGGAACCAGACAAATTCCTCCTGGGGCCTGCCCTTTTCCTCCCACAGTTCTCTGCTCATCCCAGATCCCTCTCCTCTCTCGGAGCCTCTCTGCAGTCAACAATGTCAGACCCTGTCCCCACTGACTCCCTTCCTTCTGGAACTTTCCAGGACACCCCTGCACTATAGCGTTGGATGGCAGGGACCCAGGTTGCCCACTGTCCCCAGGTGACTCCTAAATGCTGGTGGAAGAAAGCGAAGGGGCGCTGTCTGCTCCCTGGACGATGTAGTCTCAGAAGCCCTAAGGTCTCTGATGGAGTTTGTTTTGCGCTTCCCTCCTCTGCTCACCCT
>NW_022103907.1:5973836-5981460 GCF_000313985.2 Echinops telfairi | reverse complement strand
GCTCTCAGAGAGGGGCAAGACCCCAAGACGTGAAGGCCCAACCTTGGCCAGAGCGGGGAAGATGCTGACAAGAGTTCCAAACACCAGAGAGGTGCGATCCAGGAGGGACACGGCTAGTTCCCTCCTCTGTCCCAGCTTGACCCGAACTAACCTGAGCCCTGGCTTGGTGCCGGCCAGGCTTCTCAGGAAGGCTTGTGGAAGCTAGTCACACTTGAGGGAGTCGACCTCTCCGTGTGTAGAAAGGGTAAAGCTCCCCCACAACCCACCCACCCCAAAACCAATCCACTGCCATCAAATCACTGCTGATGCAAAGTGAACCTGCCTCGGGTTTCTGAGGAGGTAAATCTCTGCGGGAACAAACAGCCTCATATTTCTCCCGACGTGTGACTGGTGGGTTTGAACTGCCTATCTTGAGGTTAGCAATCCAAAAGTGCCCACAGGGCTCCTGTAGAAAGAATGGCCCCTGAAAATGATTCCAGGTCCTCCAAGGACTACCCCCTATCAAATACTGGCCTCTAGCCTCTCTATCAGTCTGTGGTGTGGGCATCGAGCCGACAGTACACGATGGAGTCTGCTGTTACTTCCCGGTGTATTGACACAGATTGAAGGCTGGCCTGCCAATCATGGGAATGACCTGGGGAGGCAGTCAGTCACCACTAAGATCCTATTCAAAATGTTACAACCAGGAATTAAGAGTCAAACGAGCCCACAGTGGGATAAACATTGGGCTGTCTGCCCCCATCAACGTACATGGTCTCAGAAACCCTCCAGAGAGTGCCACCGGAGTCAGGAGCACCTGCATGAGTGGGTTTCATCTGGCTGCATGGTGGGGTCTCTTCTACAGGACCAGAGGTGGGCAAAGACTTTCTGGAGACCAGTGGTTCTCAACCTGCCTCATGCCGCGACCCTTGCACACAGTCCTCATGTGGTGTGACCCCAACCATACAATTATTGTCGTTGCTACTTCATCACTGCCATTTTGCTACTGTTATGAATTGGGTGACCCCTGTGAAAGGGTGGTTCGACCCCCAAAGGGGTCGCGACCCACAGGTTGAGAACCGCTGCTGTACAGGGTCAGACAGTCAATATTTTTTAGACTGTGGGCCAAAAGGTCTTTGCTGTAACTACTGACTTGTAGTGTGAAAGCAGCCAAAGGAGTGTGTAAATAACTGTGCTCGGGTTGCAATAAAACATTGTTCACAAAGTAAATAGTGACCCCTATGTGTCCGTAGACCATAGTTTTCCAACCTCTTGTTACAGACTGGGAGTCCTCACCAGCATCAACTGTGAAGTTCATTGTCGGGCTCCTCCGTGCATGCCTGACATACACTACACACATGCTGTAGAAATGAGTTACATGCCTTCCTGGTTTACCTCCCATCCTTCTCTACACAGCAGTTGAACACAGAGCCGCCTTACTGGAAGGAATCTTCGAGAGGCCTTCTCTACTTAGTGAAGAGCTCCTTCTATGGTATCCTTGTACAGCTCCCCTGTGAAGTATCTGCCTTAGCGTAATAACCCGTTCACCATGTGATTGTTGCTGGCTCTTTGAGGGAATGAGGAGTCTGAACGAATGACAAATCATTCTTGTGTTCCCTGCCTTCCGAGAACTAGTCAGTGAATGCTTGCTGTACATACATGTCACGCCCATGAAGCAGAGAAGACAAACTGTCTATTAAAAGCTTGTCATTTGCTCTTCGGGACCATCTTCTGCTGACTGAGATGGAGCGACAGGCTGTGCTTAAAAGTCAGTGGGATGGACATAACTAGGGCCACTGGACTGCGCACGTATTGAAAGGATCTGTCCTGTGTACATTTCCCACAGTTTTAAAAGTGAACTCAGTGGGCCCACAGCACGTCTCCCAACTCAGCCGCTCCGACCTGGTGACCTCACTCACTGTGCCCTGGGCCTTGGAAGGCTGGGGTCTCAGGGAGACTGGGTGGTTCTTTCCAATTTCACCTGCACTCGGCAGGGGACCTCAGAGTGTGGGTCCGAGGAGAAAGCTGCTCTTTGGACTGTGAGCGCCTCCTCCTGAGGCAGAGCAAACACCATTCACCTCTGAGTCCTGAACAGGAAGAGGAAGGCTGGGGACATGGCAGGTGCTCAATAAGACCCCAGGGGTTGGCCCAGGGGGCAATTCCTCCACCCCAGTTGGCCTACTGCCAACAACCTGTGTCTGGCGATGGCAGAGCCACCAAAGGTACCATAAAGAGGGTCTCAGACTCCTGGGGGTCTTATTGAGGATACCAATCTCTCGTTTTCCTATGGCTCTTTCTTTCACCTAGTTCTTCTCTTTTGGAAGGCACACTGAAATCCTATAAGGTATGAGTATTGCAAATGTCTGCAGACCTCACCAACTTGAGGGATCCCATTAAAATTAAGCACCCATTTGCATGCCTACAGATCCCTATCGGCCCCCTGACACACACACCCCTTTAATCACTCATCGTCTCCTCCAGTTATGCCTGCGTGTTCTTGAGATGGGCTCAGACGAGCGCAAGTCTACACACATCGTCTGTACGCCTTTCTTCAGGGCCATATACCCATGGCCTGGAGTCATTTGAAAGCAGCACTTTGCAGCTAATGTTTACTCTGGGTCCTGGAATTGGGGGCTGACTGGTTCTTTCTGGGGTCACATCTACTCTGGAGCAGATCTCCGAATAGGGAGTCTGGAAAGAGCATCCTACTTTCAACAGAAAGCTCTTCGACCCAAAGCTGTGCTCTTCCCCAAACCCATCAGTCCATCACGCCAGGCCTGTGGGGGGAGGAACGGGGTCACACGTGCCCAGGGTTGGAGATGGAGACACAAGACGAAGCTATCACACCACCATTCCATTGTCTTCCAACCACCTCTTGACCTCTGATCTTCAATGACACCCATAACTCCCCTTCCTTCTCCAGCCAAGGAAGGAAAATCCTGGCACATATTATTATTGCGTCAAGCAAATGCCTCAAAGGCAGGGTCACTTACATTGTTATTAAATTTCTGGTCGGGCTCCACCAGTCTTGCTACCGAGGCAGTATCTTTCCATTGTCAAGTTAAAAAATAACTGAGGAAGAGGAATGGGGCCGAACCCACGCCGTCTACCTTGAACCCTTTCACTGTATCGCAGCTAGACAATGTGGTGTGCTACCTCACCCCCTCGTTGGACAAGATATGGCCGACTTTCTGTATTTCAAGATGCCAAAGCTAAGTTTGGGCCTCGCCCCAATCCCTCCTTTATCCCGTTATGCATGGTTATTGGGGGGCAGGGCAAGAATTGAGAGCTCATTTCATGGGTTCAAGAAAGAGTCATTGCCATGAGGCCCTAAAGTGACAGCAGAAGCCCTTCGGACAGCGCCTGGCTGCTCTTTGGACAAGTTGCAAGCAGCCTAAAGAAGGGGCCTGCTTGTGTTCCCCACAAGCAGAAGCTCGCTCAGTTTCACCCATGCTTCCCTGGCCTCTCTGGGAAGTGGAACATTTAAAACAAAGGTCAGTCTGTGTCTCTTTCCACTCTCTCCCCCAAACAGCCGCAGGGCCTTTGGAGGCTCCACTGAAGGCCAGAGAATCGATGGCCAAATAGGACAAAGAACTGCAAACCATCGGAATAAAAAGTCTGTCATGCAAAGCATTACATTCAAGCCATTCTCTTGGATGTTTTGGATAACCCTAGTTTTTAGTTTAGGAATGAAAATCTGAAACAGAAGGATTACATCACAAATAGAAGGTTGATGTCGTTGCTGGGATAAACATTCGGTAAGGGGAAAAGGCTGCTCGACTTCAATGAGACCCAGGTGGGAGAGTCCTTTCTGCAAACATCACACCAGCCCAATAAAGAGATGGGAAAGGCAGGAGAACAGAAAATACACCAGGTGCTCATCCTGTCTCAACCCACACTCTCTTGCGCCTTGGCCTCTCCTTGGCTGCTCCTGACTTCCATTCTTTTGGAGGGCTTGACTCTCGCTTGTAACTCCAGGGGTCCTCCCCAGTGTCCCACCAAGGAGTCCTCCCCAGTGTCCCACCAAGGGGTCCTCCCAGTGCTCCACCAAGTGGTCCTCCCAATTGCCCCACCAGTTTCTCCTGCCCCAGGGCTATAGGAGAGAGGCAAATAGAAGAAAATTATCTACATATTCAATGAAATAAGCCATAACAACAATTTTTTAATATAAATCATTTTATCGGGGGCTCTTACAGCTTATAACAATCCACACATCCATCCCTCGTGTCGAGCACATTTGTACATTTGTTGCCATCATCATTTTCAAAACATTTTCTTTCTGCTTGAGGCCTTGGTATCAGCCCCTCATTTTTCCCTCCTTCCCCCACCCTGCTACTCTTGTGACCCCTTGATAAAATATAAATTATTGTTGTTTTCATATCTTACACCATCCACTGTCTCCCTTCACCCATGTTTCTATTGTCCGTCCCCTGTGTGTGTGTGTGTGTGTGTGTGTGTGTGTGTGTGATATATAAATCACTGCAATCAGTTCCCCGTTTCTCCCTGCACCTTCCCCTACACTCACAGTAGCGCTATTCCCATGATTGTTCCTGAGGGTTTTATCTGTCCTGGATTCTGTGTGCTGACAGCTCTTATCTGTACCAGTGTACATGCTCCGGTCTATACAATTGAACTGGGGCCATGACAGTGGGGGGTTGGGGAAAGCATGAAAGAACTGGGGGAATGCCATGACCATTTCTGAAGCTCTGGCTAAGTGCCAAGGGCTGGACTAGACTCTGTGAGGATTGTCTCTTTCGATCACAGCAATCTGATCAAGTGGGGTGGACGGTGCTACATACACAGAACCGCTCACCATCCCATTCTCTCTCATACCCATGTCCAATCAGCAGACCACACCCACATCCAATCACCAATGAAAGACAAATAGAAAACCCACCACAACATCTTGGAGTCAAAAGTAGATGTGATTTTATCTGTTTTACATTGGTTGGATAGATTTTACATGCCAGGAAATGTGTGTGGGTATATAAATATGTATGTCTAGTTGGGATTATTGTCCAAATTTTTCACACGTGGACCCTAAAATTGAGAATTATTCAGTAATCTGACTAGTTGGAAAATATAGACATTTGGGTTACAACTCAAGTCTCCCTATGTCCACTTTTGACTGCATGTACCATGCTGCCTATGAATTAGCCTTTTAATCAGCCTTGAATTGCAGCCCACAAGTCTGTGTTGCTGCTCAGGTCATTAACATCAGATACAGGGCCTGAGACAAGGCCTGGACACTGTGTGGAGACAGGAAGAAACTCATGAGGGAGAAAAGGGGATGGGGTGGAATTGGCAGAATGGGGGCCATCAGCCTGGGCAACTTGACAGTGAAAGGCCTGCTTCTCTTTGGTCCTAGGGGTTGTTAAAGATTGAATTATGCCGTTTCCCCCATCCCTTAAAAATATAATCCTGTTCAGGAATAAAGCTCTCTTTGTTATGTTAATGAAGTCATAAAGTTTAGTGTGTTTTCTAAACATGATCACTTCTTAGTTATAAAGAGCACCATAGACAGAGACAAAAGCACAGAGGGGGAAAGAGAGGCGCTGTGGCATGTGAAGACCCCCCAAAGAAGGACATTCCAGAGTGGGAGTCTTGCATGGGTGACTCTTGCATAGGTAAGGTTTTCTGAAGGCAGATCACACAACTATAAATAAGCAATATTTGGGATGGAGATCTGAACTATCTTTATGTCTGTTGGAAAGTCACAGTTTGCCGGAATAGCTGATACAGTTTTTTCAACACTCCTTGCTAGCAAAGCTCTCACAAAAAGAAAACCTGTTGTTGTGAATATCATTTTATTCAATGAGAACGAGCTGGCTTGTGAGTAGAAACTACAGCTATCTTGGAAGAAAGGGAACATGTCTTTTGGGAGTCCATAATAGCACAGAAAGGACCCTATCGGGCAGAATAGATGTGCTCTTTAAGCTTTCCGAGATTGAAAATCTCTAAGGGAGTAGACAGTTTCATCTTTCTTCCTTGGAGAAGTTGGTGGACTTGAACTGAGGACCTTGAGATCCACAGCCCAATACATGACCAGGAAAGGGAATATGCCCTAAATTCTAAAGCAACATAATAATAAACAGTTAAATAAGTAAGTAAGGCAGTGTAGCCATGCAGGCAACCTCAGGAACGTATGTTTTTAAAGGTATATGTTCATAATGGATAGCGAGGGACACACATCCAAGAACCTATTCAAAAGTAACACAATCTAGGAGGTGAGGGCGAGCTGGCTGCAACATCTGACACCCCACTGATTGACAGGGTTGATTTGGCTGATCTGTCTGACTAGACCCATGTCACCTTCCTCCTTCATGGCTCCATGTGTGTCCCTCCTGAAGCTGAGTGCTCTGATGAAGAAGACCACATTCCCCAATAGAAGAGGACCTTAATTTGGCCAAGAGTACATGAGTAAATGCCCTCCCTGTTAGGACCTCCAAACAAGCTCCCCAAAAGGATATAATCTAATGCTTTCAAGAAGGTTGAAGCTCAAGAACGCAGATGGTGCCCGGCTATCAAAAGATATAGCATCTGGGGTCTTAAAGGCTTGAAGTTAAACAGGCAGCCGTCTAGCAGGGAAGCAAATAAGCCCACATGGAAGAAGCACACCAGCCTGTGTGATGAGATGTCAACAGGATCAGGTATCAGGCATCAAAAGACCCAAAACAAACAATTTTATTGATGTGAAAGAGGGGGGTTGGAGTGGAAACCCAAAACCCACCTGTAGACAATTGGACATCTCCCCACAGAAGGGCTACAAAGAAAGGACCTTGTAATTCAACCAGGGTGCAGGATAGCCCTAATGAAACACACATCATTCCTCTAGTTCCTGAATACTTACTCCCCACCACTACCATGACCCAGTTCTACCTTAAAAATCTAGCTAGACCGGAGTACACACATTGGTACAGACAAGAGCTCTTGACAAATGAAATTCAGAACATAAAGCCCGCAGGAACAGTAGTGGGAGTAACAATATCACGAGGGCAGGGGATAGTGGGGGGAAGGGGAGAAAGGGGGAGTGGGCCCATCTCAAGGTTAGATATATAGCCCACCACCAGGGGGAGGAATAATAGAAATGTGAGTGAAGGGAGACAATGGACAGTCTTAAGACACGAAATAACATCAATAATATATAATTGATGAAGGATTCACAAGGGTGGGGAGGTGGGGGAGGGAAAAAAGAGGAGCTGATACCAAGGACTCGAATAGAAAGAAAATGTTTTGCCCCTCCCCCCAGAAGAATTTATTTCAGAGGTTGGCACTGAATCTGCAGCTCTGGGAGAGGGAACACACCCTGGCCCACCAGGCCTTGAGAATGGCCTTCCCGCTCAGAGCAGCCCATCCACAGAGACGACCACATGGCCGGCCCCACTTTGAGACACGACGTCCCTCACTGACCCATAGCCCTATAGGGAACAACACTGGAAACACAGTGTGGGAACTGCGCCTGATCTGAATCCGCCACACCGAGGCAAAACACTAAGGGCATACAACAGAACAGCAAGGGAATGGAGCAGCAAGGTCCCCAGAGAATGCCGAAGGTGGACTTTGGGGCCAGGGCTTGGTGCCCCAACAGACTGGACTGGAAAACACTCCTAAAGGCCAACAAACAGTCCTTGAACTAACTACAAGC
>NW_022103907.1:5962670-5972245 GCF_000313985.2 Echinops telfairi | reverse complement strand
GAAATGTTGATGGCAATATATGTACACGTATGTTTAATACAATTGAATGATGGATTGTCATAAGATTTGTGAGAGCCCCCTAATAAAATGATTAATAATAATTTTCAAAAAGGTTGAAGCTCAACTTTCAAGAAATCCAAGAGACAAGTAGGATAAAAAAGGTGTTCTGTGATAGGTTCCGTTTAGGGGCAAGAGCCAAGGAAGGGAGGAGAAGAAAGGAGGGAAGAGACAGCAAAAGATAAAAGAAGGAAGGAGGAGGGGGATTGGAAGAACAAAGGAGTGTCAGGCTCAACAGAATGAGCTACTGGCAGCTGATGACCAAGAGCCCGGCTTGAAAAACACTCAGAGTCCGTCTCCTGGAGCAAAGAAAATAGATTTTGAGTTCTACGTAGACCACAAAAGAGGTGGTGAAAAGAGGGGCACGGGGCCCACAGTAAATTAGGCACTGAGGAAAAGCTAAGAGCAATAAATAACTTCAAACCTCTACGTCCAAATTATATTCCAGCATGCCGAGGGAACTGCAAATCTAATCTCAGAATCACTGGCAGTAACTTTGAAGCATCACAGAGAATTGAAACAGTGCCAGAAACGTTGGTAAATGTTTTATGTCCAAGATTTTGAGGGGAAAACCATCAACAGGTCACGAACCTTGGCATGATCCTCCTCAAGGAGGCTGAGTCCCACGGGGCCCGTGGCCATCAGAACACACCTGACAGTTTGATGAGGAACGCGGCCCAACTAGCCCCTTGTAGCAGAGGGTGCTCACCATGATGAGAGGCAGAAGTGGCACCGGGCAGGGGAAGGCTGAGAGGTGGCCGTGGAACAGAAAGGAAGTGAATAAGAAGGATATCAAAGATTTGAAACGCAGTTATGTGTAAGAAGCTATAGACTCACTTTATGTTGCCCTACAAAAACCAGTAGTTGACATTTGAAGTAGACAGCTATCTCCTACTTAAATTTTGCCCCCTAGATGTGAGACTGTTTTCCTGGCATTCACTCAACCAGTAATCATCGAGCACCTCTTTTGTGCCAGAGTCTGTGCCCAGGATACACAGGATACACAGAGATGTGGATTTTGCCCTCACGGGACAGAATATTTACAATAGTGTGCCTGTGTATGTGGGAGTCAACATTAAACAAATGAAATAAGGAAAAGAAAACTATAATCAGAGATGGCAATACAAGTCAGGACGGAAAAAGAATGCAGAGACAGAGGCCTAGAGGAGCCAGAACGGCAGACTTGGTAAGACAGAGAAAAATATGAGCTGCATGTGGATTTGGTTTTATATTTTTTAAACTTAGGGTAAGAATCCATACATATACAAAACATTTTACTGTTTCCACGTGCACCATTCAATGATATGATGACACTCATCATGGTGTGCCACTGTTACTAGTATCCTTTTCCAGGGACTCCGATGATTCAGACACAGATTGGGGGACAAGCACTGAATGACCGGCTGAGAGGACTCTGCACAAGGGGACCTCGAACTGGGCTGACAGCATGGATCTCACAGACCAAGGTCATGTTCTAGCCGAAGCTGACAACCAAGCTTCTCCAAAATGTCCCAGTGCTCATGCTATTGGTCCTTCAAAAGCTCCAGAAAACAGGCTTTGGGTTCGGCAACATGCCTAAAGTCCAACCTGTTGTGAACTCTGTCCTCACTGCCAATGAGCCCCAAACTTGCAGTGTCCCCATCGAAATCAATAAGAAAATAAGCAGAGCTGAACATATACATTTTGCAGTATATATTTGTATACATACATACATATCAATACAGATAGCTTGTAAAATTGTGGACCTTTGTTCATAGCTTAAACGGCCTCTTTGTTCTCAAAGCACATAATACATATTAATACCCAGGAGACCAAAAAAAAAAAAGGCCACAAATTTTCCTAAAAACAGCAAAGCATTTTCATCTTAATATATCAGCAGGGAAAACCAACTGTTGGACAGAGAGGCTTAAAAAGCGTAGTAACCTTAGACTCTTTTAAATCACAGATGGATTAAAAAATGGACTCCCCATTCTCTCTCCAGTAATTTCATACCCAGTAGACTGTTAACAGAACACACCATAATTTAACTGTTACAAATATACTTTGCTGGATCAAATATACATTGATCTCAAAAAGATAGCCAGGGTTCAAAGCACAGACGATGGGTGAGGGCACATCTGTTTGGCAACAATTCAACAAAAGGGTCTACATTCCAAATCGTCATCAGCCATGCCGCTCAAGCTATATCTGCAGTCGCCCACCCACTGCCACCCACCCAGTCGATCTAAGTCATAGTGACCTTCTCTAGGCTTTCTGAGGTTGCATATTTTTAAATAGCTTTATTGGCATATGATTTACATATCATACAATTCAATAGTTTCATCATATTAAGAAGCGTTGTGCAATTATCACCACAATCAATTTCAGAACATGTTCTTCTTTCTTGTACTCATTGATGGTAACGCCTCATTTCCCCAACCTCCCCTGCCATGCCTCTAGTTAATTATTCATCCAGTTACTGTCTCTGTAGATTTACCTATCCTGGATTTCATATACAGAAAAACATACACAATAAAAACAAGAAATCAAACAAGGACAAATTAAAACAGAAAAACCTCAATCAGAAAGAAAGCAGAAAATATTAAATACTGGAACAACTTTAAAATGGGTCAAAAGGGAGATCAAATGATAAGGTGTTACTTTTTACCCTAACTACCTCTGCCATAAATAAACTTTACAATGCTCTTTGTCTGATAGCAAGGAATTCACCAGATCCTTGATCCATGTGGAGACCCAGGAAATGGATGTGAGGCTTTGTGATAGTTGAATAATCTGGTGTGAATTTGGGACTTGAGAGGATTTAGAGTGAAGGGGTGGAGTCTAGTCTGTCAATCGGGTCATAGCCAATGAGGCCTCTGTGTGGGCATGGCCTTCTCCTGAGGATTCTGGGAATTCCGGTATTTCTTCCTTGGAGGTAAAAGACACTGTCTCTCTCTCTCTGCCCACTCCCTGAGAGACGCTCTACTGACAAGACACATGGCACTAAGCTGGTAGACCCCGTACCCTGGGAACTGGAGGAGCCACATCGAGACCCCTGCCAGCGCTGAGAAGCTTCTACGGCCACTGGATCCACAAGACTTTGCACCCACTGGCCTGGGATTTTCCTGCATTCAGCGTCATTGCATGTATTTCGTGAGTCTGATGAGGACATTATAGATTAATATCGGACTTCCAGACTTGATCTAGACTGGGCTGGGATATTTCCTCAATATTCAATTTCTCTTGAAACCTCTTTCTTAGACACATGAGTGTCGAGGAATTTGTTTCTCTAGTCTACCCGGACTAACACAGGTTTCCACTGCCACCAATAGCCTTCTTCAAACTGGGAGTTCAGAATGTAAACTCTGATACCATTCCTTCCTCCAGATTTGGATTTTATTACATACAGTCCTTGGATTACACAGGCTGGCATGCTTCTTCTGTGTGGATTTAATTGACACCTCACTTAGATGGCTTCTTGTTTTGTTTTGGTTTGTTGTTTGTTCTTTTGAGACCAGCTTGATTTATTCAGATTTAGCTTCCTGTTTTAAGACAAGCCTTTAAGACCTCTAGATATTACTCTTTTTGTGTAGATGCTATTCTTTCTGATAACCAGACACTATCTGTTTTCTTCACTACACTTTGCTGTAGCACCTGTATCTTCAGTAATCTCTGATGGCATGTATTGAGTAACACCAAGGCTGCAAATCTTTAACGAAGCAGACTGTCTTATCTTTCTCCTATGAAGCAGCTGGTGGGTTTGAACCTCTGCCCTTTTGATCAGCAGTCCACTCCTTACCTGACAGAGTATAAAATAACATGGACTGAATTAAGAGCATCTGGGAATCTCATCCTGGGTCCTTTTCTCAACGTTACATTCAAGTGGCATTTAATTTTCCTTGTGGTGGTGGGGGGGCATAGAAGAGGAGGAAAATATACCAGGCAATGTTGGGTGGCAGGAAAAAATGGGGAAAAGAGCCCATGAATAGTTCCAGGTCTGTCTGCTGACACTTACGAATATTTTCTGATCAGGTCGGAAGCTGTGCCAAGTCCTGCCCGCTAGTCTGAAGTCTATTTTCAGAATTCCGTGGGGATGTTGTTGCTTTGCTCCTCTTGCCGCTCTGTTTCACTCCCTTCGTGTGATGCCCTGGAGTGGGGGGGTCAGACTGGACACAATTCCCACACTGTGTCTCCAGTGCTGCCCCCCACAGAGCTGTGGGTCAGTAAAAGGACTTCGTGTCTCATGATGAGTCTGTCCCTATGGTCAGTCCTCTGTGCTTTGGTTGCTCTGAGCGGGAATGTCGTCCTCAAAGTTTGGTGGACCAGGGTGCTCTTTTCTTCTCCTTCTTCTCCTTCTCCTCCTTCCTCTTCTTCTTTCTCTCCCTCTCTCTCCCTCTTAGTTTGCTCCCGTGTGGTCTGGGCAGACCCGCCACTCTCCCCAGGCTGTATCTTCAGTGCTGTCTGTCCTCTGGAGTGCATTCCTCTGGGGAGGGGGGTCAATGTAGCTGGGATAGGGGCGGGGCCTGCACATCTCTCTGTAAGTTCACTGCCTCATACCGGTATGTTCCCCTAAAGTCTTGGCGCACCAGGTTAAGGTCTTGTCCCTCTCTCCCTTTCTTGTGGAGACATAAACAGTACCCTCCCTGTGGTAGATTAGTGCCCTGAGTCACACACACACACCCCAATGCCTTCGTCTCCCCACCTGACCTTTTTTTCTTTTTATTATGTCTACCGATATAAGATAGGCAGGACAAACAATCCTGAGGAGAAAACAACAGGACCAACGGTTATGGGGGTCAGGGGAGAAGAGGAGGTGGGGGGAAAGAGAGGAGGAAAACAACAAACCCAGGGGACAAGGGAACAAGAGATCTAAAATTGATGGTGAGGAGGGCACAGAATGCCTGGTGGGGTTCAATCAAGTTCAGTGTAGTTGAGAGGAAGTACAGAGAGTTGAATGAAGGTCGGGCATGGTAGTGGGACAAGAGGAACGAAAAAGGAGATAGAGGAAAGAAATAGGAGGCAAAAGACATTTATAGAGGTATAAACATAGGAATGTACATATGTAAAATATTAATATATAATGATAGGGATATAGGTTTCTGTACATATATTTATAGGTTAAATATTAAGTTGGCAGATGGACATTGGGCCTCTACTCAAGTCCTCCCTCAATGCAAGAACAATTTGTTCTAATAAGCTGGCATTCTGTGATGTCACCTACCTGACACGATCACAGAAAACAAAATGCATGCATAGGCTAATGTGGTAAAGAAAGCTGATGGTGCCTGGCTAACAAAAGATATAGCGTCTGGGGTCTTAAACGTTTGAAGATAAACAAGTGGTCATCTAACAGGAAAGCAACAAAGCCCACATGGAAGAAGCACACCAACCCGTGTGATCATGGAGTGTCAACAGGATCAGGTATCAGGCATCAGAAGACCCAAACAAACAACCATTTTGATATGAACAAGGGGGGTCAGAATGCAGACCCACAGCCCATCTGTAGACAATTGGACACTCTCTCACAGAAGGGTCACAAAGAAGGAATGAGCCAGCCAGGGTGCAGCATTCCTCTAGTTCTTAATGCTTCCCCACCCCCACCGCATCCCCCACTATGATGACCCTAGTTCCACCTTACAAAACTGGCTAAAACAGATCATGTGCACTGGTACAGATAAGAGCTCTTGACATACAGAATCCAGGACAGATTAACCCCTCAGGAACAATGATGGGAGTAGTGATACCATGAGGGTAGGTGGGGAGATGGCAGGAGAAGGGGGAGAAAGGGGAAACAGAGCTCAATCATTGACGTACAAACCCCCAATCTGTGACGAACAACAGAAACATGGGTGAAGAGAGACAGCAGGTGGTGTAAAATATGAAAATAAAAATAATTTATAAATTATCAAGGGTTCACAAGGGAGGGAGGGAGAAAAAGAGGAGCTGATACCAAGGGTTCAAGTAGAAAGAAAATGTTTTGGAAATGATGGCAACATATGTATAAATGTGCTTGATAAAACTGATATATGGATTGTTATAAAAGCTGTAAGAGCCCCAATAAAATGATTTATTAAAATTTTTTAAAAATTATGTAATTGATGAAATTTTAAAATGCACTGATGGAATAAATAGCAGAATAAATACAGTTGAAGAATAAAAAAAATGTTGGGAAGCAGGTGTGATTCTGCATGCTTCCTATTCAGGGGTCTAGACTGAGATTTCAACTCCAAAGGAGTGTTTTGTCTAGCTGTCTGGGCTATCCCTTTTGTTGTCCCACAAACAATTTGTCACACCAGAAAACGTGCATATTTGGGGACAGAGATAGCACACACCATAGGACAAAATGTGCTTCCCTTGTCCATTATAATCCTTGGAAAGCAGGTAATTGTTGGGCTGAATGTCAAGAGCTGCAGCATGTCATGCCTGCTGAGTGCCAGGTGGCAACCTCCCTTAGCCAGAGTCCGCCTGGAAGACACCCTTGTTAAAAGCACAATGTATAAAATGGCCAACGAGTCTTCATACAGTAGCAACTTCTGGATGGTTCTTAGGAGAGAAAAAATATACATTTTGGAAAAGGCAAAATTTTACTACCAGATGCAGCTTTGGGTAGAAATAGCCTCAGTAATGTTAGGCTAGGTCTTGAAAATTGTCTACTTTTGACTTTGTTTTGTTTCCCCCCCCTTTCAACCTTTGTCATGTCCAGCTGTGCTAGGGAACTGCCTTTATAGAAAAATGCACACTTTAAAGGGTAATAGAGTTGGCCTATTGAATAATTCATTGCAAACAATGCGACGCCGATTAAGCATGCTCTCCTAAAAGTGATCCCGCTCAGTCAAACTAGGTCTCTGGGGGAGCTTCTCTTCGAAAAGAATCGGACTGCAAGCATTCTATGCATTTTTATCAACAAGAGAAACAACAGTTGTGTGCTTTGGGGAGAGAAGCTGAGGCAAAAAATGGGCTTGCCCAAATCTACAGCGGAAGAAAGTAGATCCATGGTTGCGAGACGCTGGGGGAGGCGGGTGGGAAGTGACTGTTCATGGGTATGGGGTTTCTCTTGGGAATGAGGACAATATTCTCCGATTAGAGAGGGGAGATGGATATACAACTGGGTCTGTGATGGTACTAACACGCACTGAACTGTGTACTTTAAAAGGGTGACAAGGATGGTAGATGAATTCAATTTTAGTAGAGCTGTCATTTAGAAATACAAGACAAAAATATACGGGCTTGCCAACATGGAGAAGAGCTGGGGGAGGGGGGGAAGAAGGCTTGAAAGGTAGAGGGGCAAGCGAGGACTTCTGAAATGGAGACTCAAAAGCTGGGCAAAGGGAAAGATGGAGAACAGCCTGGCCCCTTCTGGAAACTCGATTTCTCTGAGAGCAAAACCGTGCTGGCCTCCCCTTGTCTGGAATCACTGCCCACGGTGTGTGTGTGTGTGTGTGTGTGTGTGTGTGTGTCTTATTTTCCACTTTTGGAAAACAAGCAGTTTTGGGGTCGTTTTCGTATGTAGAAGAAGAAATGCCTCTTTGCACCAAATTAATTCAGATATTTGTAAATGGGCCAACACTAAGGGAGGAGGAGAGCCTGGCGGGGAGTGGGGCACTGCTAATTGTCATCCCAAGATGTGCTGCTCCTCCTGGCCTTCGATCATGGCGGCTTGCACACTCACTTTAATCTTTCAGAGGACTGCTTAGGAATGTGTTTGCTTTCAAGTGGACTCAATTGAACAAATCTGTATTGGATATTTACTGCAGACTGCCTTCAGCTTCAGAGGACTGGGCGGCACAGGCAGATTTGCTAAGGCAACGCCAGCTCTTTGATCTTCCGGGGGCTCTGACATCTGTTCCTGTCGTCTGCACATTCATTTGCTCACAACGCAGGCTCATAGCAAGACCCAGGCGTACAATGGGGGGGGGGGTCCAAGGAGCTGTGTGACTTGTGCAAAGCGAACAGAGTCAAGATTTATACTTACTGAACATCTCACTGATAAAAGCCAAGAGGCGATCCCCCCATCTGGAGGAGAAACTACTTTGGATGAGAACATTGTTTTAGAAATGAATTCTATATTTCCCAGGCTTGCTGGCCTTTGTAGGAGGTATGACTGAATTGCTCTTAGCCCTCACATGGAGGTCAACAATCACCACCTCAAAGGTTCTCCGAGTTAAGGGGGTATCAGGTGGTAACATCTCATTGTGCTCAGGAACAAGCCCCTTGGGTGTTTAGCTCAAGTCTCAGACCACTGTGAAGGGCTCTGCCACTTGAGAGTCCTGTCCCCAAGTTTGGCTGTCCTCTACAGTGGCAACTCTGAGCTACCCAGGGATTAGGGAGGCCAGCATGGCCCAGATGCCCAGTCTTGCAGCCTGGGCCTATAGAAGGCACTTGCTTGGCCTCAAGTCTCCAAGGTCCTTCACGAGCACTACCCCTGCGGCTTCCATCCTAGGATCCCAGATGTAGGAATGTGTTTTCCCCCGATCAACTGCCCATTTTAAGCTTCTCCATTCTCTCTTGCCCCACAGGCTTTTTAATTCTGGATCTCTTTTTTAAAGGGTTACTTAAGGGGCTGGGTGGTGCAAGTCATTTGCACTTGACTATTAAGCTAATATCGTTGCTGATGTCAGATGGATCTTGGTTGAAAGCAGAGAATACAAGAAAGATGTTTATTTGTGTTTTATTGACTATGCCAAGGTATTAGACTGTGTGGATCATAACAAACTATGGATTAGCTTTGAGCCGAATGGGAATTCCAAAACACTTCATTATGTCCCTGTGGAACTTGTACGTGGATCAAAAGGCAGTTGTGTGAAAAGAATGCGGGAATACTGTACATTTAAAATCAAGAAAGGTGTGTGTCAGGGTTGTATCCCCCCACCATATTTATTCAATCTGTGTGCTGAGCAAACGATCAGAGAAGACGGACTGTGTGAAGATGGATGCTGCATCAAGATTCGAGGAAGGGATATTAACAAGCTGTGACATGCAGCGGACACAACCTTGCTTGCTGAAAGTGAGGATGATTGGAAGTATCAGCTGATGAAGAGCAAGAAATGCAGCCTTCAATATGGATGACAACTCAATGTAAAGTAAACCCCAAGCCTCACAACTGGACCCGTGGGTCACATCATGATCAATGGAGAAAAGGTTGACGTTGTCAAGGATTTCACCTTGCTCGGCTCCACAACCAATGCTCATGGAAACAGCAGTCAAGAGATCAAAGAACACATTGCACTGGGTCAACCTGCTGCACACCTCTTTAGCATGTGGAAGAGTGAGGATGTTACTTTGAGGACTAAAGCACGCGTCGCCCAAACCCTGGTATTTTCAATCCCCTCTTAGGCCTACGAAAGTTGGACATTAAATAAGGAAGACCCAAGAAGAATCGGTGCACTTGAATTGTGGGGCTGGCAAAGAATATTGAAAACACCACGGGCTCTCAAAAGAAGCAACAAATTTGTCTTGGAAGGAATGCAGCCGCAAGGCTTGTCAGAGGCAAAGATGGCGAGACTTTGTTTCACATACTTTGGACATGTTTTCAGGAGAGA
>NW_022103907.1:5954912-5961617 GCF_000313985.2 Echinops telfairi | reverse complement strand
CCTACAAGAAGTTTAGCTCCTTCTCGAGGATTAAAACAACGAGCACACGGCAGTTATACACTGAAGGCAAGAAGAGAGTCCGACGCTTTCGATTTTAAGTGTCAGCGGCGATGTCTAGTTCTGAAAAGGATTTTTTTTTTCATTTGAAATAAATAAAACACTTTAAAACTCTAGACTTTGGAGATAAAATCCTAGTTGCTCCCCTCTCTGGGAACAACCGCCGCTGTTTCGGACGCTTTGCAGAACTTAAACATTAAAATGGCATCGCTCCCTTTGAAAGGCCGCTGCAGCTGGTACGGTGGCCTTTTTTGTTGCTCCTGGTGAAGATCGTGCACGTCAATAAACACAGCGAGTGGTTTTGAGGAGAATGTTGACCGAAAAGCATATGGCGGCATTAATAAGTGGTGCCGCTTTCGAAGTCAACGTGGAGTCCGCTCTGACTCACGAAGACCTGTAGTGGCCACCGGGTCCATCCATTTCCTCAAGGGTTTCCCTCGTTTCCACTGACCCTCGACTGTACCAAACAGGATGTCCTTTTCTAGGGACCGGTCCTCCCTGATGGCATATGCAACGTGAGCAAAAGAAGTCTCGCCACTCAGGACACAGAAAGCACTGAGCTGCTCGTCCTAGTGGCTCTCCATGGGCACTCGGTTCCACGCGCAGAGCCCTTTCTGCCTCAGGTGGCTTTCTCAGGGTGGGCTGAGAGACCCTGAGCGCAGCAGAGAAACACAAGAGCAGAGCCCGAGCACAGCAAAGAGGCCACTGCCGCTGCTTCCCATCCTGGTGGCCCAACTTTCCCCACCGTTAAAGGAGGAGTCAGGCTCTAGACACCAGGCTTCTACCGACAGAAACATCTCTCAAAAAATGCTTGGTGATGCAAAGAACCTCAACGGAGAGACCTCACTGTGGGAAGTCTCAAGGTATACCATTTTGAGAGAGAAAAGACAAAGATCCCACAAATCCAGAAACGTAACCCCTGGGATGGGATCAAAAGCTTTAATTTAGAAATGCATTGTTCAAATACCTGCAGAAATACAAACAGGCTAGTCTAGAGGAGCAAATGCAATATTATCACCGCCTCCCTGAAAGGGAAGCATAATATGCAACAACGTGTATTTAGGTTAACATTCAACCCCAGTTGTAAGGTTATGACCGATTTAGAAGAAGAAAAAAAAAATATATATATGTATTTTTAGACTCTGTTTCGCAAGATAGCCAGTAATATGTCAAACATCGGGATCCTATTTGATGACAAATCATGCTGACCATGAGAAACAGCAGGTGGTGTGATGCTAAACATGTTTGGGGTGTGTCGCATTATTAAAAACCCTCTGGAATAGCAGAGAGGTCAGCAGAGGTACCGGCCATGTCCTATTGCATAGCAACTGTGGAGGTACTTTGCGTTCGCTTCTCTTTCCATTTGATTTTCTCGGCTGGATTTTTTTTTTTCCTGCCTCTCTCCTCCTTCCAGCTTGGACACGCCACAGTGCCTTCCCCGTGTGTCAGATTCCCCTGAGAACAGCGGCCCATTCATCCTTCTCGCCTTTCTTCTCAGCGTCAGCCTGCGCGTCACCCATAAATTGCTTCCTTGGGAGTTAGCCTTTCTTCATCCTTCTGAAAACACTCTAGGAGAATAGGTCAAAGGAATGTGACTCCCTTTTCGAAAGCCAGTCTGCTTGGTTAGGAAGGACCTTCAGTTGTGGGTAGTGATCCTTACAGGGTCCATGGACCAGATGATACTTCCTCTGCTTAGGGCAACATCAGCATGAAATTGGTGAGTCTCAGAAGGTCAAAGTTAAACATGACGCAAAAGCCTACTAACAAAACTGTCCAGATTTGCCCTCTGGTTTCACGTCAAAGTTGCTAGGACTTCTCTCTGAAACACTGGCACGTGATGACGGGGTCTATGGAGGTCTGGTAACACACATGGGTCCTTCTGGAGCCACGTGGGAAATGTGGCCTTTTGAAATGTGGCTAGTGTGACTGAGACACGAACTTTTTTATTTCACCTTAATTCATTTACATTTTTAAATGAACGTAGTATAAACTATTCTGCTCTCGGTCATGTGACTGTTTTGTGGTGAATGTTATGGTTTCTATCAGAGAGATAGAATCTATCTTGAATCTATCTAAAAGGAAATCCTGGTACTCTTCTCCCATGAAGATTATAGGCTAATAACACAGTCCACGAAGACAACGTTGTACACCCTACTTCAGTGCACAGCAACAGGCTCTCAATAGCTCCTGAGTGGCAATCTAACGCTTGGTCTCTTCCTGTCTGGAGCAAAGAATAATGATGAGAATTGAAGACACATGGAAATAATTAATCCAGTAGTTTTATGGACCAGGCAAACAACAGTCTCCATAACCCTGAGACCAGAAGAACTAGATACCGCCCTGCTACCGCTTCCCACCGCTCTGAAAAGGATCGCATTAGAAGGTCCGAAATAGAGTAGGAGAAAAATGTGGAACAAACTCCAAAATCATAAAAAAGGCGAAGCTCACTGGTCAGAGGCTGGTAGAACCCCTCCGGCTAGGACCCCTCGTCATCTTCAGGTCTAGAAATGAATTCAGCCCTGACTCAATTTTTAGCCAAACCATCGACAGATCCACGCTCGTCACAACAGTGACACCACTGAGGTGCACACATCTTAGAATAATCAACCATGGGAATCAAAAGGGCGGCATTTACCAAGGACAAAAATTCAGATGGGTTAGGAGACAAAGCGGGATGGAAACAGGAAACATACCGAGGAAGTGGAGTAAATGATGCCGCATTAAGAAGAATGCCATGACTGAGAAGAAATAACATAAGTATGAATTGTTGAGGGTGAAACTGATGATCTGCTCTGCCAACTTTCACCCAATTCATTAAAAAATTATAAATATGTAAAAATTCATGAAAAAAGTTTTAGATATGTAATCCTTTATTTTATATTTCACTTATAAACTATTATATATATAACTTTATTTTATATTGTATTTATAAAAATCGTATTATATATATAACTTTATTTATATATTATATATACACATATATGTGTATGTATGTATATATATATATGTATGTGTGTGTGTGTGTGTGTATATATATATAAAACCCTACGGGACAGTTCTATTCTGCTACAAAGGGTCACTAAAGTCAAAGTGACTTGAAAGCTACAATAACAACATAAGTA
This sequence comes from Echinops telfairi, assembly GCF_000313985.2. Lineage (NCBI taxonomy): Eukaryota > Metazoa > Chordata > Mammalia > Afrosoricida > Tenrecidae > Echinops > Echinops telfairi. The sequence continues at coordinate 5,958,438 of NW_022103907.1, read as the reverse complement.
CTTTTCCATGCTGTTGCTGGATTGGGGAAGAGACTATTCCACCGAATCCAAGAGAAGGAGCTGGGCAGCGGTGGTGACCGGAGAACATTCAGGAGGCTGTGGATAGCAACAATTTCCTAGCAGGAATGGGAGTTTTACAGAATATTAGCAATTGATAGCATAGACTGCCAGAAAAAAGACACCCCTGTCTTGGAGAAGTACAGAGAGAACGCTGCTTACAACCTAGAGTGCTGAAACTTCACCTCATGTATGTTGGACATGATACCAAAAGGACTAGTCCCTGGAGAAGGCCATCTGCTTGGTAAAGTAGAGGGTCAGCAAGACAGAGGAAGGCCCTTGTGTTAGTCCAGGTTGACTAGAGTAACAGATCCAGGGAGACTCGTGTGTGTGTGTGTGTGTGTGTGTGTGTGTGTGTGTAAGAGAGAACTCTATATCAAAGAGCAACTGTACATTAAGAAAACATCCCAGCCCAATCCAGATCAAGCCCATATGCCTGGTACCAATTGATAAAGTCCTCTTCAGACTCATGTAACACATGCAATGATGCAGAATGCAGGAAGATCACCGGCCACTGGGTGGAAAGTCTTGGGGATGCAGAGGCACTGGAAGCATCTCAGCGCTGGTGTGTGTCTCCACGTGGCTCCTCCAGCTCCAAGGCTCTGGCTGCCATCAGCATAGCTCCATGTGGCTTGTCATCAGGAATGTCTCACAGGGAGTGAGTCTATCTGGCCCCTGTGAGCTATTTATCTCCTTCATACCTCCAAATGAGGTCGTCAAACTGTGACTTGTTTGACAGGCTAGACTCTACCCCTTCGTAACCTGTCAATGACATGGATTGACACAGTGGCTAAAACAATGAGTTTAAACATGGTAACAATTGTGAGGATGGCACAACACTGGGTAGTGTTTTGTTCTGTTGGACATCAGGTCATTGTGCATCAGAACCAAGTCAATGCCATCTATCAACAACAACTACAGCCTTTAGTCTGGATTGTGCTTCATCGTAAAGAAGATAAAACATCTCACACCTGGAACCATAAGCAATAGAATAAGTGGATAAAACATCGACGTTGTCAAGAATTTCATTTTACTTTGTTCCACAATCAACGCCCAGGAAAGCAGCAGTCATGAAACCAAAGTATGTATTACACTGAGCAAATCTACTATGAAAAGATCTCTTTAAAGTATCAAACAACAAACTTGTTACTTTGAAGACTACAGTTCTCTTGACCCAAGACATGGTATTTTAAATCACCTCATATGCATGTAAAAACTGGACAATGAATAAAGATGACTGAGTAAGAATCCATGCTTTTGAATTGCGGTGTTGGCAAAGAATATGGAGTATAGCATGAAATCCCAGAAGAATGAACAGATCTATGGCAGAAAAAGTACAGCCAGAATGCATCATAAAAGGGGACATGATGAGACTTCATCTCGTGTACTTTGCACATGTGATAGGAGAACCCGTCCCTGAAGAAGGCCACCATGCTTGGTACAGAAAAAGACGCAACCAGATAAATCGGCGCACTAACCCAACAATGGACACACGCGTAGCAGTGATTGTGGGATGGGTGCAAGACTGGGCAGTGGGCTGGGCAGCATTTCATTCTGTCAGGATTTCATGGGGTCACTATGAGTCAGCACCAATTTGACAGCACCTAACACCACCAATCCGAATCTGAAACGTTTTCAAACGTATGGACATCTCTGTGATTAACCTCATGTAAGGTTCCTTCTAAAGACTCCTTGGGTGTAGCAAACAATGAACACCCTTGGCTGCTAACCGGAAGTTAAAGTCCACCCAGAGGCATACTGGAAGAAAGGCCTGATTATCTACCCAAAAAAATCACTCATTGAAAACTCACTGTTCTCTGAATCATGTGGGGGAGTCAGGAGTCTGAAATAATGGCTTTGGTTTTTAGCTCACTTACAAATGTTACTAAAGTCAAGATAGTGGCTGTGGTTAGTTGCTGTGGATTTGGCTCCAAATCAGGCACTCTTAAATCTAACAGAAGAGAACAGAACGCTGCCCGGTCTTGCGTCCTCTTCATGTTTGTTGGCAGGTTTGAGCCCATTGCCGTGGCTATTGTGCCCATGCACCCGATGATCGAGGGTTTCTGTTGGCCCTCTGCGAGTGATTGTACATGAGCGTCCCAAGTGTGAGAGTGAAATCTCGCCATCTTTGCTTCTATGAACATTCTGTTGTACTTATTCTAAGACTGATGTCTTTATTCATTTGGTAGCTCATTCTTCTTTGCTAACAGTTGGAAAGCATCAAGTCTTCTTCTGTCTTCCGTTGGCCTTATCCCGCTTTCAGATGCGCGTATGCCAGGTGGACACTGACCAGAAGCAAAGGATGCCAGAAAAAAATATTTATCTATGTTTTCTTGACCTGTGCTTTATGCCTTCAACTGGGTAGATCATAATATATTATGGCTCACATTGCCAAGAATGGTAATTACAGAACACTTAATTGTGCTCATGTGGAACCTGTACACGGATCAAAAAGCAGCTATTTTAACAGAACAATGGAATACTGCATAGTGTAAAACAGGGGGAAATGTACAATAGAGTTGTCTCTGTTCCCCTTACTTATTCAATCTGCATGCTTACAAAATGATCTGAGATGCCCGGCTATATGAAGAAGGATGTCTCAACAGAATTGAAGGAAGACTCATTAAGAACCTGTGATGTGGAGATGACACCATCTTGCTTGCCAAAAATAAAGACAACTGATGAAGGTCAAGGCTAGATACACTTCAATGTGGATTATACTTGAATGTGAAGAAAACGACCATCTTCACAGCTGGACAGGATACATGAAGAAGAAACTGAAGTTGTCAACAATTTCATTCTACTTGAATCAAGAAATTTCCATGGACGCAGCAGGTGGATTTAAGCTAAGGCTTGTCACTGTGAACACAACTCACATGATAACATGGTACAGCTCTGGCACATCTTTCAATTCAAAAGGTTCTTCATACTTAAAAAGGCATCCCTCTATCCGAAAGAAGCTGATGCCTTTCAGTGAAGTGGAAGCCTGGTGGTTTAGTGGTTATGCAAAGGGCTGCTAACTGAAAGGTCAGCGGTTCAAACCACCAGCTGCTCTGCAGGAGAAAGACAAGGCCGTCTACTCCGGGAAAGAGTTACAGTCTTGAACCCCCACAGTGCCAGTTCTACTCTGTCCTATAGAATTGCTGAGTCAGCGTCAAATCCATGGTAGTGAGTTTGGTGGGGTTTTTTTAATTCAATTAAGAGATGGGTGCTCTGCCGCCAAGGAGCCCTGCCCTTGACATCATCCAAGGGCATTGTTTGTGTTTTCTACTTAAGAGATGAGTGATCTCTTCTCCTGTGGTCTTAGCCAGTTCCAAGGTCTGGGGTGGGGCCATCATTGTCACTCATACCATTCATCCCCATGTGTATTAGTCTAGGTACTTTGGAGAAACAAATCCACAGCAACTCATGTATAAGAGAGAGTTTTATGCAAATAAAATGTGCATCACGAAAACATCCCAACCCAATG
>NW_022103907.1:5947560-5953538 GCF_000313985.2 Echinops telfairi | reverse complement strand
TGGAGACCCATCCGTAGACAATTGGACATCCTCTTTCAGAAGGGGGAATAAACGAGCCAGTCAGGGTACAGTATAGCACCAATGAAACATATAACTTTCCTCTAGTTCTTTAATGCTCCCCCCTCTGCACTATCATGACCCTAATTCTACCTTACAAATCTGGCTATACCAGAGCATGTACATGGGTACAGATAAGAGCTGGAAACACAGGGAATCCAGGACAGATAAACTCTTCGGGACCAATATTGAGAGTATTCATACCAGGAGGGGAAGGAAAAGGTGGGGGCGAAAGGGGAACTGATCACAATGACCTATCTATAACCCTCTCCCAGGGGGACAGACAACAGACAAGGGGGTAAAGGGAGACATGGACAGTGCAAGACATGAAAAAATAATAATAATTTATAAATTATCAAGGGTTTATGAGGGAGGAAGAGAGGGAGTAGGAAGGAGGGAGGAAAATGAGGAGCTGATCCCAAGGGCTCAAGTAGAAACAAAATGTTTTGAAAATGATGATGGCAACATATGTACAAATGTGCTTGAGACAGTGGATGGATGGGTGGATGGATTGTGATAAGAGTTGTATGAGCCCCCAATAAAATGATTTTTTTAAAAGACAAAGTGACCATTGAATATTATCTTATACAGTCAGCTAACATCAAACCCCTTCTTGTCCTGGTTTAATACCATAAGGCTGTGGATTTACAGGGACATTGGTATTTCTTCTGTGCTCTGTGATAGTGCAGCAGATCGCTAGAGTCATTGGCTCCAAACTCTGACTTTATCTTTCAGTTGTACTATCTGGGCAAGTGGCTTTAACTTTGAAGCCAGAATTTCCTCATCTGTTTAAAAAAAAAAAAAAGGAACTAAAGAAAGACTTGTTATAGGAATGAAACAACATATACAAGGGCTAAGCTTATTAACTATTCCTGTGTACTACTAAGGAACTCAGCTAGTACTATGGATTAGGGAGGCGGTGCTAACCACCACAGGCCTCTCCTCAGGAGAAAATGGAGCTATTGGCTCTCCTCAAGATGTACAGAGTCTTGGTCCCCATAGTCAGAATCAACTCAGTGGCAGTGGGTTTGATTTTGGTGGAGGTATGACTAACCTCGCATACTCGAGTATAAACAATGATTCATCAAGTTGCAAAAAACACCCAAAAAACCAGGGTCTGTCTCAACCTTCCTCCTGTCTCTCCAGGTCTCCCACCATGAGCAGCTTTTCTGGAATCTCAGAGCCCTTCACACCATGGCTGAGTGTGCCTGAAAGAATGTCTGTAAGTCAGCAGTTAGTTATTGTGTTTGTTTTAAGTATGTCATCCATTCCCTCCTGCTTACTTCTTAAACTCCCTCTCCTCGTTGCTGGAAGATCTCCTCAAGTCTTCCTGGGATGCTCTGTTCCGAGCCCCTCTACAGCATCTGCCATGGTGAAACCAGTCTCGCTTCCACACCAGACCACTGAAGTCTCAGAACTTCCCAACCTCACCCACCCTAGGGCCTGGGACTCAACCAGACTACTGCGTACCTCCTGGGCCTGCCCTCGAGTCACTTCCTCCCAGCCTGGAGCTTCCCTCTGCCTTCTGCTTCCCACCCCTCTCCACCCGCCTTCTCCCAGGTCCTGAGGCTGCTTGGCTGCGCTCCTCCCTTGCTTTGAGGTGGAGGTTGTTGGAAAGGGACATCGGCAGCAGTAACCAACCCCAGCTGTCTATCTGCTAATCCACTGTGAGGGTCCTGGGTCATTGGGCGGCTAGTCTTAGAGCAAGGCCTGGCCCTGCCCAAAGATTATCCGGTCCCCCAGCTCTCCCCTCTTCCTGTCCTCCCCAACGTTTCCCACCTCGATGCCTGCTCTCTCCCACTGCACACTTCCATGCCCTCCAGCCCCACCACCTGGGCGCCCCAGCCTCGGCCCCTGCCTCCCTTTCCCTATGACTCACTCGTGCCATGTTTGAAGGACAAGCATTCCTTCCTCCTTCGCTTACTCAGGAACGAGAGCGTCTTCATCGTTGTAAGTCCACTCACACCACCTGGACATCCACCTGTTGGCGACTATTTCTTTTTCTAAAGTATACATTCCCTTAGACCAAGGACAGTATTCCCGTTCATCGTTCCTGCTACAAGGTAAATAACCCATAAATCGCTGTCGAATTAACGGCAGGAGACAATGGGGCAGAGAGAACACTCCGTGTGAAAAACAAGGGTGGGGTTTCTTCCCCTCTTTGGTCCTGCAACCTTCTCTGCCACTCCCACCCTTTGCGGAGAAAGTCCCTGTTGTAAGAAACAGAAATTCTGTTAGCGTAAGCGCTAACCACGCTAAATGGTTACTGTTTGAAAGAGAAATGCAATTCGGAACATTCTGGAAACATTTCTCTAGCGGAGGGACTAGGATGCTGGCCCATCAGACTGAAGGCAGTTGGCTGAGAACAGTGACCCGCTGAGAAGGCCGATCTGTAGACAAAGCGGCTTAAGGGGCGATGGGATCTAGGTGAGCCTCCAGGGTGGCCTCATGTGGGCTGGCAGTCACCTGATGGAAAAATGAAAGTGTATCTGTGTTGTGTGAGTCTTCATCAGTAAAAAGAGAGTGATTTTCTTTCTGGAAATATCTGGACCTGGAGACCTATCCCCGCAAAAAGCATCAGGCAGAAGTCCATGAGGCAGACTTTGCATAAGAATGAGAGGAAGTGGGCATTGTGGTTCATCTGCTGTGGCTCTGAACTATCCCGGTATCACCTGGGTTACACAGAGAGGGAAGGTTTGTGACCACCGGCCAGTCCCCAAGACCACAGCTACAACCCTGCCAGCACAGCGACCAGGCCAGGGTCTCCGTCAGCTTTTCCACCAGGTCAGCTCGGTGAACTGACGTACGGTGGAGTAGGGGCAAGAACAGGAGAAATGGATTTTAACGTGAGTGCAGCCAATAACTGGCAATGTGACTGTTGTGAATTGTGCCCCCCAAAAACATGTATTAAAGTTCTGGCCCCTCTGTCTATGGATGTGATTCTGTTTAGCAATAAAGGGTTTCTTTTGTTATGTTAATGAGGCCACACTAATGAAGAGTGAGTCTTAAACTTAATCACGTCTGTGTTATAAAAAAGGCAGAACGGACACAAAGACACACACACACATACACACAGAGGGTAAAAATATGCCAAGAAAGGCCAAGGAACCCGCAGGACTACCAAACAGGAAGGCCCTCCTCACCGGCATCACACCCTTCCAGCTTCCAAAAAAGGGTGAGAAAAGAAATTCCTATTCTTTAAAGCCACCCATTTGTGGTATGTTTTGTTATGACAGCACGAGATAACTGAGACAACATCTTTTTAAAAAAATCCTAGCTTTCCAAAAGGTGGATGTAAGCCACTTGAGCAAGCCCATCGTGGTCCTACAAGCACTTTCAGTACTTCTTCTCTAGGTTGAGCTCCAAACCTGCACCCAAAGGAAAGACTTGTTGCCATTGAATTGATTCGGACTCACAGGACCCCATGGATTACACAACAGACGTGTGCTTCATAGGAGTTTATTTGGGCTGTAATCTTGATAGAAATAGGTTGCCAGGCCTGAACCACCAGCCTTTCGATTAGCAGCCAACTCCCCTCCAGGGAAGGTGCACCCAGACATAGATCTACATGAATAGAAAGATGGAGGGTGTGTATGGATTGGGAGCAAGAGGCAACAAGGAACGGCTATTTGTTTTTAAAGCAGCCTGAGCCTGTACTCTGAGCCTCTGGGAGGATTGGTACATTAAGGTGAGTCTCTTCTCCTTCTCCCACTGGGGGCCACTCTTGTGGCTTCAACAGCACCCACGGTCCTTCGGGAATAAATTAGGCTCCAGCAAGGAACAAAGAAATAAAAAGTGGAAAGACCCCCATTATCTGTGTGATCAGGAGGTGTCGATGGGATCAGGTATCAGGCATCAAAGACCCAGAACAAAAAATCATATCAATGTGAATGAGGGGGAAGGCAGAGTGGACATCCCCTTACAGAAGGGTCACAAGGAAGAGATGAGCCAGTCAGGGTGCAGTATAGCACAGATCAAACATACAACTTTCCTCTAGTTCTTTAATGCCTTCCCACCCCACCCCCCACTATTATGACCCCAGTTCTACCTTACAAATCTGGCTTGACCAAAGTATGTACACTGGTACAGTTAAGAGCTCGCAACACAGGGAATTCAGGACAGATAAACCCTTCAGGACCAATAATGAAAGTAGTGATACCAGGAGGGGAAGGGGAAGGTGGGGGTACTGATCACAATGATCTACATATAACCCCTTCCCAGGGGGATGGACAACAGAAAAGTGGGTGAAGGGAGACAGTGTAGTATCAGGCATGAAAAGAACAATAATTTATAAATTATCAAGGGATCATGAGGGAGGGGACAAAATGAACTGATCCCAAGGGCTCAAGTAGAAAGAAAATGTTTTGAAAATGATGATGGCAACAGCTATATAAATGTGCTCGACACACTGGATGTATGAATGGATTGTGATAAGAGCTGTATGAACCCTCAGTAAAATGAATTTTTAAGACCCCCATTATCTCCACCCCCCTACCCCTATCACCATAAATACCTCCTGGGCTCCTCGCTGTTTCTCACTGGTTAAAGGACATGCCAGGCTTGGCCATGTTGGTCAGGAACATGTGTTCATTAAATTCCTCCCTGCATTTCCGTCACTCCGTTTCAACACTGAATTTCTATGTAGGCTTGGAAAGCCCTGGGGGATAGGCTTGGGTGGGGGGGGCACTCCAGCATGCTCATTACAGGACGATTTTTAGGTGGAAGCTCTTCGCCCTCCTTGATCGTCTGTCAGCCAAGCTATTCACAGGGGCCGATCCATTAAAAATGTCAACTGTGGAAATAAAGCTGAGCACATTGATAGTCCTTTTCAGCATTCCTGGGTGGTTATTTGGGGGAGGCACCTTTTTATTCTAAAGTAGGGGGCCAGCTGAGGCCGCCCTTCACGGATCTTTCCAAGCACATACTGGGGGTCTATGGTTCTCTCCCTCGGGCCCCTTTCCCCAAGCTCCCTTGTGTTGTGTTACAGCACCTCTGGAACAGCATCCAGACTGGCCTGGTTGCCCAAACATACCCCCCAACCCCCACCGACGTTTATTCAGATTAACAGCAAGAGGCTCAGTGGTTCTTCCAGTGGCAGTGCAGCCACATTCACCTACAGGTATGTGAGGCTGGTCCAGCCGCCCTGGGCACCTGCTACACATTCGGGGTAACTCACCATGACTTCCTTCGGAAGAGGACAGTGTACGAACTGGGGCAGAGGGTCACTTTATGGGGGAGAAGCCTGACAGGCATTACCCTGGCCAGGTGAGCAAGGACATTCTCAATGGCAAGTCACATTGACAGGAAGCATCTTTGATGTAATGGTAAGAAAAGCCACTTTACCTCTGTGGTCTTCCCCTTACCCCGCCCCTCCCAAAATAAAATGACCTCATTCCAGTTGTGAGGGAAAATATCAGACAAGTTCCACCAGAAGGGTCACCTGGAAAAACATTGGACCAGTCATCCCGGAAACTGCCAAGGTCATCCAAAAGACAGACTGTCACAACCACTTCAACCAAGAGGAGCCTGAGACAGGACAAGTAACTGCCGTGGGACAGCCTAGAAGGGGTCCTGGGGCAGACAAAAGAATTCAGGTGAAAACCTAGGCAATCTGAAATGAACTATGGACTTGGGGCTTTAGTTAATAAAGATGTATGAACATGGGTTCGCTAGTGTGGTAGAGTGAACTTTCTTCATATGGTTCTTCCATTCATGTCTCTGTAATTCTCACCAGGCATGGATAACACTGATAGAGGAGACTGGTTGTTTTTCATTACCATGATCATCACTACACATACACACACACACACACACACACACACACACACACACACACACACACACACACGCACGCACACACACACATACAGCTATATGACTATGGCATCTTTGAAGCAGGAGTAGAGAGAGAGATCCCAGGG
>NW_022103907.1:5945756-5947110 GCF_000313985.2 Echinops telfairi | reverse complement strand
TGGCACATAACCACACATACCCCAGCCAGGGGGAAGAACAACAGAAACCAGAGGGGAAGGGAGGCAGCAGTCAGAGTGAGATTTGAAAATAATTAACAATCTACGATCTATCAGGGGGCCACAAGGGTTGGGGCAGGGCCGGGGGGAGAGGAGCTGATCCCAAGGACTCAATGGAAAGTAAATGTCTAGAAAATAATGATGGAATATATGTACGGATATGTCAGATACAATTGATATATGGTTTGTAACAAGAGTTATAAGGGCCCCCGATAAAATGATTAGAAGAAGAAGAGGGGGAGGAGGAGGAATCTCGGAGGTAGAGCAATGGGCGAGTTCCCTGGCTTGTAGGAAGATATTAGATTCCTTATCCCTCCCCACCTAACCGTGCATTCTGCGCAGCCATTGCAACTAATGGTCAAACACAGCACTGCAGTAGAATGTCATGGGAAGAAGAGTTGGCGTCAGGCTAGGTAAAGAAGGAGGGACGGGGGAGGCATGTTGACCTCTGCCTCACGTCTATAGGGAAGCCAGAAGAGCTCAGATACGACCTCCACGTCATTTTCTCAATTCTTTGCAACACAATGCTAATGTCAACATTCACAATAGGGAAAGCTGGGTGTGAGCTAGGTGAGAACTCCTAGCACTCTCCTTGCATTATTTTTTTTGTAAATCTGAAACTGGTGTACAAAAAGTATTCCATAAAAACGAAGATAAGCCCATTTATAAATGGACAAAACCCTTGTGGAAAGACATTACACACTTAATAAGATATTCCTAAGACCAATAAAAAGTTGCTCAAAATTACTAAACGTGTTGCCATCGAGTCAGTTGACTCATGGTGACCCCGTGGACTGGGTAGAACTGCCCCTGTGGGTTTCCAGGCCTGTGAATCTTTACAGGAGCAGAAAGCCTCACGTGGGTAGCACCTATACGCCACCAAGGCTCCTCTCAAACTCAGTGGGCATCCAAATGAGAAACTAAATTCATTCTGACTCATGACACCCCTTTAGGAAAGAGTGGCACTACGTCACAGCGTGTCCAAAGCTGTAGATCTTTAAGAAGCAGACTGCCCCATCTTTCTCTGGAAGAGTCTCTAGTGGATTGGAACTTTGGATGTCTTAGCAACCAAGTGCTTTAATCATTGAACTACCAGGGCTCCTTCATTGGCATCCGAACCAAACCCACTGCCACGGCATCCATTGCCACGTATAGCGACCCCATGTAGGGTTTCCAGTGCTATAAATCTTAGTGGGAGGAGATAGCCTCATTTTTCTCCTGAGGAGGAGCTGGTGGGTTTGAACTGCCAACCTTGTAGCTATCCGTCCAATGTTTACCCAACAGCACCACCAGGGGT
>NW_022103907.1:5932856-5943979 GCF_000313985.2 Echinops telfairi | reverse complement strand
CTTTCTCAATCACATGGTTCATCAGCCTTTGCCTTGGGTTCCATTCTAAAAACACCTAGTGAAAAATGCTCACACGTCTCTGTCCCCCGGACAAATAGAGCTTCTGTAAGGCCATGTGAGAGAATGAGCATTGCAGGGGGCTGGCAGGGATGCCTTGTAGAACAGGTCCTATTTACTCTTTGTCAAGCATCACTTACTGGTTCACTGATGTTTCATTTGTCACACACCACACAGATAGATCTATAAATTGTCAATATGAAGAATGGCTTTATAGATGTGTGGTTGGCTTACATGAATGTGTGAACCCTTAAATGCCTTGAAGAACAAAAGGGGGCAGTCATGCCAAAAAAAAAAAAAATGAAGCCTGATAATGATAGTTGTTAAATTGTTTGTTCAAGAAACATGGCCGCTAATGCACCCTTTTTGGCTTATAAGTGCTGCCATATGTAATGTACTGCCTTGAAAACCCACAGGGTGGTTAGTTCTACTGTCCTATAAGGTGGTTGTGGGTCAGAATCAACTTGATGGTAGTGAGAGCCATACGTGAGGCTATTTTATGGTGAAAATATGAGCAAACATGGTAAACTAAGGCAACCCGTGGGCCAGAGCAGCCTCCTACTCTACTGGTTCATCTCGCCACCCAGGAAAGCCAAGTTCAGATCCTGACCTCTCTTCTCAAACCAGGCCCTCGTCTACAACTTGCAAACCCTGCAAGTACCACTATATTCACCTCCGTTCAATATCGGAGTGGCTTCCATACAGGGATAAACCTTACCATAGATGGAGAGACTGAAATACCAACCCTTTATGAGTTCTCTTCTTAGCCAGTCCTCATGGTGTGGTTTTAAAGTATTAATGACCCTTCCTGAGGGATCTTTTCCACTGCTCCTGTTTTAGACTGCAGAGATCTTTCCCCTATATTCTGAACCTTGTTTATAGCTTTGGTCCTTCTGGCCCAGCCCCACAATCTTTTTCTGCTTTGCTTCCCCTCTCACTTCTAAAGCTCTGCAGAAACCAGAACTTTCTTGTGGGAATCCCAAGTGTGCTCTGCCAACTTACAGCAAAAAGAGAAATGTCCTTGGACCTGCACTCAAGTACTCCCTCAATGCAAGAACACTTTGTTCTATTAAACTGGCATTCCATGATGCACACCTTCCCGACACGATCGCTGAAGACAAATGTGTACATAAGCAAATGTGATGAAGAAAGCTGATGGTGCCCGGCTATCAAAAGATATAGCATCTGGGATCTTAAAGGCTTGAAAATAAGCAAGCGGCCATCTAGCTCAGAAGCAACAAAGCCCACATGGAAAAAGCACACTAGCCTATGTGACCACGAGGTGTCAAAGGGATCAGGTATTGGGCATCTAAGAACAAAAAATCATATCATTGTAAATGAGGATGAGTGCAGAGTAGGGACCCAAATCCCATCTGTAGGCAGCTGGACATCCGCTTACAGAAGGGTCAGAGGGAGGAGACGAGCCAGTCAGGGTGCAGTGTAGCAATGATGAAACATACATCTTTCCTTTAGTTCTTTAATGCTCCGCCCATCCCACTATCATGCTCCCAATTCTACCTTACAAATCTGGCTAGAGCAGAGGATGTACACTGGTACAGATAGGAACTGGAAACACTGGGAATCCAGGATGGATGATCCCTTCAGGACCAGTGGTGAGAGTGGCGATACCGGGAGGGTCCAGGGAGGGCGGGGTAGAAAGGGGGAACTGATTACAAGGATCTACCATATAACCTCCTCCTTGGGGGATGAACAACAGAAAAGTGGGTGAAGGGAGATGTTGGACAGTGCAAGATATGACAAAATAATAATTTATAAATTATCAAGGGTTCATGAGGGAGGAGGGAATGGGGAGTGGGGGGAATGAGGAGCTGATGCTAGGGGCTTAAATGGAGAGCAAATGTTTTGAGAATAATGAGGGCAACCAATGTAAAAATGTGCTTGACACAATGAATGGATGGATGGATTGTGATAAAAGTTGTACGAGCCCCCAATAAAATGATTTTTAAAAAGAGAGAGAAAGAGAAATGTCCATTGTGGTAGTTATATAGTCGCTTGTCAATCTGAGAGGATTAAAACTGAAGGAGTGGCCTGACAGACTAGCCTGTCAATCATGTCAGAGCCAATGAGGCCTCTGGGTGGGCATGGCCTTCTCCTGAGGATTTTGGGAACTCCATTATTCCTACTTGGAGGCAGATAACACTCTCTCTCTCAGCTCACTCTCTGAGAGACATTGCAACTGACAAGACACATGGAGCTACACTAGTGCCCTGAGCTGGAGGAACCACATAGAGACCCCTGCCAGCACTGAGATGCTTACACTGCCACTGGATCCACAAGACTTCCCACCCACTGGCCTGGGATCTTCCAGCATTGAGTCATTCCATGTGTTTCGAGAGTTTGAAGAGGACTTTATAGATTAGTATCAGACATATGGGCTAATATTGGACTTATGGGCTTGATCTGAACTGGGCTGGGATGTTTTCTCAATGTTCAACTGCTCTTGTATATAAAGCTTTTTCTTATATGCATATAAGTGTCTATGAATTTGTTTTTCTGATCTACATGGACTAACACATCCATAAAGCCTCACCATGGTTAGTGACCTCTTATCAAGCCTGGCCACCCACTGCTGTCAAAGCATTTCTAACCTATAATGACCCTTTAGAATGGAGTAGAATGCCTCCATAGGGTTTCCAAGGCTGTAAATCTTTACAGAAGTAGACTGCCTCATCTTTCCCTGTGGAACGCTATGAAATTCAAGTAAATAAATCATTGGGTTAGTAGCCCCATGTTTAGCCCACTGTGGCACCAGGGTTCCTTACCAACCATGAGAGTATTCCTGACCCCCCCCTTTTTTTTCCCCTGCCCAGGTTGCGAGATATAAAAACAAATGGCATAGGAGTGGCGTCTGATTCTCTAGGTCAACATCTCCCAAGGTCATTTTCTATGAGGCTGAGATCAGACATTGCCTTGCCCTCCAACCTTCGTACCAATTCTGACAGCACCTGTCCCTCTACTTCTCAGTTGGGTTCCATAATCAATTGCAATGGCCACACAGAATTCACAGACATGGGGTTCATTAAGGTAGTTAACACATTGCAAATGCTTAGGATGTAATTATTCAAACAGTACAGTCTCTTCTCAGCTGTGCCCAAGGGCAGGCCTTTCTCTGGCCTTTCTCAATCACATGGTTCATCAGCCTTTGCCTTGCTTGTGCAATGTTACAAAACTCTTCTAACACGCTGCCAATAAATACCCAAAGTGCATACCACTCCACCATAATCTTCACTAGGAAGGCAGTCTACTCTAGCTTCATGGGTCAGCAAACCTACCTCCCCTAATTAAGTGTCTGGAATGACCTCACTCTGCAAGGCAGCCTCCTGTCCTAAGGCACTCAGCTTCTACTTGGTCTGAAGGCTGGGAAGCCTTCCATTCTGTCTCATGTACTGTCTCTTGATTCTCCTGCTGCTGCTCCTCTGCCACTCCTCCTTTGTTTGGTGTCATAGCTCTCTCCTGGATCAAGGAGGTTCCATGCACAAGGATCTCAGGACAAAAGGACACACTCCACTCCTGGCTCTTCTCTCTTGTTGCATCGAAATTCCCCCTTCTTGCTTCTGAAATGGTTCATTTTCTACAGAGCAGGAAGGTGACCACATTTAACCCTGTTGGCCATAACTAAATCCCCTCAGCGTTTTCTAGCACCTTCTCTTGCTCAGACCCACTAGGAAAGGGTTCTTTGGTGGAAGTAACAAAGAATATGGCTAGAAGAGCCATAGTAAATAATTCACTGTACTGCATGAAGAGGCTCTGGGTTATTTCTCTCATCTTTTCATTTATTTAATAGCATGCTTTTCCTGTTCTACTAACTTGATTTTTTTTAAATCATTTTAGGTTTATAAAAAAATTTGCAAATATAACTATTAAGAGATACATTTTCCTTATTGTTAACATCTTACATCATTATAGTACATTTGACACAACTAATGAACCAATATCAATACATTATTATTAATTACAGTTAATTATGAATTCAAATTTTCTCATTTTGTGCATGATTTCCTTTATATATATGTTCCAGTATCCCAATAGGTATCCCAGGAGACCTAGCATGAATTCATATGCATGTCTCCAGTTCTAATCCAGTACCACATAAGATATTCTATCCTCCCCACATTAAGAGCATTTCTTTAAAAAAAAGAAAAGTTACTTCCTGTCCTAGTCACTTCCTCCCTCTATTATTATCCCATTTATTATCCCATTTAGAAATGTTTCACATTAGCCTTTATAAGACTGCTGTTCCTGAACTGATATTATCCATTGGCTCAATAAAGTCATTCTCTCCACTCCTGAGAAATCTTTGTGGAAGCATTCAAAATATGGAAGACTCACACTTACATAACATGTATATGTTAATGAACACATGTTTGCTCTCTGCTTCCATTTATCTACCTATGAATGGGGCACAATGGGTTATTGTGAGAATCAAATCTATCATGGAAATAAAAATACCTATAAAAATTTTAAAACACTATATTGAATTAAAGAAAATAGATATGGAATTGCCAGGACTTTTAACCAAGCTCCTAGCACCATGCCTGATGTCATGAGAAAGGAGCAAACATTGTCTCATTTAATCCTCAAAATGGGGTACATTTTGTTACTCCCACTTTATATATTAAAAATCTGAGAACAACCCAAGGAGGCAGGTGTGATGATTAATGTTACATGTCATCTTGGCTAAGCTATGATTATCTGTGGCTCAGCAGATATTGGACTGGTTACTCTTCAAAAATGTAATGTAATATAATGTAATAACTTTCCATGATGTAAACTGATGTAATCAGCCAATCACTTGAAAGAGGAATGTCCTGGGGAGTGTGCCTGCCTTCAGAGTGTAAAAGATTGTCTGGCAAAGCTCTCTCTTTCGATCCTCACTTCTCCTGTTGTTGATCTCTGGTTCTTCTGACCTGCCACCCTGCAGATTTAGGATTCACGAGTCAGCTGAGGGCTCTGATCCCCATCTGACCTATAGATTTAGGACTTGTCAGTCGCCAAAATTTCGTGAACCATTTCTTTGAAGTAAATCTCTACCTGTCCATGTCTTTCTCTTCTCGTGTGTGTGTATACTCTCTCTCTCTCCATATACATATATATGGATATATATGTATATCTCCACATATATATTTATATCTACATACATATATGTATTCTCATCTGTCAGTTTGTCATAAGACTTTCAATCACCTCACATACAGGAAAAAGCTAGGCAATGAATCAGGAAGCCATGACAAGAATGGACACACTTGAATTATGGTGTTGGTGAAAGTATCATGAACTGCCAGAGGAAAAACAAATCTGTCTTGGAAAGTGTACAACCAAAATGCTCCTTAGAAGCAATGTTGGCAAGACTTGGTCTCGGGTGCTTTGGACATGTTAGCAGGAGATAGCGTCCCCCGGAAAAGAACTGCTTGCTTGCTGAGCTATAGGAGCCGTGACAAATGAAGGCGCCTTTGTGAGATGGGTTGCAGCAATGACGGCAACAATGGGTTCAAACTAATAGCAAGTGTGGAGATGGGAGAGAATCGGGCAGAATCTCACTCCATTGTCCAGACGGTTGCTATGGGGCAGCGCTTACTCAATGGCACATAACAAAGCAACCACGATGGCACATAACAAAGCAACCACGACACATTTTCTTCAACATCTATTCATTGAGAATCTACTATGTACCGTTCATTGATCCGGCAGTATGATAAGATAGAATTACTGCTCTCGGGATGCTTATAATATATAAGCATACCAAATTTTTAAAAAAACAAAAAACAAACCAACTACCATCGAGTCAATTCCAACTCATAGCAATCCTGTATAGACTTTCTGAGGTTAGAAATCTTCACAGGAGCAAATGACCTCATTTTTCTCCTTAGGATTGGCTAGTGGTTTTGAACCAGCAACCTTGTGCTTAATAGTTCAAAGTTTACCTGCGAGTGCCACCAGGGCTCCTTAAGATGCCTTTCGGTGGTTTCGTGAAGCTAGGTGCTAACATGAAGAGCATGTATGTTTGCTCTCAGTTCTCTAGTACTATGTAACCACACTTGGGTGCCTTTAGCAAGGAGAAGATTGTTTTCCCACAAGTTGGGAGGTGAGAACTCTGAACTCAGGGTTCTGGCTCCGAGGAAGGTTTGCTCGCTCTATCTGCTCTGGAAAAGGTCCTGGTCTCCTCTGAACTTCTGCTACTGGGCGGTCTTCATGTGGTTTGGCATCTATCTTCCCCCACCTCTGCTTCTCTTACTTGCTTGTTTAACCTCTTCCATATCTCAAAAGAAATTAATTTTAAACGTCCCTACACTAATCTTGTCTCATGAACCTACTAACAAAGACAACCCATTCCCAAATGGAATTAAAACCACAGTCATAGAGGTTTGGATTTGTAGTGCATATTTTAGGTGGACACAGTTCAAGCTATAATATCTGCCTCGAATGCCTTCCTGCATCGAAGACCACTCTTGAGGAGAGGTTTTGTGCTTAAAGGGTTAGCCCCACAGTGACCTAAGGAATGCAGCATTGTTGTCATTTGATTTGCTGGTGGTTTTCTCCCAGAAGTCAGGAGAAGGGAGCTGAAAGAGGGTGTGTTCTGCTGGGATTGGCAGGTTAACAGTTCCACATTCCTGTATTATTTTGCTAGTCCCTCTCCGTTTTTTTTGCACCCCGGCTCTCCTCACAAGCAGGGGGCTTCAGTACCTCCAATGAGAGGAGTCTATTCCTGGGAGTCTGGAATGAATACTCATTTGTCCACCCAAACTGGGAAACCACAAGACCCTGTGGCGAAGGCATGGGAGGCCCAGAGCTGTCTGTGTGCGCGCGTGCACGCACTGGGGGGTGGGGGTGGGGAGTCACATAGAAAAGAGGACAAAACCAGAAAACTACAGAGAAGCAGAGCCTGCAACCGAGTGGGCCTCAGGGGAGCCTGTCAATTTAAGGGTTTGGTATGCGAGAGAACACATCCATCCCCTTGTGGCTTAAGCCATCCTGAGTCGGGTCTGTGGTCACTTGCAGCTAAAAGCATTCTCAGTGATGTACCATTCCAAAGATCTCTTTGTTATTAAGAACATGTATGCCTGGGAATCTTTACTATAAGCCACCCCATTTCCCAAAGATACTAGCCAAGGAATTCTTCCACAAACCAATGGGAATCTCAGTCTTTTGTGGTCTAATGCCCTCCATCTGCCCTCTCCTTTGCCTGCGCTTTATCCCCTTAGACAACTACTCAAAGACACTTGGTACATTGAAATCATTCTAGCATTAGCCAAAGCGATGGGATGCTGACTGGAGACACTTGAAGAGAAACAATGCTTTGAACTGAAGCATGTTTCCTGGCGTTATTGAATAACACATAAACAGGACCCACTTAGCCACAGACTCCTGCCGCGCTATTCATCCTTCTGCTGTTTGGTGACTGCCAAAGTGCTCTTGGGGGCCTTCCGAGCACTTCTTTCCGTCACTTTCCTTGATTACATTCAAAGGCACTGAAAACAAACAGGGCCTGTTCATTACTAAGGGTTATTCATTATTTTGCTCAAAGCCTCAAAGCTCTAAAGAATCAGAACAAATGTATTTGCTGAATTCACTCTCCACAGTTTCCAAACTGGTCCATATGGGGACTGTCTTTAGAGCTTGTTGAAAATGTTCTTTCTCTATAAACTGTGGGGTCCCTGGAGGCAATGCTATGAGATGGCTCTGGGGGCTGGATGCAACAATTAGGCCCCTTTAAAAGACATGCAATTAAGACTGATTGTGGGTTTGGAAGCAACTGGACTCTAGAAAGCCCAGTCCGTTCCAATTCAACATCACCGTGGAATCTCTCTGGCCTACCTTGGACGAATAATGACCTTCATCTCATCAAGACCATAAATTGTATGTATGTCCTCATTTTTATCACAGTAGGTCCAGCAAAGTACAGAGAATAATAAACTCAACACCCGACTGGTAGCCAGATGATTGAATACATGCTAACGTTTTGCCATATTTACATCACAATTATACTTCTTTATAATGATGACTATCTCTACATGACTCATGCAACAAAGTGTTAAGTTAAACGAGTTGTCCCGTTTCCATCTTTCTCTCCAAGGAACACTTAGGATTCCATCTTTCAATTCCGAGTCTTGTGCAACCGTGATTTCAAAACAGAAACGCCAAGGTCAGGAAGAGGCCATGACGGCTCTGAAAGGAGGCATCCATGGGGCTCCCCTGCTACCTGGTCCTGGGTAATGGCTGCTGTGGGAGTCTACGTGAGACATGAATAAAAGACATTTAGGGAAGCTCAAATTTCCTCAAGCTCCGAAGTAGCTCGAACTGTCAATCATGAACTTCAGGGAGACTAACAGTGAAAGGTCCTTTGGTCTGCTTTTCATTGATGATTTCCTGTCATCCATAAATAGTGTGAGTTTTCCATTTAAATGTTGAAATAATAGCCACGCTCAATTGGAATCACAGAAGTTCAGCAACAAAATGCCTATCTGTGCCCTATTTAATTAACACACAGAGCCACATCTTGCCCTGTGGGCCTTTAACGGCTCTGCCTTCTTCCAGAGCTGAGCGTAATAAAGTTCCTGACAGCTCCCACACCAACCGTATAGTCGTGGTAAAATTTCATTCTGGAGCCTTTATAGATGCCCTCACCTTCCCCTGGTTTACAACCTTCCTAGGAGAAAAGCTAAGTTCACAAAAGGGTAACGCGTGACACACTAGCAGATGCAGCCGAGGCGCAACGATAGCTGCCTGAGCCCCGGTCGCCATTCCCAGGCAGGAGGAGCGCAAGCCAATAATCACTTGCTTTCTCTCACTTTAAACGAAATCATGGCTTCCCACTCCCCCCTCCCCCCTTTATGTTTAAGTATTGTACTTTGGAGACGTCATTCAAAAATTAGAAGCCATAAAATGCTTACAGAAGAGTCAAATAATCGGTGAAATTAAGCTTTTGCGGTAAACCCCGGGAAAGCCTGAGCCAGTGTAAGTGGAAATCTAGCAGAGAAGGAAAACTCAAATCTTCCCCATTCCTAGAGAGTCATTGAAAAAGGGGTGCGAGTGTACCTGGGCCCTGGTGGGAAAGCAAGGCAGCCCAGAGAGTTCTAGCTCTGCCGGTGTCCACTCTGTTCACAGCGGCGAGGGGCCTGGGGGCCGAGCGGGCTATGGGTCCCTTTGGGCAGAGAGCTCTTTGGGAGTTGATTCGATGTCAGTCCAGGTACTGTCTACCCAGAGTTCTGGGGGGGAATTGGGAGGTCAAGTTTCTCAGTGGTCTGACCAGGATAAGAGCAGGGCATCTAATGATGCTCAGGAGGTGCTTCCAAACTGACGATGAGATTTTACTCTGCCCCTGGCAGGGCCCCTCTGCTAGTTTCTCCGCTCTGGACATCGCCACTCACAGTCCTCGGTCACCCAAATCCACATGGCCTTGTTTACCACAAAAACACAAGCACAGAGCTGTAATCTGGGTTAGGTCATACTTGATAACTTGGCAATGCTTTTATAAACTGGCACACTGCGTGATTGAGTGCATGTCCCGAAGCCCCGAAGGCTGTGTATGAGTTTTGTGAAACCCTTTGAGTCTGTTTCCCAAAATCTACCCGTAAAGGACTCAGGAAAGCTAATACATTTTATGATTCGGAACTACCTACCGCCTGGGAAATGTGTGCCTTGCATGCCCCAGACTCTCTGGCTACATCAAATAGGAAAACAAGCCATTCGATTTTTCTCCCTGACAAGGCCCTGCTTTACAACCAGCCGGTATATGATGGAAGTTGATGCTCCTTTTTCCACATAAGCTCTTTTTCCAGCTGAAAATCGTTCCCAGCTGTTTGGACCCAGATGTGTTGGCAGCCCATGCGCTGAGGCCATTTCACAGGTGAGGAAACCCTCAGACAATAACGTTTCCAGGACTCGTGTACAACTGGTCTCCTCCGGTTGGAATTCTCACCCCCTCTTCCAATAAGAAGAAGAAACAAGCAACAACAACAACAACAACAACAAGCAATGGTTTCTTCACTTATGGCACAGGTAGAAGGAGGTTTCAGAATGGCAGACCCAACGAATTTATGTAGATTTTTGAAGCAGCAAGGATGAGAACCAAAATAATAATAATTTATACATTATCAAGAGTTCACGAGGGAGGAGAGGCGGGGCGGGATGGGGTCAATGAGATGCTGATACCAAGGGCTCAAGTAGAAAGCAAATGTTTTGAGAATGATGTTGGTAACAAATGTACAAATGTGCTTGACACAATGCATGGATGGATGGATGGTGATAAGAGTTGCACGAGCCCCCAATAAAGTGGTTTCTTAAAAAAAGAATGAGAACACCCAACTTTGCCGAGCATCCTGGAGAATTCAGCCTGCTTTCAGGGTGGTGAGGAGCCCTGGTGGCAGAGTGGGTGATGAATTAGGATGCTGGCCAGAAGGTGGGCAGTTTGAAACCACTAGCCATTCCTCGGGGGAGGGCTTTCCACTCCCATCAAGGTTTACAGGCGGGGAAAGTCAAAGAGGCAGTTCTGCTTCATCCTACAGGGTGGCTCCGAGTCAGAATCGACTTGTGGTAGCAGGGTCAGGGGTGGAAAAAATGGCTAAGCACGAGGCTACCAACCAAAAGGTTGGACATTTGAACCCACCTAGAAGCCCCTCAGGAAAAAAAAGGCCTGGGAATAGCTTCTGAAAGATCCATGTAGAAGTTCTATTCTGCACCCATGGGAGGCCATCAGTCAGAATCAACTGGATGACAACTAGGGTTTTGCTTGATTGGCTGGCTGGTTGGTTGGTTGGTTGATTGGTAAGCAAAGGATGAGAAATTGTTTCTGAGATTTGGCTTTCGTGAGGAATGATGAATGAGCCCACTGTATTGCCAATTGCCTTTTAACTTTCTGATGACCCTTTCTATGCGGAAGTAGTCTAGTGCCCCTCTTATCCTCAAGTTTAAGGGAAATGCCACTTTAAGTAGTCAGTCATAAAATTATTAGAATACTGTTTTATCAAAAAGTCATACATAACTAAAGCAATG
This sequence comes from Echinops telfairi, assembly GCF_000313985.2. Taxonomy (NCBI): domain Eukaryota; kingdom Metazoa; phylum Chordata; class Mammalia; order Afrosoricida; family Tenrecidae; genus Echinops; species Echinops telfairi. The sequence continues at coordinate 5,932,912 of NW_022103907.1, read as the reverse complement.
GATGAGAATTGGGGTGACTCTGTGTCCAGGTTTTCTCAAGACAGTTGTGAGCAATT
>NW_022103907.1:5930209-5931576 GCF_000313985.2 Echinops telfairi | reverse complement strand
AATTTTGGATCACTTGTTGTCCCCTTGTCCTTGGGTTTGTTAACACTACTTCCCCCACCCCCACCCCAGAGCCTTTATTTTTTTAAAAGAAATATATATCAATACATATCAATCATAGAATTAAAAGTGGGGATGGGAGCAGAAGATCTCCACTTGGTAATTCTAGCTTCTGCCCATCTTAACAAGACACATGCACAGTAAAGTGAGCTCGCAGTCTAACTGTAGGTTTAATCCTGAAGGATGGCAACAGCAACTCTTCCCTCTCCTGGTCTCTGCTGAAAGGGCTATGATAAACGCAGTGGGTCCGGCCACCATGGTGAGGGACTCAGTGTGGCGGGAGGAGCAGCCACCCTGTGGTGTTCCTGATTAGTCCCTGCTGCGGTCTGGGTGGCCATGAGTCGGAATGGACCCAAGGGCAGGCAGGGAGTGCGTTCTGGGAGGTCCATGAAGCAGAGTCATTGGGTGACCATGGGCTAGGTTCACAAAAACATGTGCAGGAGTGGAGGCTGAGCAGGTCCACCGGAGTCCCCAGACAGTCGGCATTCTCTGGCTTCAATGATTCTGCCCATACTGTCTAGTGCCCAATACAGAACTATGATTTAATGCATTGTTTATAACTTTGTGTGTGTGTGTGTGTGTGTGTGTGTGTAATACATTCTTTTGGTGGCCATCCACCTCAAAAGTTGAAAGAATGTACTTTGGGGGGAACGAAAACATTAAAGTTTGATGAATGTGTATAGAATGTTTGTCATAATCCCGCCTCTGCCCTGTGGTTAGTAGTGGTGCACCAGGCCACAGGAAAAGCAGATAGCACCCAGCTGCTAAACAAGCATCCCAGGTACTTGCCAAGTCCCTGTAAGTACATTGTGCCCAAAGATGACGACTGCATATCTTCACACAGGATATATTTTCAAACCACTCAGTGGGGTGTCGTTTTTTTCATTTACATATAATGACAATTCTTCTCAACGTGTTTCGCTCGGTTTCAATTCCAAGATTCCTTGTGCATGAGCTCAAAATGAAGTCATCACTGTGAATGAAGTTCCTTTAGCAGAAGTGGAACTATGTCAACAATAAAATGATATTGGTTTCATATCAGGGGCAGGAGATGATTAAATAAGTCAATTAGTGGTCAATTAAATTAAAAGCAAAACACAAATTCATGAAATAAAATTAAAGTTTTGGAAAGCTCATTTGGTCAAAGGTGAGACATCTCACATTATTCTGACTGTCACAAAAATCCAGTAGAAAAGTCTGTCTTCACATTGAGCCTCCACTCAAGGACTCCCTCAATGCAAGAATACTTTCTTCTATTAAACTGGCATTCTATGATGCTCACCTTCCCCACACAACCGCTGAAGACAAAG
>NW_022103907.1:5919208-5928667 GCF_000313985.2 Echinops telfairi | reverse complement strand
GTGTTTCCAGTTCCTATCTGTACCAGTGTACATCCTCCAGTCCAGCCGGATTTGTAAGGTTTTATTTTTTGATGCGATAATACATGTGTATTTTCATGTCAAGGTGGAAACAATATTCTTACTAAGGATCTCTGGAGCATAAATATTCTTTAAAAAAAATAAGAAGAAGAAGTATAACCAAAGTTATTAAGAAATTTAAAGAGAATTAAATTATTTATCACAAAACTTGAAAAGAAATGAGCTTTGTTTAATCAAAAGGTTCGATGAACACTGAGACATATGCTCATCCACTGAGGCCCATAGTGAAGTCTGGGAGCAGTGGTACAAGAAGTATATAGAAGACTGAAGCTTAGAAGTCACAATCAAGCATAATATTTCATTTAATTGTGGCAGAAGAAAACTTCAAAAATAATTTTTAAAGTAAAATTCCTTCCTGGCTCCATTTTTTGGGATCTTAAACATTAAAATTTTATTTAAGCAAATTTAAATTATTTTTTAGATAATCCAGTTACAGAGTAATTTGGCACATTTCTATGTAGGGAAAAACAAACTAGAAACCACTTGCTACATTGATGATATACAAATACATATGTGTGAACATTTGTAAACATTTCAGTTTAATTCAGTCTAGTATGAAAATTTCTTAATTGTAGAGTGAATCTTTCCTCACAACTCGGATCAAACAAAACTTTATCAATTGAGTTTACAGCAACATAGCCTTTAGAAATACATAATTCATGTTAGAATCATACTTTCCATATAAAAATCTCTCATTTCAAAATACAAGGCACCTAAAGCTATGAAAGGATAATACAGTATACATAATGTAAGTGAACAAAAATCTTTTCTCAAATATTTATTCATTTTAATGCCCCACCAAATTTGCACAAACATATCTGTTACATAAGCATTCATTTTTTGGTTATTATTAATGTGCAATATTCTACAAAACTCAGAAATGTAAGCTGTACCTATTATGGGTGGCTTATCAGAGATGTTCTTTTTAATTTATTATTAGTTAGGAGTTAAAACATATAGCATATCATTCCATAGTTCAATCGTATCAAACAAAATTGTACAATTGCTACCACAGTCAGTTTCCAAGCATTCTTTTTCTTGCTGGACTCCTTGACATGGTCTCCCTTTAGCCCTCCCCCCCAACTGTACCCCCCTCCACTGAAACCTTTGTTCTACGTGCTTTCCCTGCGGGCTCATCTATCTTGGGTTTCATATCCCGAAACACAGACAAACCTATCACCCTACTTTCTGAAGGTGCCCTCCAGTGACACAACCCCTCTGAGATACACCCGAATATGAACAAAAACAAAACAAAAATACAGAAAATATGGAAAACCAGATCAGGTCCAGCATGCATCCGCGGGGGTATCAACAGACAAAGTTTTAACTGTTCAAGTCAGATTTGTGCCTTTGCTCTTCTGTTCTCGTCTCTCTGGTGCACTCTGTTTAGTAACCACTTTCCTCTCATCCCCCGATCGTGGATAGAGGGAGGTCACCAGAGGCTTATTTCCTAGGTAGCTCCCACAAATGAATCTGGGGCTCCCACTGTCATCCATAGCCCTCGCAAACTGGATCGTCACAATTTAGGCTTTGAGACTAATCCCTCCTTTGACTTCGGACTATATGATTCACAGTCCTTTGGTGACTGATGTTGGTGCTTCTTCCACGTGGATGTGATTGACATCTCACTTAGATGGCTGCTCGCTTGGAGACAAGTCTTTAACACTCCAGACAGTATTTATCTGACAGCCGGGTACCATCCAATGTCTTGGCCACATTTTGTTCCCTTCCTGAGGGGTGAGTATCAAGCAGGACTATGATGTAAGAAATAATTGTTCTTAAATTGGAGGTAGGATTTAGTGCAAGCCCAACTCCCATTCTTGAATCTACATTTTTAAAATTTCTATTAATTGGGAGTTCATACATACATCGTATCATTCCATAGTTTACTCACATTGAGATGTTCTTAAAGTGGGTTGTGGAAGGTAAAGAAATGAGTACTTTTGTCCAATAAGCTCTGGTGTCTTCCTACTGTAAACAGAACGCATAGCTCTCAAGTCTCACCTAAATTCGTATGACATACACACACAGTACTGGATGACAAAATTCCATGTCAAAGCTGCTGCTGTTGAATACAAAGACCTTGAGGAAGGGGTGGGCACATCATCCCCTTGCTGCCTGTCATCAGTTACTTGGAAATGGCTGATTCTTTCTGATGAGCTACTTTGTAAATGTTCACCTAAGTGTCCTTCAGTGCTTTCCATTTGGGTTGCATTCTTGTTTTTTTAAGGGAAAATAAATCCTTTGGAGGTCTTTAAAATTAGCTTTCTAGAAAAAAAACAACAGCTTTTGAGCTTTCGTTGCTTCCAGAGAATTGCTAATAATATAAAGCCAAGCTGGCAATGAGGTAGGGCCAACTACACAATTTGCAAGGCTCGCTGCAAAGCAGGACCCCTTGTTAAAAGGGCATCGGAAATCGCCGTCTGGTGGCAGGACAGCACTGCTGAGCATGGGGTAAGCACGGGCCCCACGTACTGCACAGGTGGCATGCTCATCAGGCCGGCCAACGGGCGGACAGGGACACTCATGCTGCACAAGCACGGCAAAGGCAGTGACAGCGCACAGGAGACACACGATTTAATTTGGAAAGTCTGTACTTGTGCCCTGGACAGATGCAACCTATGAGAAGAATATGTTGATGGAGCTCCTATTTTTATTAGGATAAATTAAGATTCTGGGACAGAATAGAATGTAATTGAGAAGGTCTCCAATTTTGAATCATCTAAATTTGGCGAAGTGTTAAGTAAATAAATAGAAACTCTTTGCCAAGTTGTATCATAAAAGTCTTTGTCAAAGAAAGGCACCCTGAACAAAGGCCAAATATTTGGGTTGAATAATTTACATATTTGGATACGAAGAAACAAATACAAATGAGAAGCGATAACATCCTGTACTTAGCAGGCTTGCTCTGGTGGTACCAGGTTCCTCAACGCTGTTAGAGCAAATGTTTTCTCAATTAAGTAGACTACATCTACAAAGAGGAATCAATGGATTTATCAGTAATTTCAAGCTTATTACACCGAGAATGCAGGTAATATAATAGAAAAACACTAAAAATTATAAAAACCCATTGAAAAACACCTTTTGCAGAATGTAGCATGACAGATTCAGCTTTAAAGTACACTAATACACACAAATATATTTATTCTGCCTGCAATTTCTTAATATCCAGATTAGCAGTGAGTTAGTTAATTGTGCCAGCCTGGCTGATAATCACATGTGGTGCTGGTTGAAAGGCGGAGGGATAAATGGGTGGTGAAGCCTCGCCTTTCTAGTTCTCGGGTCTCTTGTTTTGTGATGGTTGCATCGGGTGCAGCTGCCTTAGCAGTTCCCTGCTTCAGCTTGCAAGATGGATTTCCTGCAAGACATCCCCAAGGAGAAGCCGCATGGATCTATCCCGATGCAGCCCTGGGTGCTGGAGCAGCCATGTGGAGACCCCTGCCAGTGCTGAGATGCTTACACGTTCACTGACTCAGCTTTCCTCCTGCAGTCGGCATTATTGCCTCTGTTTTGTGAGGTGAAGGACTTTGTGGACTGGTGTTGGGTATGGGTTAATGTTGGACTTGTGGGCTTGGGCAGCATTAGGTTGGGATGTTTTCGTGATGCACATTTTCTTTGCATAAAACTCTCTCTTATACGTGAGTTGCTGTGGATTTGTTTCTCCAAAGTACCTAGACTAATACAAGCAGCATAAAGGAAAAAATGTTAATTTTCCCTTAACATACATAGATAAGTTATATCTTAAATAGAATTTTCTTTTGAAAATAGGTTTTTTGAATAGAACTGTTTTATTAGTCCACCAATGTAAGAAACTAATCTGTTGATCAATAAGTAAATCTTTCAGGACAGTTGTCATTTCAAAAGTTTATTTTCTCTGTCCCTACGGTAGTTACATCATCTGGTGTCATTTAGGGACTTCAGAGGATTAAGAATGAAGGGGTGGAGTCTAATCTGTCAATCAGGTCATAGCCAATGAGGTCTCTGTGTGGGCATGGCCTTCTCCTGAGGATTCTGGGAACTCTGTATTCCTCCTGGGAGGTGGAAGAAACACTCTCTCTTGGCTCACTCCCTGCAAGACATCCCTGAGAAGACGCCACATGGACCTACCCTAATGCAACCAGAGCCCTGAGAGCTGAAGAAGCCATGTGGAGAACCCTGCTAGCACTAAGATGCTTACAACGCCACTGGATCCACAAGACTTCCGACCCATTGGCCTGTGATCCTCCTGCATTCAACATCATTGCATGAGTTCCATGAGTCTGAAGAGGAGTTTACAGACTGGTTTCAGACATATGGGTTAATATCAGACTTATGGACTTAATCTGAACTGGGATGTTTCCTCAATATTCAACTGCTCTTGTACATAAAGCTCTTTCCCATATACAGTGAACCCTCGCCACTTCGCGCTTTGACTTCTGTGGCTTCACTCTATCGCGGTTTTTGCGTAACAGCACCCACTGCCTACACCCGCTCCTTCAGAGGAAAAAGACGGCGATCCACCTGTAGAGTACATCCCTTAAGTCATTTCATAGGCTATTGATTACAGTATTTGTAAGAACTATGTATAATAATACTGTATGTGAAATATGTAATACTGTAAACTAGATGCCATAAATAATATAATAAATAATAAATGATAATTGTAACGTCCAAAATGTTTTACTGTATTTTCCCTTTTTCGTTTAATAAATTGGGTAATATGAGTGTAATGGTGACTAAAGGGTGTTTTTTCATGTCCTCTATGCTCTAACTACGAAAATATTTGATTTACAAATAAGGAATCCTACTTCGCAGAATTTCATTTATCACAGTAGGGCCTAGAACCGATTAACCGTGATAAATGAGGGTTCACTGTACATATGAGTCTCCCTAGATTTGTTTCTCTAGTCCACCCAGACTAACACAGTCCCCTATGTCATAAGCCTCTTCATTTGGTAGATCTATTATATTGTTATTTTAGCGAGGACAGTATTTTAAAAACCACCATATGCTATGGAGTCGATTCAGACTCATAGTAACCGTGTGGGTCAGAACACAGTTGAACTCTATACGGTTTTCAAGGGCTCGTCATTCAAGTAGGTAGCCCGGCCTTTCTTCTGAGACACCTCTGGTTAACTCCAATCTCCAACCTCTCCGTTAAAAGCCAAACTCATTAACCATTCGTACTGACCAGGGATACCAGTAACAACAATAACGACGGCACATGAAGCACTTGGGGTGCGTTCCACACTTTGCCGGCATTAGCTCATCTAAGCAGGCAATCAGGCCTCTGAGAGAGGTGGTAGAAGTACCCAGCCACCATAACTGATCAAGGAACACAGCCCCGGCCCCGAGGGCTTGGCTCCAGCGAACCTGGGCCGTCTGACGCCCAGGCCAGTGCTCGTCAACCCTCGGCTAGATGAATCCGAGCCATGTGTTCTGATTAGCACAAGGAACATGCCCAGTGACGTTTCCGGGAACAACCCCAGATCTCAGCTGCCTCCGAACATGGCTAATTTACAGTGCTTTCCCCTTTCTGGCACTGTTAATAATGGGGAACAGGAAAGTCCAGAAGGCTGCCAACAGTCATTAATCACTCCTCTGGGAGGAGACAGAGGGAAATCAGTCTGCCCCCCACACCCCCCACCTTCTCTCCACTGAAGGCACAAGGTAACACGTGCCTCTGCAGTGCCCTCCGCCTGCCAGTCACTGGCCCTGATGCTGTAGGGGCTGACCTCTGGCAGAGCTGTGCCCTGGACTTTGCAGGGCAAACAACAGCTAGTACAGCGCGTGTCCAAAAGGCTTCCTCCTTCCTCCTTCCAGATAAAGCCGCTGTCTGTAGCCCCTGCTTCCTTTCGAGAGAGGATGAAGGGTGAAGGGCTGAGGTGGGCTGCAGGGCCCGGCTTGGTTTGAACCCTGTTACAGAAGTAGGAGTTTCTAGGTCAGTTGCTCACACGTAGTAGTGGGGACACCTCCCCCTTAATGTCCAGCAGAGATATTAGAGAAAGACCCAAAGGGTTTATTTATCAAGTTTTCTAGCAGGGAAAAATACCCTTCATGAATATCAATTTGTTAAAATCCTTGATGTTATTACTTAACACTATGATTGTGTGCCGTGGGTGATATCTTTGTTTATAAAGGAAAGACAAATAGGTGCTTGGAAACCTGGTGTGATAGGTAGGTGTATTGTGCCAACCTGGCCAGATTGTGTTTCTCTAGAGAATCCTGTCTAACACACCTGGCCAAATGAGTTTGCTCCTGAGAGACACGAGCAAATCGGAGAGATTCATGAAAATCCATTTTGATCTGTTGACTAGAGAGTTCATGATATTACACAGAGTACATTGCACATCACGTCTTTCTCCCCTAGAAGGCAATACAGTGTCATGACCTTATGAAGCCTGCACACACCTACATGGCCTTTCCTCGGGCCGATACTCTCACCACAGGTATCACACTGTGTGCTACTCGGGGCGGTGTTTCCAAGATGCTAAGGTTTATTCTCGTCCTGGGCCGCTTCTGCGCAGAGCTGAAGCCCAAAGAATCAACGCTGTTCCTGACAGGTCAATGGCAACTCAACGGCAGCCCCACTGGTAACAGAGTAGAAACGCCCACAAGGTTCTCTTGGCTATGATCTTAAGGAAGCAGATTGCCAGGCTTGTCTGCCACAGTCCCGCGGGGTGGGCTCGAAGTAAGAAACCTTTGGGCTGAGAGTCTAGCTCAAGCCATTGGCCTCAGCCAGGAACGGAGGGGAGACACAAATGGACTCCTTCTAGCTAGCGAATCAGTGCCTTCTCTTTGGTATGCCCCATGGGCCTCAGTTCAGTGTCAGACAACCGGTAGGCTGGCATTAAACAAACACAATTACTTTATAATATAGAATTAGGACACCAACTTGCCCTTGGCAGGCTGAGAATGAATTTCTTGAAAGGTCATCAAAAGTCTGCCTCGGAAACTCACTTCAAGGCAATACTTAAATCAGACAGGACCAGACTAGCCAGGCTCTTTCATGAAGCCCTTCCCAACTATACGAAAGCAGGATCGGCTTTTACTTCTGTTTTGCTTTCTCTCCCAGATTAGTTCGCCCTTGATACATAAACAGATCCTTTCCAATGCCCCAAAGAGGAGAAGAAGCCACCTTTGCTGGAGTTACCAAGCCGTTCATACTCGCGCATGCCTGGGGCTAACCTGTGCAGAGGAGGAAAACAACCTAGGATGAATTAGCTCTTCTTTTGATATGCCCCTTTCTCCAGCACATCCGTAACAGTAGATGTAGGAGATGCTGGGATGTGCTGCTACACCCGGGCCTCCAGCTGTTGGGGATGGTAGCTAACACCTGAAGACTAACATCGGAGTCCACCCCCAGGCCTTGCCCTCAGCAGTAGGAGCCACCACCTAGGTCACATTCCCTGCCCAAAGAGCAGCCAGAGCGCGAGGACTGGTAGGTACAAAGGTAAAAAAGACGGTTCTGAAGGGCCATCCCAGCTCTCCACAGGCTCATTCCAAGCTGTGTATTGCAACTGCATCATGGTCCACCCGGTCCCTCTGCCCAGTTCTGGGTCCCTCCCTGCTCACAGCTGTTGCTCCTGAAAGCATTCCCCAGAAGACCAACGACTTGCTTGTGGATGTCCATTTCCACCTGCTTCCTAGGCAGAGCGACTGCGTTGTGTGTGGTATCCATATGCTCCTGCCCAGCATCTCCACATTGTTACTAGTTGAATTTTATAGATGATAAAACTGAGGCTCAGAGAGGTTGTGTTTTTTGCCTAATCACACAGCAAGTGAGCTGCCATGCCAGTATTCAAAGCCAGGCCTCCCTGACTATTTGTCCTTAAAACACACACAGTTTACCACATGCAAAGCACTGTACTGGGCTTCGGCGCTACTAGCCATAGATATTTAAGCAAATGTAGCTTTCATGAAAATAAAACTAATTTTAAAGATAATGAGGTGATTATTAAGGGCAGCATGGACTTTTCTTTATGGTGGCAGAATAATTCTGTACCCTGACGTGGTTCCTTAAATATATATCAATGAAACCTGTGAGAGCCAGAACTCGATAGGACCACCTTGTTTTTCTGAGTCTCACAAGTGTTCCACCTTTGACAAGGTGTCATTTTACAATTTTTCTACAGTCCTTTTTCAATGGAAATTATTTGAGTTTTCCTTTGCTGATAGACTTCCACCTTCACAGGTGGAATTTTACTGTACATGTGTTATGGATACAATTGTGTCACCCCAAAATACATATTGCTACCTGTGGATGGGATCTGTTTGGGAATTCATTCAAGTTCTGGTATGTTAATTAAATCATGCCCAAGTAGAGCGGGGTCCAAATTTTATCACTTTTAAATTATTTAAATTAAAAAAAAAACAGAATAGAGCAGCAAATACATGCAGAGTGGGAAAACTATTTAGTTGTATGATATTTGGATTATGTACAAACCGCCCCACCACACACATACACACACACACACACACACACACACACACACCACCAAAAAAAGAAGTTATTTCCTTAATCTAAGCCTCTACCTACTACATTTGAAGTTATGAACTAGTTTTTCCCTTTCTTTAAAGAACTAACTTGGAATCTGGTTTGGAACTGCATTGTATTTATAGATTGTTTGGGGTAATATTGACATTTTCACAATATTAAAGCCTTTCTATCCACGAACATTTTAAACCATGCCATAATCCCTTGTCTGTTTGCATGACTGCCTCTTGGTCCATGTACAAAGTTCTCATCACACAATGAAGTGTTCTGGAATGCCCATTCTGCTCAACACAATCCAAATGCCTAGTCATCGTCAATAAAACACAAGCAAACATCTTTCTACTATTCTTTGCTTTCAACCAAGATCCAGCTGACATCAGCAATAAGATCCCTTGTTCCAGTCTCTGGAGAAAGGCACCCTGGTTGGTAACGTTGAAGGGCAGTGAAAAAGAGGCAAGCCCTCCACGAAATGAATTGCCACAGGGTCTGCACCGATGGGCTAAAGCATAGGAATACTTGTGAGGATGGCACAAGACTGTGCAGTGTTCCAGCCTGTTGTGCATAAGGTTGCTATGGGGCAGAACCAACTCGATGGCACTCAACAACAACAACAGCACATCTGCTAGAATCAAGTTGACAGGCCTCTGTGTCTGATAGCAAGGCCGTTCATGTTCCTGGATTATGGTCAGAGGGAATTCACCAGAGGCTGAGTCCGTGTAGGAACCTTGCAAATGGATTTTGGGCTTCCATTACCATCCATCACCTTCTGCAAACAGGGTATTCACAATTTAAGCTCTGGCGCCATTTCTCCCTTTGGAAGAATTTGGATTTCATTGTTTAAAATCCTTGAATCACACACACTGGTGTGCTTCTTCCAGCCTTTAAGATCCCAGATGCTATTCTTT
>NW_022103907.1:5901196-5917278 GCF_000313985.2 Echinops telfairi | reverse complement strand
AGGAAGGTTGAGAACCACTGCTCTATGTAGTTTCCAAGACTGTAAATTTTTACCAGAACACAGTCTCATCTTTATCCTGTAGAGTCACCAGTGGTTTTGAACTACCCCACACAAGCCACAGCGCCATCAGGGCTCTTTAAACTCACAGCAGGTTAACACAATCAGCATATTTTTTTATTATTTGAAAATGATGGCATAGTAGGTTAAGTGTTGGGCTGCTGCCCACCAGCCTCTTGGAGGGAGAAAGATGAGGTTATCTATTTCTATAATGATTCGCAGTCTGTGAAACCCTATAGAGAGGTCCTACTTTTCCAATAGGGTCTCTATGAGTCAAAATCAACTCAGTGACAGTGAGTTTTATAACTTACAAAGTAAAAACAATTTAGTGCGGGGGAAATGACATTGTTGAAATTTCTCACAAATCTGTTTACAATTTAATAGAAGGGAGCTGGAGTCTCCTTTCTGCTTCTGCAGTCAATTTGTTGTGATATGTTGTTTGGTTGAAGGGTTTGAAGAAAATCTGACCACATACCAATATGTAGGTGGGAAAGTGTACTTTAATAGCCTTTTCAGGTCATATTTTCAGATGTATATTCATCTCTGATAAAACATTACAACTTGACAAGTGGTTAAGGGTTGGTTGCAGTGATGTGGTCTCTAATGCCACACCAGTGTTCTTTTCTGAATGCAGTACTTCAGAGTCGCCCGCTTAGTTCTGTACTTTGATTAGTCCTTCGACCCATGATCTTGTAGCATCATGTGCTGGTCATTTGGATAATACTGACTCATTGGGGTATGCAGATCTCCAAATGTGGACACATGTCACTGCACAGCATCAGAAAATCGTGTTAATTCATTTCACCACCGATCTCACCAGCAATGCTTTTAAGTGGGAAACTGTTACAGCCATGGTGGCATTTAGTAATATCCAAAATTCCCATTTTTAATTAAAATTTTGAATTTTATTCTGGGCCCCAAGTACTGACAGCTGTTTTCACTCATTTTCAAGAACATGCCTGCCAGATACCCAAGTCTGAAGAATTATAGTTTGTCACTTGTTTCTTCCTCAAGCAAAAGTGGTATTCCATGGAGGGCGGAGAGCAGAGAGGCAGCGGCAGGAGGGTGACAGCAGAGAGCAGCTAGCTAGCTTTTAACACAACTGTGCAACAGTGTACAGATCGACTTCAGGCAGACCTCCCATTTCATCACCCAGAATATTCAAAAAAGGTATGCACTCAAGGATCAAAACTAATCATTTTTACTGTCTCATCAGAAGCCTTCCCCCAACCCAGTGGGTGCATATTTATTTTAATGTGAGAAAGAATGCAAAAATTAGCAGTACAATTGGTTATCGATACATGCTAACGCAGCTACAGTTTCCCTCATTGCTTGTGCCACCAGTACCAATGTCAGCACAGTGACAGAGACAAGTAACATCGTAGCAGGGACCTCAGCAAGGACCCTTTGATTGCTGCTGGATACAATCGGGGTGCAGGGCTGGGGTAGCAGCACTTCACTCGCAGGACATTGGTTCCTTTGGACTGATGCATGAAAGAGGGATGGAAGTTTTCTGTGGGAACAGATGGCTAGACCAGGCAGTGGAAATGGCATGTGCAAAGGCTCAGAGGCACGACAACCCATGGAATATGCAGAGAATCCTGAGTAACTCTATGTTTCTACTGCAGACAGCTCAGGGGTCATATAGTTCCCCAGCTTTATACCTTTGCAGTTCCCACTCCAAGAACAAAAAGCACACCTACTAACAGTTAATATGTGTCTGGCCTGGTTTTAAGTGCTCACTGAACCTCTGAAATAACCCTAGGAAGGTAGGCACTATTATAGATGAGGAAACTAAGATGGGAAACGAGAGGTTACAATACCTTGTACCAGAGCCCACGGCTATTAAGTAGCCCAGGCGCCATGAAGCATAGCCTGGCTCTGGAGTCCACTGTGAGATAGAGTAGCAACTAGGAGGAAAGACATTGCTCTACCCTAGTTTGGGAAGTCCCAAGGGACTCTTCTAGATGATGTGGCCAGCACCAGGCCAGCCCTTTCCGGGACACGTGTCCACCACCCTAAGGACCATGCCATGGAAACAATATGGCAGGGAGAGCGAACAGTCTGCCCCAACGGCCCCGAACACTGGACCAAAGCCGAGCCTTTTCTCTCTGTAATACCGCACTAGGAGAGCTCGCCTTCTACGCGTCCATTTATAGGACATTCAAAATCGGTTCGGTGCCGGTCTAAGTCAGGACCATGGGTCCTCTCCTTGGGACCGTTAGTGACTGGAAGGGAGTCAGGGGCTTCCGGGGCTCCGGGGAGTAATATTCTGCTTCTTGGTTGGGTGTTTACAGTTCACCGGCTGCAGTCCCTAACTTCGTAGCAATACCTTTTCGGAACCATTTACAATAGCACTCCCTTAAGCTGTCCACGTGCCTAGTGTTCGGCAAGCGTTTTGTTCCCTTTCATTAACGTTCAGGATCTAGTTAGTGTAAAATAATAATCAAAGTGTGTGGTGGGGAGGGGGTTGCAGGAAAGCCCTAAGGAGTCTGATCAGACCGGATGGCAAATCGAGCCCGATCGAATCAGGGACCAGTGCGCATCCCCCTAAAGGCGAGCTGGACACGGAAATGAAACCCCGGGGGTCCCGAGGCTCGAATGAGCGTTGGTTCGGGCTTCGCTCTGGAGCATTCCGAAGAAAAAGCAGGGTCCGGGCTGGCACGCCTGGGGGTCCCTCTGTGTGCCAGCTTGTTCCAATTAGGCGCAGCCGAGGGGCTGGGCGCAGGGGGGCCCCCTGCGCTGGGACATTCCTGTTCGCTTCGGGGCGTTTTATAGACTACAGGGGGCGGGGAGGGGGGGTGTCAATCCTTGCAGCCTATGCTTTTGATAGATGTAAAGATCGCATGCCCTTCTTCGGTGTTATTTGAGATTTCAAAATTAATTAAATGTGGTGACAAAAAGCCAAGCCAAGCGCCACCGCCACAAAGTGCTGCTTTGTTTCCACGCCCCCAGCAGGCCCCCTAAGTGTGGGCTCCGCCCTCCCGGGGTCCCCTGGAGAAGCCTCGGCTTATAAATCACAAGCCTTTTCATTTCCTCCCAGGTTTTTGATGAGAGATTTGGGGACATGGCCACCAGGTGGACGCCGGGCCCGGCATTTACGAGCCCGGGGTCCTGCTTCCCAGGGGGACGAGGGGCCAAGCAGCCGGCTTACCTTGTACGTTTCTAATAAAAGCGGCAACTCCTGACTTAGTATGTATCAGTTAGTGCTGACCGCCAATATGTATCGGGCACTTCGCGCATGCCACCGGCAGAGTGCTCACGGTTCTATGACATGATCGGTACTTCGGTCTCTGCTGTGTCGTTGAGGTCAGCTAGGCTAGCTAGAGTGGTGCAGGGAGCTACCCCCCTCCCCCACCCCCGTGTCACTACTAAGACAATTTGGGATTAAATCGCAGCTGGGCTGGCCCGGGAGTATAGGCCCCCCTCCAGCAGGCCGTTTAACTGAGTGGGCATTCTATTGCTAACTGTGAGGTTAGAGAGTCAACTCCATTCAAAGGCACCTAAGCGATCTACTTCCAAAAAATCAGCCCTTGTAAATCCCGAGAAGCATAGTTCTCCTCGGACACCCACACAGGTTGTCAGGAGTGGGCCTCAGCTCATGACAGTACCTAGTTTGGGGGTACAGAACCTGAAGGACAGATGACTGCCCCAATCGACCTCTGCTCACTGCGTGGAAACGACACCAGAAATCTGACCCCCAATCCAGAAGGAACTCCCTGTGAAAGAGGTAAGCCCTGACTCCCAATTCTAGCCTGTGCCTATGTTCCCTGGGATGAACTGAGGTGGGGACCCTCAAGGCGGAGCCTTTGACAGTAATGACCCGTGAGTGAAAACCCTCCCGTGCAAACAATCCTATCAATGTGTGAAAGAGGGGGTTTGGAGTGGGGACCCGAAGCCCATCTGTAGGCAATTGGACATCCTCCCACAGAAGGATTATAAGGAAGGGACAATTCAACTAAGGTGCACACATAATTCCTCTGGTTCCTGAATGCTTCCCCCCTACCCCGACACACACACACACACAAACCGCCCTCTACCATGAGCCAGTTCTACCTTACAAATCCGGCTAGATCGGAGTACACACATTGGTAGAAATAAGAGCTCTTGACACATGGAATTCAGGACGGATAAAACCCTCACAAACAGTAGTGGGAGTAGCAATATCATGAGGGTAAGGGGATGGTGAGGGCGGGGCTGGAGGAAGGGGGAGAAAGGGGAAACCCATCACAAGGTTGGATATGTAACCCACCCCCCAGGTGGATGAATAACAGAAATGTGGGTGAAGGGAGACAATGGACAGTGTAAGACACGAAATAACAATAATATATAATTGATCAGGGATTCATGAGGGTGGGAGGGTGGGAAAGGGAGGGGGAAAAAAGAGGAACTGATACTGAGGGTTCAAGTAGAAAGAAGATGCTTTGGAACTGATGATGGCAACATATGTACAAGTATGGTCAATACAATTGAATGATGGGTTGTTATAAGATTTATAAGAGCCCGCCAAGAAAATTATTAATAAAAAAATGGAAAAAGAAACACCTTGCCGTGTTGAGTCAGGGTCTGCAGGGTACCACCTCCTACTGTCGTTCCCCCCACCACCACTGCAGTGACTCTCTTGCTCTCTAACAAAGACCTTTACGAACACACGAGGCAAAACTACGGGTATTGGCAAAATTCCATTTGCAAGAGAAGTCGATTCACCTATTCCTGGGCCCAAGGATTCTGAGAACTTGCACAGTGACCCAGCCAGGCTGAGGACCAAAGCCGGAAGTCCACATTCCAGTATTCCTTTAGGATTAATAGGTCTGGCTGGAGCTCTGAGCCCAGGGGTGAGACCAGGAGTGGCTTGGGCTGAAGTGTGCCAGCCAGTAACCTGGAGTAACTGACCACAAGAGGAAAGTGGTCAGCTTAAAGTGGCCCAAGTTGATGATGGTGGTTAGAACCCCATTGATTCGATGATTGACCTAAACATGACCCTATTTGTGGCCTAAAACCATGAAGAGGGGGAAAGACATAAATTTTAAACTCCATTAATAGTCATGTGTATCCCTTGCCCGCTCTGCTAACTCACACAGGGGCCTCTCCTGCCGGGAAGGCTGGCCCGAAGCTTCAACGGGCCTGGAAATTCCTTTCGGGAGTGCAGGGCCTCGTGCAGTCCTTGGGAGAAGGAGCCAGCAGCAGCTCCTTGGGGCCATGAGGAATAGCTCCAAACACAGAGAGGACCTCAGCCGACAAGGATCGATCCGTCCCCAAGGGTCACACGGCCTGATTTTTCCATCCATCCTCTCCCAGGTTACAAAGTGATTCCAGGACACTGGGTCAGGATGGGCTCAAGTGCCCCCTGGGGATGACTCACTATCCGTCTACTTTTTTAGATCCGAACAAAGGAGGGGTCCACCCCTCACCCTGGCATCCCCATCCACTTAGCAACAACTGGACCCCTTTCTCACAGATGTTCGGCTGTTCTCAGTCACTATGGAAACCTAGTAAAAGATGAGCCCTTCCAGATGCTCTCCAGGAGCAGTGTGGTCCTGGGACCAGCAGCCTGGGCCTCACCCGGGTGCTAGCTGGGAATGCGGAAGCTGGGTCCCGCCCAGACCTTCTGAGAGAGAGCCCACATTTTCCCAAGCTCTCTGCTGAACACCTTAGTTTGGGAAATGCTGCGCTAAGTCCGCTAAAGGCCTTTGACCCTCACCAGAGTACTTTTTGAGGACTTTGATGCACACTTTGGAGTCCTAGGTCTCCTACCCAGGAGACCTATTTCCTGCACAAGACGGAGTCTCCACCTGCCTCCCCATCCCTGCCTTCTTGGTGTCCCACTCCTGCCCTCCCCCATAACCCCCCTGCCCAACCATTCTATTCACGAATGTCCTATTAGGCTTTCTGAGCATGATCCACTTTTATAACCTTCAGATTCAGCCTACCCCACCATTGCCAAACGATATGCAGTCCTCTGGCCGGAAATACAAGACCCTCTTCAACGGACCTGGTGACCTGCTTCCAAAACATCAGCCACTGAAGACCCAGGGAAGCATACCATTCTCTGACACGCGTGGGTTTTCCCTGAGTGGGAGCTGATTGGCCAGCACGTGGTTTTCCGTCATCTCACAGGCCTGCTCTCCCGTGTCCTGAACTCGATTACCTTCTGGGCAGATTTTTGCTCATGCATTTTGCCTGCTCCCAACACCCTACCACACACATCTGCCAGCCAAGGCCTTCGTAACCTTGGACACAGACTAGAATGCTTTCTCCGGACCCCCTCCCAGGTTCGCATAATCTCCTTGGGAGAACAGTCTTCTTGTAACATCTCACATCCGCTGCTACCTTGTGAACTCACTGAAAGCAGGACTCATGGCCTCTTCTTCTTCCCAACAAAGCAGCCTGACATCATGGAGGTGATGAGATGGTCAAACCCCACTCGTGCAATACAGGGTCCAATTGCCCCTTCTACTTTCCCTTGATTTGTGTACTTAGAAGCTTCTCCGCTATCAGGATCATTTTTCATTTATAGTTAATGAAAAATTTGAAAACTTTCTCTAAATAAGACTAGCTTCAAATGGTCAGATACCTGAAATAAGCAAATAAGACATTGTTTTTCCTTTTCATAGTTTACTTCTACATAAGCTAAACATTCTATGTAAACCAGACTTGAAATTTGAGATGAGATTCCAGGATTTACAGAAACTCAGCCCCTGGATACAAAGGGAATACAGAGAGAACTGTCACAAAAGCATGGCTGGTGGTAGATCAAGCCAGCACAGTGCCATTGTCTGTGTGCTCTGTTTTACCACTCCAGATATCCATTGCAACGGCTACACAGACACAGTCCATGATTAAAGGGCTTATTAAGGAAGTTAACAAGTAGTTATGCCAATGAGGACAGATGTTTATCAGGACATGTTACAATGCTCTTTCAAGTCTGCTAGCCAATGCCCAAAGGGGGCATACCACAATCCACAAGTAGTCAGCTTGAGCTTCATGAGTGGGCAAATCAGCTCCCTAAACCAAGTGCCCCGAGGCACCCCACTCCTGTAAGCCTCTGCTCAAAGACACTCACCTCCACTTTCATGGGTTATCAAGTCCAGCTCTCCCAATTAAGTGTCCAAAGGCAGCTCACTCCTCGAGTCAGCCTCCTGCACAAAAGTACTCCGCTTTACTTGCTCTGTGAGTTGGGAAGTCCACCACGCTGTTTCCGTGCTCTGGCTCCTGCTTTTGTTGCTGCAGCGTCTCTGATGTTATAACTGTTTTCTGGATACAGGAGGCTCATTGCACAGGGATCTAGCATTCAGAGGCTGCACTCCACTCCTAACTCTTGCTGGTAATGAGGTCGCTCCTCTTGCTTCTCAGAAGGCTCATGTTATACACAGCAGAATAACATGCCAGGGAATACAGCTCACAACAACTCACAGGAGAATCCTATCAGTATCTTCTCCCACCTTCTCACCAGACCCATGCAGGAAAAGTTTTGGGTGGGAGTTGGCTAGAAGAGCACACAGTTGCTCACAGTTGCGGGGTTGGGGGCGCTACAGAAGCAGGAATGGAGCCACGATTGGAACACATACACTGTGCTAGACAGAAGCGCTTACATGATGGGTCCAGGGCTCTCTGCCCAAGGCATCAGGATGTGACTCATGTGCATGTGGACCCTTGTACCCCAAATTCAATTAAGATCACAACCCAGCAAGTTGGTAAGGGCTAGGCTGCTCCTCTCTGACCGGCCAAGGGAGTGGACGTAACCCACTTAGCAACGCACTCTGTCTGAGGGCAAGGCTATTGAGCGTGGGGGTTGGCAGTCAGAAAGAATTGAGGGAATGCTTAATCTGAGAGGAGACTGAAAAATGGATCTTGGGCTTTCACAGTAACCAGAGCTTTTGCAAACCTAGTGCTCAGAATTTAAGATCTAATAAAAATGAGACCAGCAGGTAGCTGAAGACGAATGGTCCCATGAAAGCGGGAATTGAGCCAAGGAGTTTCTGCCCCAAAGAGCCGGCGTGATGTGGCTCTGGAGTACTGTACTGAAACCAATTTTCCGTAGGGCTTGGGGGGCATTCCCAGCAGCCCCCGATCGTGAGCATGCTGACTCCGTTTCCCAGACTGATGAAAGCTCAGCCAACCCCTAGCCTGTCACTGAAAACTAAGACAGGGCTCCTGCGGGGGAGTGGGTGCTCACTGGTGAGGCAGAATCCCTGGAGATTCCGCCCGAGTCCAGATGGGGGAGGGGAAGATGAGCAAAATGCAATCACTTTGTGCTCTGACTTTGGCTAAATTTGCCATATTTGACTTGCCACTTTTAAGTCAATTATACTTGAGGAAGCTTTGCTTTTATACAAGGAGTCAGGGAACAGGTAGGCTGGGTTCAGATCCGGTATCTCTAACCCAGGTCCCGTCCTTCTGTGCTGGGCTGGGCCGGTTCCCAGCTTTGGGACGTGACTAAGGGAGAATGCTCATTAACCGAGCCTTGTAAAGAGTTCTAAACACCAGCCTGTCTGAGTCACTAGAGCAAATGACCTTGTGGAAAACTTAGAAAACCACATCAGTCTCCAATAGTGAGCAGACAAAAGTATCAGATTTCCCAAATCTCTGAAGTCTAAATAAAATAACGAAGTGGAAAGTATTTGCTTTATCTTTTTTTTCTTTCTCTTTTTTAAAAAAAGCTCTTAAACTGTGACTTCTCCCTTGCTAAACCACGTTGTAAAGCTGTGACCTTAGTGTCAGATCTCCAGGGAAGAGCCAATAAACAAAACGCCTTCGAAATTTTGTCATTGGAAATCCAGCTAGAAAAACAAAGTGCAAGCAGTTGTAGTGTTTGGTCACTGAACAGACCCTGGATTTGATTAGAAACACCAGCCGTTACAAAGATCCCTTTCTAGAAGCCAAGTGCATCCTGAGCTGGGGCTATGCGCCCTGGCTGGGTTTGCTTTAAGTAGCAGGGGTTTGTGCAGGGCCCCAATGCACTTCCTCCTACCTGTTAACCAACTACTAGCAAATGGATGCTCTGGCTAATTAGCGTGGAATTGTTTCTATTGAAACCTTAATGGAATTCAAATCAGCTAAATTAACCACAATGAAACTACATTCCACTGTTTCCAATTAAATGGGAAGCCTTGGGTGCGGTAACCACCAGCATTACAAATTAGGAATCTTTGCCAAAAATGAAGTTCAATTTTCTTAGACCATCAACAGCCTTTGCTAATAGAATTGGCTAACTGGCGTGCCAAAAAAAAATGGAGTTAAGCAAGACACTTAAAACGCACTAATTGACTCATTGAAACATGTTAAGTCAGGGGCTGCGCTAGCGGCAGGTAAGACTTGAAATGTGGGGCTTACATGGGAAACCTCCAGCTAAGAAGAAAGCCAGGTATTCCATTCCGAACACATGCAAGGAATCATATGCCTTTTTAAAGGGAAAACCAAAACTATCACACTGACCAGTCACATTGACCTTCACATTGAAGATGTAGCCACCTGTGAAGACTACAGTCTTGGCAGGGCTCTGGGGCAGTTCGACTCTGTTCTATATATAGGGTCCCCATGAATCCGAATCAACTTGCTGTCAAGGTCTCTGGTTTCTTCGTTTAGAAAGGTGCTGTTGTTGGTGTTGTTGGTGTTAGGTGCCATCGGTACGGTTCTGATCCACAGCACAACAAAACCAAACACTGCCCGGCCTTGCGCCATCCTCACAATGGTTCCTATGCCCGAGTGCCCTGTGGCAGCCGCGGTGTCCATCCATCTCACTGAGGGAGGGCTGTGTTAGTCTGGGTAGACTACAGAAACAAATTCAGAAACACGCATACGTATACATGAGGGAGAGGTTTATATACGAGAGCAATTGAACATTGAGAAAACATCCCAACCCAGTCCAGATCAAGTCGATAAGTCTGATATTAGCCCATATGTCTGATATCAATCTATAAAGTCCTCTTCAGACTCACGAAACACGTGCAATGAAGCCAAATGCAGGACGATCACAAGCCAGTGGGTAGAAAGTCTTTGGGTCCAGTGGCGTTATAAGCATCTCAGTGCTGGCAGGGGTCTCTACGTGACTTCTCAGGCTTCCAAGGTCTGGTTGCATCCATGTGGCTTGTCTTCTGCAATGTCTCCCAGGAAATGGCAGAGAGAGAGCAGTGTCTCCCGCCTCCAAGGAGGAAGTACCAGATTTCCCAGAATTCTCAGGAGAAGGCCATGCCCACACAGAAGTCTCATTGGTTATCTCCAGATTGACAGCCTGGACTCCACCCCTACACTCTTAATCCTTAAATTGACACCAGATTAGGTGACTACCACAAGGGCCTTCCTCTTTTGGGCTGCCCCTGCACTGAACGTTACCGAGCATGATGCCCTTCTCCAGGACTGGTCTCTCCTGACATGCCCCAAGCATGTAAGACAAAGCCTCACCCTTGTGACCTCTGAGGGGCACTCTGGCCAGACTTCAACCAAGATACATTTTGTTCGCTCTTTTGGCAGTCCATGGGACTTTCACTATTCTTCACCAGATTCTGCAATAGCTCAGCAGGCCTTGCCCTCTGTAACCCCCGAGCAAATGAGGTTCTGACTCTGCCCTGCCATCTGGCATGTCCCACTGACCTTCTGTGAAGGTACTGTCTTCCTACTTCGTAGTGCCCACAGCTTTGGAAAATCCTCTCCCTTCCACACATTCATAAATATCTCATCCCCCAGGTTCTTAGACTATACCCATAATCAGTGCTATTAAGTTGGTTCTGACTCAAAGAAACATTTTAGGACCAAGGAAAACTGCCCCACAGAGCTTCCTTACAGAAGCAGACAGCTGCACCTTTCTCCCTGGGTACAGCTGGTGGATACAGACCATCAGCCTTTTTTAATGAGCAGTCAAATCCTGCATCCGCGGTGCCAGCCGGGCTCCTTCTTAGATTATACTAAAACGCAAATGGCAGAAATAAGCTTAGTGTATCACTCCTTTAAGGGACTTTACATTTACCAGATTCAAAGCACGTGTCATGACCAGCTCAAACCAAAGGAGTTTTAGGAATTCACCGGCTAAACAGTAAAACGTGCCTGCCCTTTTTTTGGTCTATGAGCAGCAGACTTTGCTCAGAGTTGTAGAAACAAACCCTGAACCCTGGGCTCTTGCTGGGGAGAAGCTACGCTGGGCAGGGATATGTGGGGAGAATGGTGGGGAAGGGCCGAGAGAAGGGACACTGCGATGCCCATGTTGCCCTTTACAAAGTTGTCCCAAGAAGTGCAAGGTCAGAGAATAGTTATGCCTTTCTGACTAGAGATTTGCAAGATCTTAGCAACCCCTGAACAACCTACTCGCTTTCAAATCAGGAGGCCCTTGGGATTCCCAAGGAAAGAAATCCACAACATCGTATTCATCTTTGCAATGCCAATTGAGAAGGCAGAGGTCTGGCAAAGTCTCAGAATCATTTTCAAAGTGATGCTTCCAACTATGCCACTCCCTTCCCAGTTTCAGCCCACATTCTAGATATCTTTTTGTTATTAATGTCTTGCATAATAGTCGTGTGATCACAGAACATGTGATTTCGATCTTCTGATATTTGTCAAAATTGGCTTTATGTCTTACCATACGTGTGGTCAAGCTAAGGAGGTCCGGTGGTGGCTTAGTAAGTTACGAGTTGGGCTACGAACCGCAAGGTCAGCAGTGTGAAACCACCAGCCACTCCAAGGAAGAAAGATGAGGCTTTCTCCGCCCATAAAGATTTCCAGTCCTGGAGATCGTGAAGATAGCTCTACTCTGTCCTAAAGAGTTGCTATGAATAGGAATCAACTCAAGAGCAGTGAGTTTGGCGTGTGTGTGTGTGTGTGTGTGTGTGTGTGTGTGTGTGTGTTTGGCTGGCACAACAGTTCAGCACTCAGCTGCTAACGGACAGGTTAGGGGGTTGAAGCTAACCTCACAAAAGGGAGACTTGGCAATTTCATCCAGTAAAGGCAAGAGCCTAAGGGACCCAGAGCGGGCAGATCTTCTCTGTCCATGGCCTGCTATGACTCCGAAGCCACTCCCTGGCACCCATCAACAACACCCACAAATGGTCCATTTATGTACATGTTCCATGTAATTTGAAAAAGGTATATATTCTGTAGTTTTGTGTGTAGTGCTTCTATATACATCTATAAGATTAAGGTTTTTAATCATGTGGTTAAAATCTACTTTCCTATTATTTCATTTGCGTACTCTATCCATTTTGGAAGGAGTGGTAAACTCTCATTATGATTTATGGATTTGTCTCTTTCTCTCTATAGTTTTGAAACCATCTAGATCCACAGACTTGAAGTGATATCTTAGGTGCCTACAAATGTAAAGTTATTCTATTTTTCAGTTGATTTGAAACGTTTCTCATTTGCGGTGAGTTAATTTATCTCTAATCATACCTTTTTGCCTTAAAGCTATTTTAACTGATATTGTTATAACTAAAGCAATTTCATAATGGTTAGCATTTGCAGGTTATTGTTTTTTCCAGCTTTTTACTTCCAACATTTCTGTATATCTACAAGTCAGAGTTGGGTCTCCTGTAAGCAGTAGATAGAAATTTAAAATCATTTGGCCATATTTGTCATTTAACCGGAGAATTAGTCCATTTATACTTGTAATTATCAATGTATCAATATGTAAACTTACCTATTACTGTTGTTCCTTTTCTCTTCTTACTTGCATCCTTTTGGATTTACTTGTTTAGTCATCCTATTTATTTTCCCTCTACTAGTTGATACATTGTATCTATTCCCTTAGTAGTTACCCTACAAATCAAAGCATTTATTCTTAACATTTCAAACTGTAATGTTAATGCCAACCCAGCAATATCTATCACGTTTGAATCCTGATACACATATATTCTCAGAGCCTGTGATAGCTACTTTTTGAAACAAGCCCCCAGTGAAATACATCCCCTAGTATTTTCATCTCTGTGTAATTCCCTTCAACACAAAATTTTGGTTGGATGTTTTCAACAAATTAAGTATAAACGACATTCTGTTACTTTCAAGCCCAGAAATTAATAAAATCCAGCACTTGCCATGTTTATGGTTTTGGAAACTCTGAGACACCACATAAGACGTCTGATGACCCTGCAGGAGAGCCATCTAGAGGGACCCACCTACTGTCTTTGAGACCCAATGATCCTATAGGACAGAGTAGAATTGTCCAGAGGGTTTCCAAGGCTGAAATCTTTATGGATGCAGCAACCTGAAACTGGGATGCCTCTGTAACAAAACCTAAAATATGTGGCATTGGCTTTGGGTCCTTGTAGGACCTACAAGGGCCTTGAGAATATGGTAAGTGAAAGAGAAAGTGTAGGATGGATGTGGTTCCTGGGAGCTGGTAAAAAGGTATGTGGTGTTAGTAGTCAGAAAGACTGTCAACAGTGTGCTAATGTAGAAGATAGAAAATAGACCTTGAGGATTTGTCTAAAGCGATGTTCAGGCATAATGTAGTATCAGATGACTAATAATTTTTTTTTTTTAAGCTACAGATAGAGAAGAACTGAAAAAGAAATACTGTTTCAAATGAAATCTAAGCGAAACATTTTGACCCAGAATGTTTGGGGATTGAAAATGAAATTGTGAAAAGAAAATGAAGTTGTTTTTCAGGCACAATTTCGTCCAGACTCTCAAAGTAAGAGATGGTCCCAGGAGAAACATCAGATAGAGGGTGTGGTCGGTGAAACAGTCTCAGGGAGAAGATATTAAGGGATGAAGCTACAGACCCTCATTAAGGCCTTCGCAACAGCTAAGGCAGTGCTCACAAACCCTCTAATTCTTCTAAGAATCTTTAGGATATGCTTCTTAGATCTTTTTGGCTAGATTAGCAAGCTTCTAAGAACCCTAGGCATGATTCCACAGCACCCTAACCCTCAGATCAAAATAGACAAGAACCGATCCCCCCAAAGATTTGTGGATGTGGATTTTGTCTAATGGAGTAGATTGTGTTCCAATACATTGGAACCCCACAACACTTTTAGAAAGAATGATACCGATTGGAAGGTAAAGGAATAGAACATATCAATAACAAAATAATAATAACAGTTTTGGGTCCCAAGCTTTCTTTGCACAAAAACAGAGAAAGCTTCTTCCTTGCTCCCTTTCGTGTTTCTTCTGTTATATGTAGGCTCGCTGTGACTCAATGCACTGGACAGCAACCTTGAGCAAGAACCAACGTTGGGAAGAAGTCCAAGCTGCCATCAGACATCAGTGAAAAACGAGGCTGCAGAATTGATGGATACCCATGGCAGTGTTTCAACAAGCGGATGAATCATTGGAGGCACTCACTCAGCTATGCCAAGATATTTGGAAGATGACTACCTAGTCAATTAACTGGAAGAGACCCATATTCGTGACCATTCCAAACAAAGGTGACCCAACAGATATGGGAGTTCTCAAACACGAGAAGTCATATAGCAGACGCAAGTAAAGTCTTGCTGTGGTTGTAGCAGGACAGCAACAGGAAGCTGCCAGAAACTTACGCTGGTTTCAGAAAAGGTCATGGCATGAGAGCTGTCACTGCTGACATCAGACAGATCTTGGCTGAAAGCAGAGGCTACCAGCAGTTTCCTTGTGCTTCATGATTATGCAGACATGTATTCCTCCCGGAGAAACCAGTCCCTTGAAAAGGACATCACGCTTGGTAAAGCGGGACAATCACGACAACCAAAAGCAACCTCATTGATATGGACTTGATGCTGACTCATGATGACCCTAGAGGGCAGGATGAAACCGAGACTGTTTAACTCTTTAAGGGAGTAGAAAGCCCTGTCTTTCCCCCAAAGAACAGCTGGTAGTTTCAAAAGGCTGCCCTTGTAGATCACAGCCCAACTCGTATCCACTACGTCACCAAGGTCCCTTGGTAAAGTAAAAGGCCAGTGAAAAAGAAGACATCACTCCTGGAGATGAATAGACACAGGCGCTACAACAATGGGCTAAACAACTGTGACGGCGACACAAGACTGAGTAGTTTCCTTCCATTGTACACAAGGTTGCTGAGTCGGAACTGACCCAGTAAACCCCTAACAACCACAACTTGCTTTAATTTAGCTTGCTTTTCTTTTCACATTACCTGAAAGTGGAAAGCAACATTAATGATTTGCGATTTTGTTTCTTTTTAATATGTGGATACGGCTATAAATTTCCCTCTAAACACTGCTTTAGCTGCTTAGCGTGTGTTCTGCTACACTGTGTCTTCGTTTTCATTTATTTCAAGGATTTTCTGATGTCCCCTGTGAGATCTTCTTTGACTCCCTGATTATTTCCAAACCAACCCTGCTACCATTGAGTCAATTCCAACTCACAGTGAGCCTAAATAGGGGTTATAAGACTGTACATCTTTATAGGAATCAACAGTGCATTCTCCCATGAGCAGCTGGTGGGTTTTAAATGCCCACCACACAGCTCAGTCCAATAACAAACCCACTGTGCCACCAAGGAGCCTTCATTTCTTATCGAGAGTTTGTCCAATGACCACACTTAACTAGCTTCCCAAATTTCTTCCTGTTACTAAGTTCTAATTTCATTTATTGTAGCAAATAATCTACTTGGCCTGATTTCAATTCTTTTACATGTTGAGATTTATTGTATGGCCTGCCCTAGAATATAGAGACTGTTTCATTTGCACTGAAGAAAAATCCTGTTTTTTCTATTGTCGAATAAAGTATTCTCTAGGTGTCTGCTAAGTTTAACTGGCTTAGAGTGTAGTTCAAGCCTTCTATTTTCATATTGACCTTCTGTCTAGTTATTTTATCCTGCCAGTTGATGTAATCAATAGAAGATAGCAGAGGTAGCCATCCGGGATTTTTGAGCCAAACATTAAGATAGCTTTGCAGTTTACACTGCTGCACTTGAAGTAGTACACAAGAAGTCGGACTGTTCGTGGTCTGCTGGCAAGACCATGCGGGAAAGGCAGGCCATGACACTACCCTGAGAAGGAGAGGCTCACCCTGATTGCAGAAGCCAATTCTCCAGACCTGAAGCAGTTCTCAACCTGTGGGTCATGACCCCTTGGGGGATCGAATGACCCTTCCACAGGGGTCGCC
>NW_022103907.1:5887890-5899194 GCF_000313985.2 Echinops telfairi | reverse complement strand
GTGTTCTTGTATTGAAGGAAGGTATGAGCCGAGGTCCAAGGCCCGTCTGCAGCTTCAGTGTATTGCCTTATAAATATATGTACGTATATAGGCCAATACTTCTAATTTTGTGGATTAATGTATTTGCATAAGTGCACACCTCTGTTAATCTCCATATCTATGCCTTTGCTTCCTAGAGCTTTCCTGCTTCCTTTTGCCTTCTCCTGCCCCACCATCATGTTCCCCCTCTTCCACCTCTTAGTGCTTCCTCTCTGCAAGCTTGGTGTTGCTCTAAGACTCACAGGATCTCCACCCTCTCCTAGATGCTGGTTCCGCTTCCCTAGTTGTTCCCCTGCTGTCCATGATGCCGCCTGCTCACCACACACACCCTTCTCCCCACCTCCTTCTACCCCCTAGACCAGTGGTTCTCAACCTGTGGGTCATGACCCCTTTGGGGCTGGAACGACCCTTTCACAGGGGTCGCCCGATTCATAACAGTAGCAAAATTACAGTGATGAAGTAGCAACAAAAATATTTTTATGGTTTTATGTATTAAAGGGTCGCATGAATGCATGAAAAGACTGGACTACAGGGCTGGCCCCAACCAGAGCCAGTCTGGCCCCTCACCTGGAAGTGGGCTACTTCTTCTCCCTCCTGAAGCCAGGAGAAGGTCCGATGGAGTCCCCCCACCCCTTTCCCAGACACCCTTTCACAGGTGATTGTTGTCCTACGGCTTTCTTTTCTCCCAAGCCAATGGTTCATAACAAATGTAAGCATTTCTTCTAAGGCCTAATTTCCATCCTTGCTCTTGGCACCGCTTTGGGGTCTCTTGGTGCAATCCCATTAGCTGCCGTGGAGCCTTTCTCAAACGGTAGAGCCCAACCCTCAAAAAGGATATGCGGCGAGGCCATAGCGCTAAGTGGGAAGTTGCCTATTTATCAACTCCTGCGTGCCAAGCCTTTAATACATCCAAGTATCAAATTTGCATTTAAAATAACATGGTGACCTTCTCCTTGACTCTCCGTGAAGATGTTCTGGTTCAAACCACATGTGCCCAGGACTGCCCAGCAGCCTCGCTGGAGAGGAATGCCACCCAGTGCATAACACAGGGGTGGGGTCGTCAACAAGCGCACACCCACCAGCCACCCCCCAACACACTGCCAGGTCTCTTAAGACTTTGGCAAAGGAGCCATGTAAGACTCAAGATTCCGCCGTAGTTACCGAGGCCCCCAAGACCCAGGATTCACCAGGAGTCTCTGAAGATTTTGGAGGAGATAAACTGGGTCACCCCACCCCCAGCCCACCCCCTTCTTTAAGGACTATCCAAGCTTGGAATAGGCCTGATTCAGCAGCTTTGACCTAGGCAGAGCACGAGCCCATCCTTTCCTTTCAAGGAGCCTATCCTGGCATGTGTTTGAGTCACTTTTGCGGCAAAGCCGGGTCCTTCCTTCATCAGGGAAGGAAGAGCTGAGAGCATGAAGAGAGGCAGGCTGTCCCCAGCTCGGAGCTCCCACCCTCCTACTGGTGCCCGCTACCCACCCACGGGGATGGGGAGGCTCCTCGCTGCCAAGAAGCTGACGCTGGTTGCCTGGGGAAGACTGGGAGCAGCCTTTGCCTTAAGCAGCAAGCCAACAAGTAGGGAACCTCATTTAAGTAAAAAGGAGCCCTAGTGGCTCAGTGGTTAAACACGCAGTCAATCACCAAAACATCTAGCGCTTGAACCTACTAGCTGTTCCTCAAGAGATAGATGAAGTTCACTGCTTCCATAAAGATCTACAGCCTTGGAAACCCCGTGAGGCCACTGGCTCCCTCCTAGACGGCCTCTCTGGGTCAGAGTCAACATGAAAGCAACAGTTTTGGCTTTGGGACATGTCAGCAGAAAACCCTGGGTAATTTAAGTTTGTTTGGTCCAACTGGCTACTAAAACCAAAATTAAACCCACTGCCATTGAGTTGATTCATAGGAACCCTCTATAGGGTTTCCAAGACTGTAAATATTTATAGGAGCAGAAAGCCTCATCTTTCTCCCAAGGAGTGACTACTGGGTTTGAACCACTGACCTCACATTAGTAGCTCAATGCTTAGTGGCCCAGTGCCACTAAGAGCTCCTTCAACAACAGGCTACTAGGAGATTAAAATGCTCAAGGCATGTTTCCATGGAATATTTGACAACCATTCAAGAATCCAAGGAGTCCCTAGTTGGCGGTTCAAACTCATCCAGAGATGCCTCAGACGACAGGCCATGCAATCTGCTTCCAGCCTGCTTTAAAGCCACGAAACCCCTAAGGAGCAGTTCTCTGCACATGTGGAGGCCCCACGAGTTACAACTAGTTCAATGGCAACAAACGACAACGAAGATTCAGGATTGCAGCCGCCAACCCAAAAGTTATGTGTTTGAATCCACTCAGAGGGACCTGGGAAGAAAGACCTGGGAGTGTACTTCCAAATCTTCCAGCCACGGGAACCCACAGTGCCCACTTCTTTCTACCTTTACTAATTCCCCAGCAACTGGCTTGCTTTTGTTTTTGTTTATATATAGATATATTCCGTAGCAAATCTAAAACAACAAACCCCTTAGAGAGCCAAAAGCAAAGAACAATGTGAATAGTGACATTCTCAACCTCCCAGAACAACTGGGAAACAATACAATCTGTTTTAAGGGCTTGGTCCATGACTCTAAAGACAGTGATGGGTGATTTCTCTCAAGAGCCCCGGGTAGGTAAGAGTCAGTAGCACAGAGGAAGGTGGGGGTGGGGGTGGCTGACATGGGTACTGGGGGTTTCTTCTCTTCCTCACTCAGCCCTGGGACTCCTGACCCCCAGCACTACCAGCCCTCCTCGGTGATGATGGGAGTTTTCTATTTTTGGAAGGACTTAGGAAGAAAAAAACTTGACACGGGGAAAGTCATGAACCCCGAGTCATTTGTCCATAGTGTTTCATGCTCTTACTTTGCACACTGAAAGGTTAATTACTGAGGATGCTCACTTGGATGCAATTGACCTTGGGAGACACAGAGCCTACATCCCCACATCCCCCCACCCCCGGGTTCTGGTGCTTGCTTGGGAAAGGGGCCGATTGCAGACTTCTGGCCATGTGGAGGGCTGGGCTGTGACCTAGGCAGGACGCAGGTGGGGTGGGTTGTTTTTTCAAAGATGGAATAAGTGGGGTGCAGGGTCAGACCATGTGGGTTCCTGCTTCAGTTCCCAGGCTGTGTGAACCCCAGCAAGAGGGTCAGCTCTCTGGGAGGGGGTTCTTTGTTGTCCTCGCCTGTAGGCAGGGGTAATAAGAGAACCCCCATCTGAGGCCCCACCAATATTAATAAAGCTGGGCATGAAACAAATCGATTCTGTTTGACTTCGGATCTTGTATGGTCTGCATAATCTATGTGGGTGCGTGTACATGAGAGCCAGCGGGAGAATAGAGAGAGACCCACCCACAGGCTGCAGGAAGTCAGTCCTTCAACTCCAAACCCTGCATCTCTAACGTGTGCCCTCTCAAACCGCCAGCCGCAACATCACGACCCTTCAAGGCTGGCCATCCAGTGCGACTGAGAAGCTCGTCCCTCGGATAGGACACCACTCAGAATGTCAAGAGGAAGCTCCCAGAGAATTCTGGCTGGGGCCACAGGAGCGGTGTGAGCCACACCCCCAACCTCCCCCAAACTCCAGACCATAGCTACCAGGTAGGTTCCTACAGAACCACGAGTGTGCAAACAGCGCCCCTTCATTAAGGCATTTCTTTCTCCCTCTTCCTTGAGACACGTCCTGACCTCACAGCAGCCCAACCTGCAGTGCTAGGTTGGGGGGCTTCCCTTTTCGCCATGTTAGATCCAGCTCTGCCCGGGCTGGGGACTTTCCGGGGTGACAGCCATCTCTAAGCCTCACATTAGCAAAGTGCCCTCGCAGCTACCTCAATTAGAACAAGCAAAGTCTTTGGAAATTCCCATGGGCTCAGCCAAGGCCTGAATGGGGAGGGTTTTTTAAAGTTCCGGATTAGTTCCTTCTCTCCATGCCAACCAAGGGCATATTTCCTTGGCATAATACCATATGCTCTCAGGAAAAGAAATAAATAAACCCGTTGGACTGACGGTCTCTGCGGATTTAGGCCCTGAACTTGCTAGGAGAATAGTCAGTGTGTGAAAATAAGCGGAGCTCGAAGGTCGTTGGCAAATTAAACTTCCCAGGGCTGGGGGAACTTCCTGTTATCAGACGCCTGAGAATGGGGCCAAATCTGGGCCCGCCAGCCCTGTGTGCAGGACACTGGCTCAGAGGCATCACTGACGGCTGGGGGAGTGGTCGGAAAGAGCACAGATCTGGAGTCCCAACTTGGCCTTAATGTCACGGTGCCCCGTTGGGCCCTCAGTGGACCTTAAGCATGTCTCCTTACCTACAATAAGAATAATGATCCTTGCCTTCCTTATTGTCACAGGGGATTGGGATGGTAAAGTAACAGATTAAAAAGCGATCTGAAAGCTGTCAAGTGTTACTCCATGCATGACATGTAGGGCTACGGTCAGGACTAAATGAGAGAAGAGTATGTACATCAACAGCAATGTTTGGCAATTCACTTTTGAGGTGAAAATTAGCAATTGCCCATTTCCCTGGAGTAATAGTCCCACCGTGACTGATTTCAGGGTACCAATATGATGTCATTGAATGTTGAGTTGAGAAAAGATGCATATAACTGACTCCTGTGAATCAGTACAAACTTTCTTATCGTGTGTGTGTGTGTGTGTGTGTGTGTGTGTGTGTGTGTGTGTTGCCTGGAAAACAGAAGTGCTGGCCTCCTTCTCATGCTCATTTTCATTCCCAGCCAAAAGTTCTCAGGTGGAGGAACAGCCACCTCTCACCATTCTGCTGATTCACAGTCGTTAGACAGTATATGTTTTATGACCTCCCCAGGTGATTCAGTCACACAGGCCGGATTAGGAACCAGGCTGAAACTCCCTGGGAGCAGGGACCTAGCTTTGCCTGTGTTTGTGTCCCCACCCCCAGAACAAGAACTAACCCACTTTAGGCTTTCATCAATGAAGTCTAGAGTTAAAGTATTCTGGAGTGGGGTTAGATCTCGCTTACTGCTGCATCCACCACTGACCTTCTCTCCATTCCTTCGCACATCAACCCCACTGACCTACACTTCTTTGCCAAACACTGCCCAGCACCTCGACCCTACCACCACCTGGCTCTGCTGTAGGTCCCCTTCACCTGCCCTCATTGATTCATCTTCCTATGGGTCCTGGGCCCACTCAGATCACTACTCTGAGTTGCCCTTTGGGCCTTTTCTGCTCCCTTACTTTCCTGCTGTATCTGAAGGGCCCCTCAGAGAGATGGGCCAGTGCAACATCAAACTCCGACAAGGAGGAGAGGCTCTGAGTGGCTGTAGGTCTTTCTCACCTATTCCCTCTTGCCCCTGCTTTCTGTGCTGGTAGCCTGGGTCCCTGTGCAGTGAATGTCAATAACACAGCCAAAGTTCTCCGAATAAAGGAAAACACGTTACTGGGAAAGGACAGCAGGAGAGGAGGAGAGGAAGGCATCCCAGGTGAGTTAATTACCCCAGGAAAGACCGGAGGTAATTAGTGCTTCCTTGGCCTGAGTGCAACAGTGAAGGAAAAACAGATTTTAAGCCAAAAATGTTAATATCTCCATCCATCACTGAATTTACATCCCACCCTTTTTATGTACTCTCTCCGTCCGGCAGCCAACATCAACTGCCAACTCTCTTGTCTTCCTCAAGGCAATCAGGAGGAAACGAGAAAGCGTGCAGAGTTCTCCAAGAATGGAACAAAAATTCCCAGATGTCCTGTTTTCAGTGCAAATAACAATAACCAGTTTTTTTCCCCTAAATGAAATAGGCCAATGGGTAAAACAATTGCACTTATCAGGAGCTGAGAGCCGCCTGCTGGCAACCAAGATGATCTTAGGAAAATCCTGTCTTAGCAGATACACTAAGTGGTCCTGGGGGTTCGGTAAGGAGCCTTCCTGGCACGACGGTTAAGTGCGTGGTTGCGAATGAAAAGGCTGGCAGTTGGAGCCTATGTATGCACTACTCCCCCAACACAACGATGGCAGGAAGAGTATAGTCCTTCAAGCCCCATGGGGCAATGGTCCTGGCAAAGAGCCATTTGCAAACAACAACAAAATAGAATTCATCTCTCTCACCACAAAGAAACACTAACTCAAAATGAGTCAAGTGCCTAAATGTAGAACTTAAGACCCTAACAATCATCAAACAGCAATAGGAGCAAACAGGGTTTCTAGCATATGGCATCAAACACGATCAAGTGTATGTGAACACACATGATCAACAGAAGACAAGCCGGATGGTTGGGGTCTCCTGAAAATCAGACACCGTGTACATGAAAAACTTCACCCAAACAAAACAAACAAACAAAAGACTGCACCAAAGAGAAGCTACAGACGGAGAGCATTTTTTTGGCAATGCTTTATGGGTCAAGGACTAATCTCTAACAGTTACAGAATACTTCAACACCTCAATGAGAAAAAGACAAGCAATTTCATTTTTAAAAACGGGCAGAGGGCATGACCAGACAACAAACACATGAAGAAATACATGCTCTCATTAGCTATTAAAGACATGCAAATCAAAACAAAGAGTATCACATCTCACTCCAGCATTAAGAGCAAAGTGGAAAAAAACAAAATAAACAACAACAAATGCTGAGGGCACGCAGAGACTGGAACACACAGTAGAGTGCTGGTGGGGCTACTGTAAAATTGGTGCAACTACTGTGGGAAATGGCATGTGTTTTCCTTAAAAACTTGGAAATCGAAATTGTTTATGAGCCAGCAGTCCTCCTACTAGACATATACTCTAAACTCACTGCCATCAAGTCAGTGCTGACTCAGATAGGACCCCTTGTGAGCTTCCGAGACTGTGACTGTCTGGAAGAGTAGAAAGTCCCATCTTTCTCCCTCAGAGCTGCTGGTGGTTTTGAACTGCCAGCCATTTGAGTTTCAGCCCTACCAGGAACAACTACACAATCAGGGCTCTTAGTAGGCACATATCCTGCTCCTAATGAAGAGCTATGACATGAACACTCATATTCATAAACTTAAGTGCCCTTCAAATGGTAAACAAATTACAGAACATAAGCTCAATGGAATACCACACAATGTTAAAGGGTAATGATGAATCTGTGAAACGCCAAATAACATGGATGACACTGTAGAGCGATATAATAGATGAGATCAGTCAATCACAAAAGGAAAACAATATCACATCAGACCACTACTATAAAAAGTCAAGAAAGGTTTACTTACAGAAAGAAGCTAGAGAGCAGTTACATATTGATTTAGGTGCAGAAAAAGGCAACTTGCAAAAGAGGGACAGTCGGCCCAAAACAGTCAATGCAGAGGAAGATACTGGAGAAACACAGGTAACAATGATAAATACTATGACACATGCAATTCTGTGATAGTAGTAATAACAATTATAGTAATAACTATGATGGGTATACAAATAAACATGGAAGCTGAGCAGGAGCTGGACGGTCAATGGCACTTACATATACACACGAAGTGTGGGTTTCAGAAAATATTTCTACTTGTGTATTGCTGTGCTGCAAAGATCCATGAATATAGAAGAATGTTTGTTTCTGCTCATGTTGTCAGGTGTCGTGACATTGGTGCCAACTCACACCAACCCCGTGTAAATCAGCACAAAACACCGCTAGTCCTGCACCATTCTCACAATCCCTGTTGTCTGAGCGCATTGTTGTGAGGATCTTCCTCCTTTTTGCTGGCCCTTTATTTTACCAGACATGATGTCCTTCTCCAGAAACTGGTTCCACCCAGGAATGTGTCCAAAGTCCAGGAGATAGTCTCTCTAGCCTCACTTAGAAAGAGAATTTTGACTGTTCTTGTTTTTAATTTTAATAAATCATTTTATTGGGGGCTCTAACAGCTCTTAAAATAATCTGGCTGCCCTTTTAATAAGACAGACTTCTTCATTCTTCCGGAAGTCCATAGCCCATGCATTCTTCTTCTCCAATACCACAATTCAGAGGCATCGGTTCTTCTGTGCCCTTCCTTATCCATGGTTAGCTTGTGCATGCATATAAAAGATTGGAAATACCATGGCTTATTGGTCTGTTTGTGAGGATTTTTGTTATGTTGATGTATAATCCATACATAAGATTCTACAGGGGAAAGTTTTGAAAAGTTCTTAGCTGGTAGATTTCTCACTTTCATATAGGAAACCAAGGTTCAATCCCAGCCAGTGTACTGCATGCGCAGCCACCTCACATCTGTCAGTGGATGCTTACATGGTGCTAGGATGCTGAGTGGGGTCCAGCGGAGCTTCCAGCCAAATACAGAGTGGGAAGAGAGGTCTGGCAATCTACTTCTGAAAGTAATACAGTGGAACACTATGGATCATAGCAGTCTAATCCACAAGTGATCATCGGATGCAGGAGATTAGACAGACCAACAGAGGAAGTGAGCATTCATGCAGATGAGTGGACAGGCCAGAAATTGACAGTCTCTGCCCTGTGGAGTGCTCAGTCTCCCATGGAAAAATCGGAAATGAGAGAATCAGAGAAGGGGTAGAAAGCAAACCGAGACCGAGGTCACAATATGTACCCTAATTAAGTTCAAAGTGGTGGGGAGGCCCCCAGTGAGGCAAGAGAGCTCCTGGATAGGCAGCGGCAGGGGAGATTTCAAGAAAGAGGTGACTTTGAAGAGGCCTTCCACAGACACAAGGGGGAGGGAGGACAACAGTGTGAAGGGCAGCTGGAGAGAAGCTAGAAGAGACAGGCCACAGCATGGGAGGGTGGCTAAGTTACCATCCCTCTGGGTTAAGCATAAGTTACCACCGTGAGTGGTGTAATGAGGAAAACGCCCCGGGAAGAACTTCCTCATGTCTTGCTGGTCTGGCTCCTGCATCTCGCTTATTGATCTCTGTTTCTGGGACTTGAACCAATGGCCTCCTGATCCTGGGAGCTCTCAGAGCCTGCCATCTGACGTGCTGACCTAGGATTCATCTACCTCTGTATCCACCAGCCATGCTTTTCCGGCTGTGTCTTCCTAATTCCTGGTACATCAGCCCCCCAGTTGCTATACAAGTCCTGAAAAGGCTCCAGTTCATTATCTGACCCACAGACTTAAGCCAGATTGGACTTACCTATGTCTACAACTGGGTGAGCCATGTTATTGATAGAAATTTCTTTATATATATATATATGTGTGTGTGTGTGTGTGTGTGTGTGTGTGTGTGTATATATACACACACATATACTGATTATATATATACACATACACACACACATATATATCTGGAGGCATCATTGGCGTTTTTAGAGAACCCAGACTAACACTATGCTTTTTGAGAAATTTCTATATCCTAAATAGAATCTATAGACCTTCAGGTCTGTGCAGGGAAGTCGTTTGCTTGGGTGAAATGTTATAGTGAAGGGTAAGTAATCCTGTGTCAATGACGGTCCTTATTAACATGGACACCTATGCTAAGAACCACAGAGGTGGGCACGTGATGCCACACCTCAGCACCCCGCGGCCCACTGACTGCATGTCTGTCCAGAGAACTGGGCTCTCACGAGTGCTTTCAGTCATGCCCTCCGTCTGGCCCAGGCACGGGGAAGGAGAGACACTTCTTTGTTCTGTAAGGATGAAACAGGATACTCTTCATTCTGTCTGGTTAATACCCCTTCCTGCAATGGCTGCTTTCGCATAAAGAATGGACCAGCTACATTCCTGAGAATGAAAAACCAAATGTTGTCTGGGTTGATTTGTGATGCTGATGATTCTTGGAGGAAGAAATCAAAGACGGCACAGGTTCATCTGGATCTGTAGAACGTTGGAGAAGGCCAGTGGACTTGACCGGGTCCGGAGACAGCTAATAAAATACAGCGTCTTTGATCTGTAGGTTACCAGTTTATTTAGGATTGCCCTGGGACATTCTCTTGAAAAATGCATTTTTTGAATTCTTCCAGAAAGCTTAAGACTTTAGGGTTGTCTTTTGTGTTTTGGTCGTTAGCTGGGTTTTGATTGATCATTTCCATGGGAGCAAGATGGCAAGACTGTCTCACGTACTTTTGACATGTTGTCAGGAGGGACCGGTCTCGGGAGAAGGGCATCATGCTTGGTAAAGTAAAAGGCTCTAGAAAAAGAGGAAGACCGTCAAAGAGATGGAGTGACACAGTGGCTGCAACAACCAGTTCCAATGTGGCAGCGATTGTGAGGACGGTGCAGGACGCGGCTGTGTTTCATTCTGTTTGCGTCTAGGGCACCTTGGAGCTGGCACTGACTTACTGACAACTAAGAACAACAACGATGACGTCTGGGGTAAGCTTTCACCTTTATTTTTAAAATCCATCCATTCCTAGCTCTCCCTGTAGCTTTGGCATGTGGATCCTGCCAAGATTTGTTCCATCAGGGTTTCCATGACAACGTAGAGGGAACTCACACCTCAGCCAGAACAGGACCATGGAGGGTCTCAGAGCCTTTCTCTTCAACTTGGCTATCAAAGATCAACAAAGATTTTTTTTAATATATCAGACGTTGGTGCCCAGAGGGAATGCCACAGGATATTAAACATGTCAACACAACCCTTTTCAAGGGGAAATGTGAGATGCTGGCTTCAGTCACCAAGATACTCTATTAATGGCTAAATGCTGGCCCAGGTTCCCTGTGCCTCTACCTCCACTACTTAGCCAGACAGCAACGTGGGAAAGCCGGAGATCTTAGCTAGATCAGACAAAAGGGATAAAGAACGTGGAGTACAAATTAGAATGTCAAATTAGCCACATGCTTGTCTTAGGGTAAAATCGCCTTAGCGTTGTAAAATGTGGTTAAGTTTAGTTTAAAGAAAGGGGGTGGGGAGGTTGCATAAGGAATTAAATGACATGGGGATACATTTGTGTTTGTCTTGCCAAGTTTCACCTTTTAGGCAACTTTTCCCCCCCAAAAAAGTCCATCTTATGAGTTGCAAGGAGGTTGATGAGTTAGGTCTCAAAAGGGAAGTAAGGACAGAGAGATGGGCAAATGTGAAGATCGCAGACATTCTGGTTCCCATTAAGAATGGCTGGGTTATTGCTAATATTTTTAACTTTAAAATAAAAAAGCTTTTCCTTGTGATGAGGTGACGGTTTACAGAGCAGATCATCAATTTTACAGTCCACGGTACATACACATTCTGCTTCATCCCATGCCCGGCAATCCCTTCAGGGTCTTGTTACTGATCCCACTTGCTCTCTATATTTGTATTTCCATTCCTCCTCCTTTCCTATCCCTATTTTTTCCCTCTTTGGATCTCAAATGGCTGGTTATTCTAGGATTGTTATTATTATTTC